>NC_092463.1:50659212-50964635 GCF_047495875.1 Pithys albifrons albifrons | reverse complement strand
ATACTTGAATAATATTTTAATTATCACAGTTGCTCATGCTTGTATAGATAGTGAAATATATGACATCTCTTGTCAAGGTGACACACAATACAAACAAAAAGGTAACAGTTTCAGGGAGTGAAATGGAAAGAGGTATTACCACTACAGTACACAAAAAGAGACTTAGATATATGCAAATTACTTGATTAAAGAGGATTGAGCAGATGAGTTGTGGTCACAAGACTTGTGAATTTTGTCCTGATTGTACCAACTGTACCTCTCAATTATTGTGGAATACAACCAAGAGATATCCTTTAGGCTGAGGAAAGACTGAGAAAAGCTAAGAAAGCTGGAATTGTTCAGCTTGGAGAAGAGAAGGCTCCAGACACTTTACTGTGGGCTGTCAATAAGGAAGCTTATAAGAAAGATGGGAACAGACTGTTTAGTAGTGCCCACTGTAATAGGACCAAAGGTAATGGTTTTAAGCTGAAAGAGGGAAGATTCATACTAGATGTGAGGAAGAGGGTTTTTTGCAATGAAGGTGGTGAAACACATGAACAGGTTGCCCAGAGAGGTGGAAGATGCCCCATCCTTGGAAACATTCAAGGCCAGGTTGGATGGGGCTCTGAGCAACCTGGTCTAGTTGAAGATGGTCCTGCTTATGGCGGTGGGGTTGAACTAGATCACCTTTAAAGGTTTCTTCCAATACAAGCCATGCTATGATTCTCTAAATCTGAACTGAAAAAGAAGAGGCAAATGCTCATAAGATAAATACTCACTCACTTTGGGGGCTGCTACCACCTTCACTGTAACATCATGAACCAAATTATAATCCAGCATCCTTAAAAATATGATTCATCTAGTTCTGGTACAAGTCTTACAATGTAATGAGAATCTTCTCAAGAAAACCATGCCTGAAAAAGCCAATAGATCTGTCTGCTTTGAGATCAGCTGATAGGCTTACCTTAAACCTCTTTCTTACCTTCTCTGTCCCCTACTCCCAAAAGATTTGGAGAAGGGAACAGAGAACAGAGGTGCCTACTTTAGGAGAGCTCAGTTTGACATGTGACTGTTCTCAACCTGTCCCTGGGATTTGGCAAGAAAGTCTGATGATGGCAAATGGGATTCTACTCCTTGCTGTAGAGCCCACCTGAGACTCCTCCTAGTATTTACTAGCAATCTTGCTGAGATCTGAAATACCATAACTGTCACTAAGCTGGTAGCAGGAGGCAGCCACCATACCACTGACACAATGGTGGGAAACGCCTTGCACGGCAATTGTCCCAGAAACTGTACTCTGTCTTTAAGACAAGGAAGTAAAAGAAGTTTAGGAAGGTAGAATTTCAATATGTCCTCAACCTTAAATCCCACAGAAAGCTCTGAGATGTGAATGCTTGCTTCAATTTACACTCACACTAAGGCGCTATCTGTATAGGGAGTGATTTTAAGCATGAACTTATATAATTCTCTCCCTCACAGTTTGAATGTCTTTGCAGGTGAGACTTGGCATTGTAACCCCACAGGCTTGGCCTTATTTTTAGTTTTAGTACAGCCCTTGTCTTCCCCTGATGTTTCAGAATCAAAGCCCTACTATTTAACATTTCTCTCATATCTTTCTTTCCACAGTATGTGGCATTTGCCTCCTTGTTCTTCATTCTGGTCTCCATCACCACCTTCTGCCTCGAGACCCACGAGAGATTTAACCCCATTGTGAACAAGACAGAAACTGAATTCATCGGGAATGACACCCAGGTGCGGCACTACAGGGAAGCAGAGACTGAAGCCTTTCTCACCTACATCGAAGGTGTCTGTGTGGTCTGGTTTACGTTTGAGTTCTTGATGAGAGTCACTTTCTGCCCAAACAAGGTGGAATTTATCAAAAACTCTTTGAACATCATTGACTTTGTGGCCATACTGCCTTTCTATCTAGAGGTTGGACTCAGTGGCCTGTCTTCCAAAGCTGCTAAGGATGTCCTGGGCTTCCTCCGTGTAGTCCGTTTTGTGCGAATCCTGCGAATTTTCAAGCTGACCCGCCACTTCGTTGGGTTGCGGGTCTTGGGACACACCCTCCGTGCCAGCACAAATGAATTCTTGCTGCTCATCATATTTTTGGCATTGGGCGTCTTAATCTTTGCCACGATGATCTATTATGCCGAGAGAATAGGTGCTAAACCAAATGACCCTAGTGCCAGTGAACACACACACTTTAAAAATATCCCCATCGGCTTTTGGTGGGCTGTTGTCACCATGACGACCCTGGGCTACGGAGACATGTATCCTCAGACTTGGTCAGGCATGCTGGTGGGGGCCCTCTGTGCTCTCGCTGGTGTGCTGACCATTGCCATGCCTGTCCCTGTCATTGTGAACAATTTCGGAATGTATTACTCCTTAGCTATGGCTAAGCAGAAGCTACCAAAGAAAAAAAAGAAGCATATCCCGAGGCCACCCCAGCTGGGATCCCCCAATTATTGTAAATCTGTCGTAAACTCTCCACATCACAGTACTCAGAGCGACACTTGTCCACTGGCCCAAGAAGAAATTTTAGAAATTAACAGAGCAGGTAGGAAACCTCTTAGAGGAATGTCCATCTGACCGTTAACCTTCATCCCGTGTAGTGATTTAAGATTCAGCCAGACTGCTTTCTTAGAGCAATGGGTAGCACATTTATCCATTCTAGTCCCACCATCACACAATGAATAATATGTGTGAAGTCTAGGTTGCAGGGACAAATGGTACAGTGGAGGCTGATCAGCAAAACTAAGGATGAGAGCACGCTCTAGAAGCCCAAACTTTGGTCCTGGTTAAGGGCATACAAGTCTCAAGATATTTTGAAAAGCTGTTACATCTAGTGGAAGAATTTTGAGAGTTCTACAGCTATGTTGCTTGACTGTGTAATGCATCTCAGAGGCTTCTGAGAGCTGAATGCTTCATAGAGCAGAGTAGGAGCCAAGTACTCAGCAATTAAAGAGTTTTCTGACAAAACACGGCTGGAATTCAAAACAGCCAGATGCTTTCTCATTTGTTCCCATTTGGGATCTTTCAGCTGTTTTAAATGGCAGATATTGTACATCTCATTACAGAAACTAGGTGCCTAGTAAGTTGAAGGGACAACCATACCATCATGCATATTCATGAGACAATCCCGTCTCTTTCTGATGATTAACTGCAAAGTAGAACAACAGCTCAAATTCTTGACACTAAGGCAAAATGACTCACTCTGAGACAAGACTAGATGTAAGGATGTTTTTTCCATGGCATGCAAATCAATCTATTCTATAATATTCCACTAGAATTTAGCATTTAGAACTATGAAGAGTTTTGAACCACATTTGTTAAAACACGCTCCTTTTGCAAGTATGGGTTGATGAGTTACAGCTCTTTCAACCTTCTAGCAGCAAGAGACAACTGGAAAAGGTCTGACTGGTCATTGCTGGCTGGTTTGGCCTAAACAGTGATCGTCTCATGATAAGATATTCTTATTTTTAATTATACAGATTCATGTTAGCAATAGGTGAAACCAGAGCAAAATTAACCATACTAATTCTACTGGGAGGGGGGAGGGAAATGGAAAAAATACTAGTCACCATGGAATATATTATAATATCCCATGGCTAGTGGTTAATTATGGGAATATCTCAGTTTTATGAGACTCCTCCTATAGCACACAAAATTATGGGGCTCCAATTTGATTCTTTAAACCCCATAATCTACCTCTACCCATGGAATATCACTATTTATTCTATGGAGTAATTTGAAAGTAGATAACCATGTTGAAAACAAAGCTAACTTCATTTTTGGAAGATGTTCCAGCCACGTAGACATTCTTCAGCCTATTCAGAGTATCCCCTGTGTTGTATTAGATGGGTCAGATCGCCAGCCAAGTGATCTTAACTGACATGTAGTTCAAAAGAGGTATTTTGAAAGAGTTAGCATATACCTATGATGGTCTTGTGTTATCATTTTTTTTGCTTTGAAGAAAATTTTAATTTGTTACTCATTGTGAGTGAGGTATTCTCTTGTCATCTCATAGCCATGCATGTTGATGTCATTGTGAGAAGCACAAAGAAAGTGAGACTTTCCTTTGTGTGTAACCACCAATGCCAATGCTGATTTTGGAGGGGAAGAGCTGGTGGGAATCTTTCTCTTCTCTTCTCTTTTCTTTTGGTATTCCTTTTCTCTTTTGTGCAACTATGTAAAATCCATTCAGATGGTAAATAGCTTTCATTTTGTTTTTGTTAAAGGCTATTCCATTGCAACAGGCCAATCACAATTCACGTGACTGATAGACTGTACCAATTGCATCGTTGGTGTGTAAGTGATGGTTTTATCATCCATTTGCCTCAGGTTGCAAACGCTTATCACAAAACACGTTCAAGCAGCAAACTTCCACATAAGTCGATGTCTTTGTGGCATCACGTATGAAGAGGGAAAGAGGACACAACACTATAGCATGTCTCCTACTGTGAGCAATATGCCAGCTACCCAATTGTAGTGTGCAAGAGATGCCAGACTCCGGAGTATTTTAGCAGTCAGCTACAGAGTGACTCTGCTCAGAAATCCCTTACTTTATAAAGTTCTTTCCATTACCCATCCTGGTCCTCTCTGGGAACTAGAGGACTAAGAACTCTATGAGTTCACTGCAACTCCACACTGGTATCCTGAGAATTCTGTAATTCTGGTTTAATGTGGAACTGTTTTGCCACCATTAGTGCTCTAAAATCAGCTGTTACCACAATATCCATGAAGTATTGATAGTAACAGCAACTTGTCTATTTCTGCAATAATTAAGAGAGACTATTTTTATATACATATACAAGTATATATATTTTAAGAAGTAATGAAGCACACTTATACTTCGGCTAACAAAATAGTTACACTGTAGCTGGAGTTGTTTCTGGTAATTATTATGCACCACTAGCAGCAAAAAATACTGCCTGCATCTTTCAGCTTCCTAATAGGAAAAGATCAGGAGAGAAGTGAAGTAAGTAAGATCAGAACCAATCTGTTAAAACAAGATCTGCATTGCCTTGGATGTTGAGTTTCATTTCTGTGATACGAAGCATTCATAGACACTGACTTGTTCCTGAAACCATCACCTGCACATTATATGAAAACAGAGACTTGCAAGCAGTGAATGTTTCCCATACTGTAAAATATCTGGATTGGTTAATAGCACCTAACTGTAAGCAACCAGTTAATTTGCACTGAAAACACAGAACAGGTGCCTAACATTTCTAAAATAATGCCTGTGTTGTCCAAGATATTTCTTGTAATTTTTAACTGTAAAGCCTCAGTATGACAGTGTCTAGGTCACATAAGATCATATGATTAGTATCTACTTAAAAAAAAAGTCATGTAAGATCATGTGATTAGTATCTACTTAAAAAAAAAAGCCTGCTTAGCTGCACAGGTGTAAGGCACATCCCATGAAGTTATTAATTCCATATATTATTTTTGGTGGAGTGATAAAACACTCACAAAAGAGGGACAAGTACAAAGTAGTTCCACATAAGACTATCCTTCAGTAGCCCTCTAATGCACCGAGTCAGCAGTTCACATCTGTTCTCAGTCCATGCATGCAGGGCCAAGGGGCCTCAGCAGCGAGCTCTGCACAACCACAGCAGTGCCTCCTCCTAGGCTAAGGAGCACTTTCCTGGCACAGACACACAAACAGCAAAATTGTGCCTACAGGCTGCACAGCTGCTGCCAACAATGCTGCCATTTGCAGGCAAAGCAAAGATGCTTTGAATTTAAATTCTGGTAGGTTTGAATTAATTATTTTTATTGTTCCCAACACTCTCAGTAGCTCAGTCCTGGGCTAATCTACAGCTGGCAGGAGAGTGTCTTTAATTAACAGCACTTGATTTTAATTTGACATAAAGGATCTCAGAATTTCTTTCTACCATACCTCCCCTTCCTGCAGCAATCCTTCCTGCTTTGCATCCCATCTGATCCCACCAATGGGTGGCTGAGAAAGCTGCAGAAGGGAGGAAAGGTGCAGAGCTCCTGCTGCAGGCCTTCATAAGCAGCACTAAGAAAGTAGAGATTTCCTCTATACAAAACATTGTCATCAAGGCAGTTTCTATGCCCATAATTCTTAAGATACTGCTTATATGGTGCCTGGAAAAACTAAGTCTGTTACAAAGGAGCAGATTTCTCCCAACCAACCTGACTAAAACTTCTTGTCCTGGGGATACCTCAGACTACAGAGGACGTGTCCCCTCCCTTAACACAGACACACCAAGTTCTAGCATCTCCATGTCAAACTATTCATTTTGTCATGTTGCAGTGTTGTTTACGGGCCCTGTTCAAGATCAGGGCTTCATTTTGGCAGCACTTTATACTTGTCAATTACTACACTGCAATCAAATACCCAACAGGCCAAGTAGACAGCAAAGAGAAAATGGAAGTATTCTCCAGTATTGTCATTTTACACTGGGCTTAATATACCTGACCAAAATTACTTGAAAGGTCTGTGGCAAGGCCACTTGTTGAATATAACCAAAAAAGCATCAGTCTGCTATGCTGGGTATATTTTATCTAAATGCTTCTGAGTTTTCTAAACTGTCAGTATCATAATAGAAGAAAAACAAATCCAAACAAACAAACAAAACCAAACCAATAAACAAAAAACCCCACCCAACCTCCCCAAAAACCCAGCAAAATTTGCTTCAAATAGAAGCAAGACAGAAAAATATAGTTTCAAATTCTCAAACTTGGCTGATTTCTGGCCCAAACTCCACACTGTCCTACAGGAATAAGTAATTTAATTCAGTACATAGTGAAATATATTAAGGTGCAATGCTGTAAGACAACCTCAAAACATGCAAAACAAATATTGAAAGTACTCAGTTTTGTTTTAAAAGTGTTGCTCAGCTCCTCAGTCACTCTACTGTGAGTTGTGTGCTTATGTACTTACCTGCAGGATAGGTTAACTGCAGGTTACATTTTAAAGTCATTGGATGAAGCAGTGAATGTCATTTTCCAACACTGTAAAAGAAATTTAGAATATGAATGGAATTTATAACTTCATTTGATGCCTACAGTACTGTCTGGTGCCACAGAGCAATGGTTTTAAGAATACATCCATATACGCAAGCACAGGTGATTGGTTATTTGGGGTTTGTTCAGAGATCTATCCCAACCTTTTATTCTTTGCATGTATATATATTTACAACACCAGCACACATTGTTTATATAGACTTTAATATGGTCAAAATAACATTTTCTCACCTCCCTGATCCCCTCTGCATGCAGCTTCACTTGAGCTATGCTCCAAGGATTTTGTATCTGCATACAAATAGATTGTGCAGCCTCTTTCACAGTCCATTATTCATTGCATAACTGCAAAATATGAGAAAAAATTACCAGGATTCAGGCACCTAAGAGGAGAGGGAAAATGTCTGTCATTACTAATACAGACTTTAGCTTCAGAAAAACAATCTGTGGTTGTTTTACTTTGTCTGCCCCAAGCCCAATTTTCAATAACCCACTCCTAGACTATCCCTATGTCTGAATAGTAAAAGTAATCCAAGTCTATCACTGACAGAGGTAAAATACATAGTTGCAGTGACTCCAGTGTACTCCATGGGCAGATGAACTGGAACAAGCTGGAATGTTAGGAACCTATTATTTCAATGCAATTTCCTGAGAGAGAGCTGATCTCCTTTTAAAGAAATAGTGTGGAATTACCCATTCCAGCTTATCACTCATGGTTTCTGAAGGAGCTGCTCTTTTCTCAGGGCTTCATTTTTTCATCCCTTCTGTCACTATAACCTAAATAACCTGTATTTCTTGTGCAACACACCGGTTCTAACGTCAGAAGTATGCTTGAACACTGTAATTCTAGTGCCAGTGCTCAGTGGGAGCTGGGAACTCTTGGCAGTTCTTATCAGAGGCCCATTATGCTGCCTAACATTTCCCTGTCATTTACGAACCTCAGTGGCTTTTATAGATAGCAAAGAATTGTTAAAGCCTTAGGTATGTAGTCACTGTGGTGGTCCTCCAAGCCACAGGGAAGCAAATCCTCTGATCAAATGTCTTTGAACATGATAAAAAACCTCATCTAATTTTAGTGTCATGAAACCTTTGACCCTCTTGTAAGATGAACAGTAGACAGCAAGGTAACTGCTAAGAGTTTAGGTCTGTTTCAGCTCAAAAACCTCTGATGTTTAAATGTGTTGGACATAAAAAATACAAAAAAGGCAGTGGAAAAGGTAATAGGGAGATGTTTTTTCTTTCCTCACTATACTTAGCCTTCCTAACCTTTAAAAATCCAAAACGTCTCAGTCCAAAATAGTGAACAAGGCAATGATCACATCTTGATATCACTGATGATGGAGTCCTTGGGATCTAACGGAGAAATTGTTAATAGCTCAAAATAAAAGGAATAACTCTCAGTTCCTTTCATCTAACTTAAGTTACATTTGCCTGAGGTCCTCCTTATATTGGAAGAAGAATCAGGCAGGCTCGGAGCTGCCTGATTCACTAATTCACTCATTTATGATCTGAATTGTCCTATGGGGGTATCTTTCTCCACAGGAGATCGCAGGTGACTGCAGCTCTAACTCAACATCCTCAGTTAAGTGCCTACAGTGATGTGGAAGCACTTGGATCTACTTCTTGCCCCCTGCACCATGTGGCACTTCTGCAATCTCATAGCTGTGGGTCACATGCAAAGCAGACTTTACAACTAACGTAACACTTTGTTGTGCAATTATTCATCTGTCATTTCCTGTAGAGATACAACTGGTGGGTGTCATTTGTACTACGGTGCTTGTTTTCCTTAGGGTTTGAGTAAAAAATAACATCCTCTATACCAAGTACTTTGAAAGCAAAAAGGAGGAGTTATGAATTCAAGGACAGTGATTTGTGTTTCCTGCTTTTCTCTAGCACTGAGACATAAAAAAAAAAAGAAATTAGAAAAACTCCCCACACAGACCCTGTGGGCCAGAGCCAGGGCTGAGTGTGTGTAGGGACAGGACTGCACTAAGCTTATAAACAATTGCTGAACTAAATAATAAAATTTAGGACTTTTCATGCCTTAATAACTTAATGAGCATGAGGCACTTTTAGTCATGGGAAAACATAGATACAAGCACTTCAGCCAAATAAGGCCAACCTATGCCAATTCTTCAGCATAAAGCAGATGTAAATATGGTAAATCCTTTTTCTCAAGCATATGCCTGCCACTGCAGCTCCCATGCCATCCAGTGTAGAATGAATTCCTGGAACACAAAAGAGGTACTCTTGGCATCTATTCCTTCTATACGATTGGTATTTGCAGGACAGATACAAGAAAAGGCACCTATGTGCAACAAGTACATCACTTCTGCAGTAAAATTAAACAGATTAACTGCTTACCTGTTACTACTTGCCAGGGGCAAAAAGGTGTAGGGTGTAGGGTATGAGGTCCCAGTTCTGTGCCCGGTCCACTTAGTTATATCCCTCTTAGACTGTACTTGCTGGAAATTTTCTTCAAGCCATTTGGCTACTTGCTTATCTGTTTATAAGCACAAAGCCAAAATAACAAGCCATGTGCCATTCCTGCTGTCATTGTTCTTTGTGCTCATCCATATTCCATGTCTCAGACACCTTCCATACTGTACAGATCATCATACCTTATTCCTCAGAGCAGTAATATAAAATTTTTACATGACTCACCTGACTGCATTTTTCTGCAACCTGTACCTGACTCAGTGACCCTCTGCACTCTACAACATGGTAGCGAGACTCCCAGAAGTTCAAGATAGGTATAAGTGAAACCCCAGAAGGGCCAGGATAAAACTAGGAATGATCTTCCAGAGCTCTTTGCAATGCATCGTTTCCAGGAGCAACAGTTTTCAGCGCCGCATTAAGCACATATCCTATAATGCCTGTAACAGCAAGATACACTGGATCTACTTTACTAGAGCTCCTATATTTCTCTAGTAGTACCAATAGATAGGCAGCCAACATATTGTCACCTCACTTCAAGAAGTAGTACCTCTTAAAGGGGATAATCTCTGGGAGTGATGTTACTATGTTGGCCAAGTTAGTACTGGGAGAGACGGTCACCACCGTCACTGGAGTGCCTTTCCTGGGGGACACGACTTCCTGGAGGGACCCAGGTCAACACGGTGGTGAGTAACTATTGAAGAGGTAGGTTGGGATGGAAGGATTCTTTGTTCTTCATGTAGCATACTAAATTCTGCTCTCATGCCAATGTAAAGTCCATCCATGTGATAACTACCCAGAAGAGCTTCATAGTAACTTTCAAAATATGCAGTAATTTATAAAAATCAGGAAACTAATAAAGATACCTAGATAAAGGTATTAATTTTAATGGCCTTAGAATATTGGGGTAACTAAAACTGAGTTGTTATATAGGAATCTTAATTCTTTTACATGTTCTTCACATTTTCTCTCTTTTTTCTCTTTCTCTCTTTCACTCTGTTTGTTAACATTTACTTGTTATTACTGTACGTTGCTTGCGACTTGTGTATGTTACAGACTGTCACATTTTATTCTGTGAAGTTTTTCTCCAATTCCCATCAACCTGATCTCCATGTTGGGCATCCGAGGAGATTACAATACAGTTCTTTAATGCAAACGAACAAGGAATGTCACAGACTATAGGTAACTTCACTGAGGTTGTGACACAAAACCTGATACGAGGTATTAATGCAAAGAGTAAGTACTTGGTATGAAAATAGAGTTACTTAGTTAAATTACTTTCTTTTTTTCAGATAGTCTGCATGAGAAAAATTGATTTTCATTACTCTCCAGTAGAAAAAAACTCTCAAACCTACCAATTCAGGATTTTTGTCACTGCCATTTTGAAAACCAGTGGTGCCCATGCCAATACATCATTGCTCATTTTCAAAGACTTAAACCCACATATTCTATGCTGTTCTTCTCTATGCTGTACTTCCTTTCCTACAATCCAAGTCATAATTTCATCATTTCATCATCCTTTGTCTGTGGTTTAATATATCTTCTCCATATTTCTTTTTCTAATTTAATATAGTTATATCCCTTTCACTCTCAGGACATGATTTAACAGCAACAAAAATGAACCCCTACCCATGGGATTCACATTTCTTAATCCTGCATGAGGCTCTGGAGCCTATAAAAATTGATTTCTGTAGCCAAAGATGGTCTGGCACAGAAATATAATTTTTGCTTTGCTGACTGATGTCCTGAGCAAAGCATTTGGTTTACAACCTCTCCCATTTGCTCCCAAATCTATGTTAAAATAACAATAAAAAATAGCTGATAGATATTGATCATTTTCTAGAGAGACATCGTGGAGTTTATTGCTTATTCTTAATTGTCAGAAAAGTCTGTATTAACTCAGAAATCACTATAGCCATGTACCAATTCAAGAAAAGCATATTTTTCTCAGTGTGAAGTTCCTTTACTAGCTGATTCGCTGCTATGCTCTGACCCTTTCTTAGTCAGTGAAGAAGCACAGCAGAGTTTAGGTGGAGTCTAACACAAAAAAATAGAGTGACTTAAATTAATGCAATTGATGAGTAGCCAATATTAATGGACAGCAAACACTGTCAAGGAAGATGACAGAAGTGAAATTTGAATTAAAGAGACTCAAGAGGACTGGAAATTTAACAGTAAATATTCCCTTTCCAAGGAACATCTTGGTGAGAAATCATTGAATCATAGAGTCATTTAGGTTGGAAAAGACCTTTAAGATCCCCCAGTCTAATCATTAACCTAGCACAGTCAAGTCCACCATTAAACCATGGCTCTAAGTGCCACATCTACATGACTTTTAAATATCCCAGGGATGGAGATTCAACTACTTCCCTGGGCAGCCTGTTCAATATTAGACAACCCTTTCACTGAAGAAGTGTTTCCCAGTATCTAATCTAAACCTCTGCTGTCACAAATTGTGGCCATTTCCTTGAGTTCTGTCACTTGTTACCTGTCTACAACCTCGTACCAAGTGCTTTTAGAGAGCAACAAGGTCACCCCTGAGCCTCCTTTTCTCCAGACTAAACATCCCCAGTTCCCTCAGCCGCTCCTCATCAGACTTGTGCTCCAGACTCTTTCCCAGCTCTGTTGCCCTTCTCTGGACTTGCTCCAGCATCTCAGTATCTTTCTTGTTATGAGGTGCCCAGAACTGGATACAGGACTCAAGGTGTGGCCTCGCTAGTGCTGAGTACAGTGGGATGATCACTGCCCTGGTCCTGCTGGCCACACTCTTCCTGATACAGGCCAGGATGTCATTGGTCTTGGCCACCTGGGCTCACTGCTGGCTCATGTTCAGTCAGCTGTCAAACAGCATGCGCAAGTCCTTTTCTGCTAGGCAGCTTTCCATCCACTCTTCCCTCAGCCTGTAGTACTGCCTGGGGTTGTTGTGACCCAACAGCAGGACCCAGCAGACCTTGTTGAACCTCATCCAACTGGCCTTGGCCCATCAATCTGGCCTGTTCAGATCCCTCTGTAGAGCCTTCCTACCCTCCAGCAGATCAGCACTCCAAATTGATATTGCCTGCAAACTGACTGAGGATGCCCTTGATCCCTCATCTGATCATTGATAAAGATACTGAACAGGATTGACCCCAATACTGAACCCTGAAGAAACACCACTGGTGACCAGCCACCAACTGGATTTAACTCCATTAACCACCACTCTCTGGGCCCAGCCATTCAGCCTGATTTTTACCAAGAAAAGAATGCATCTGTCCAAGTCATAAGCAGTCAATTTCTCTAGGAGAACACTGTGGAAAACCTCTCCCCTATCCACTTAGTCATCTTGTCACAGAAGGAGATGAGGTTGGTCAAGCAGGATCTGCCCTCCCTAAACCCGTGCTGGCTGGGCCTGATCCCCTGGTTGTCCTGCATGTGCCATATAATAGCACCCAAGATGATCTGCTCCATGACCTTCCCGGGCACTGAGGTCAGGCTGACAGGGTTGTAGTTCCCCAGATCTTTCTTCCAGCTAGTCTTGTAGCTGAACATCACATTTGCCAACCTCCAGTGAGCCAGGACTGATGATAAATGATGGAAAGTGGCTCAGTGAGTACTTCCACAAGCTTCCTCAGTACCCTTGACTGGGTCCCACCCAGCTCCATAGACCTGTGTGTGTCTAAGTGGCATAGCAGGTCACTGACCATTTGCCCTTGGATTATGGGGCTTCATTCTGCTCCCTGTCTTCCAGCTCAGCAGACTGGTACCCAGAGAATAACTGGTCTTACTGTTAAAGACTGTGGCAAAGAAGGCATTATGTAGCTCAGCCTTTTTCTCATCTTTTTTCACTATATTTGTCCCCACAGCCAATAAAGTATAGAGAGTTTCCTTAGCTCTCCTTTGTTGCTAATGTATTTATGGAAACCTTTTTTACTGTCTTTTATGGCACTGGCCAGATTAAGTTCTAGTTGGCCTTAGGCTCTTCTATTTTATTCCCTGCATAATCTCATGACATCTCTGTTCTCCTGAGTTGCCTGCCCCTTCTTGCAATGGTAATAAACTCCCTTTTTTTTTCCCAAGTTCCAGCCAAAGCTCTCTGTTCAGCCAGGCTGGGCTTCTTTCACTGGCTCGTCTTTTGGCACATGGGGACAGCCTACTCCTGCATCTTTAGGACTTCCTTCTTGACTTCTTTGCCCTTCAAGTCTACCTCCTAAGGGACTCTGTCAACCAGTCTCCCAAACAGGCCAAAGTCTGGCCCCATAAGTCCAAGGCAGCACCAAGGCAGCACCAAGTTCTGCTGACACCCCTCCTTGGTCTCTGAGAACCAAAAAGTATATAATTTAACGATGACTATGCCCAAGATGGCCTCCTGCCATCACATCACCCACAAGCTGTTCTCTGTTCATAAACAACAGATCCAGTGGGGTATCTTCCCCAGCTTGCTGACTAGGAAGGTGAAACCTAGGGATAAAGTCAATGGGTATTTTCAGATGACAAGCTGCACTTAACTCCTCCACAAATCAAAGTAAATATCTTTGAATACTTGGATTCATACTCTTTACTTCATCATAATCACTTGCTTAGCACAAGAAGTATCAGGCAAAAGTGATGCTTCAAAATTAGGATGGAAAAAGGAATGTAAAATCTTTGCACATTTTTTGAATAAAAGCAGATGAAAAATCTGTGGTCCAGCAGCTTCACTGCCACTCTTCTTCCCACTTCCAGCTAATAGGCTTGTAGCTAAGAGGAGCTAGAGCACAGCAGTTCTCCATGCTCACTTTAGCTGTGACACCTCTGTTCCTGTACCTTTCTGACAGTAGCCCTAGAGCCAGGGCTTCATACAAAGAAGAGTTTCCCATTGCCAGCATAATATGTCACAGCTAATGTTTGCCACAGTACCAGTTCTTTTACTGAAAAACAGAAGAGCAATTAACTCAGTGGACAACACACCAATTCTTTCTTCAGGGTTCCAGTTGGATTAAAGGTCTCTGCTGTTAGGGGCCTCATGGAAATCCTTCTTCATAGGACACTTCAGGAAGCTACTGTGTATGTTAGGGTTAGCAACAGGTTTAAAATGAGCAAATAAAAATGACACTCAAGTTCTCATTGAGAACGAAAGAACACTCTCAATTGACCAGGAGTGGGACGAGGCATAGACAGTAATCCTAAATTTGGGGTCTTATATATAGGACTATAAGAGGATGGTTGAGATCCAGAAAAGCTGTAGATTAATTTTCAGTTATACATGGAGTGGTGGTGTGGAATGTAACTTTACTCAGACAAGGTTTCCCCAGTAACAAGATCTTCATCTTTCAAGCAACTTCCTTTCTCAGTTCTGGCCCTGCTTTGCACTCAACTGCTCCTGCCTCCTTCCTGCCTGTCAACCCCTTCTCTTGTAACAGGGCTGTAGAGTCTTGAAGTCACCCAAACCTTTGCAGAATGGCAAATGGCTGCTCAGGCAAGTTGTAGGTACTCAAGCTGTGTCCTTGTCTCTCTCTGCCCTTCTGGAGGAGATTGTCAGTGACCTCATGTGACCAAAAAAACAGCACTATGTCTCTTAATTGCTGTTTCTGATCTAGGACTGAGAAGGCCCCATCTTCTTTAGCACAATGTGAAAGATCTGTCCATGTAGTCAGATATTTACTCAGGGGTAACTAACTATACATAGGTACATGCTATGAATTGTGTTTCTCTCAGCTCTGTTTTAGTCAAAGTGGTTATAACCTAAAGAAGTTTCTATGAGGACTGGAAAAGGCACTGGATTTCCAATGGCGTAAACACAGAAAATGGTCCACCCTGAGACTGCCTTTCGGCTCATTCAGTTTGTGGGTTAAGTGACCACTGCACAGGTCTGTAGACACATGGAGCTAACGAGGTGGAGAGATTAAGGGGGCACAGTTACATCAAGAAAAAGTGGTGTGGATGAATTGTGGTCATTCCTGGCCAACACGTAATTTCTGAAGATATCTAAAATAAGAAGGGACACCAGGAACTTGTTTCTTGGCAGCTATTGGAGAGCAGCGGTGTTATGGGAAGAGGACTGGGGTGACTTCTCCAATGCAGGAACCATTTCAGTACCAGTGCCGCATTTCCAAGCATAGATTGAGGTCAATAAATGTATCATTGATAGTCTGAACATAAGATGCATTTCCAATAACTGGAGATTCAGTGTCAGACTCTGGCTTATAATCAAAACCAGCACCACTGGTAAAGCCACTATGACAGTTTGCAACCATTGGCTGTGGCAAAAGAGATGAGCCATGCAGGAGCAGTACATGGGCAGTCTCTACTGTGCTTCTCCACAATTAGCAGAGTATACTAATGCAAAATCCAGCAGTTCCCCTGTTTGCTTGGAAACACCCAAAACATTTGGGTGTGGAGATGGATGAGATAGGAAAAAAACAAGCAGAAATCACATAAACAAACTACTTACCTGGGAAATATGCTGAATACTTTTCTTTAGCCTCTCAGACAAATCTTCACAGGAGAATGTTTAAAGTTGGTGCCGTTACATAGCAGTAGGCAAGTCATTTCACTGTATGCTAGTTTTACCTATCTGTAAAACAGAGATGATAGTATTGACTTTTCTTCATGGAACAGAAGCTAAACAACAAAAAATGCTGTACAAGCCTAATTCAGATTCAGCTAGCAGGGATGGAAAGGCTCATGTGAATTTGATAGGCCAGAATCAAGCCTTAGAATTTTCATGTACCTAGAAATAGTTGTTATTAGTATAACCAGACTGGTAGTCACCAGACAGCAACTGTTGCAGAAGTTTTGTTTCATCTGGAGTACTCTCAAACACAAGATCAGTCTTGGAAAAAGCAAACATGCAAATGAAAACTTGAGAAATCAACCTAAAATACCATCATTTCATTCCATCTTTATATCTTATTCCTAAATTGTTCAGCATGTAGATCTGCTAAGGAAAACTATGAGAATTTCTAACTCGATTGATGACATCAGAGATGTTTTCTTTATTCCCATGACAGACTAATCACATAGTAAGTACCAAGTGATTGTTGAGTCCTGCCTCCAGAGAATTAGGTGTTGCAGCCAGTGGTTCTGAACAAAACTATTCTACTTAACAAAACTATTTTACTTAGTTATATTCACCAGCAACTGATGCAGTCTTCTGTGCTGGTAATTTCTCTGCTTCCTAAATATTTAGCTAAATTGTCGCTGTGGATTAGCATTGCTATCCAGAATGTGAACCCAAAGGCATGGCCCATGCACATAATGTTCAAGGGATATTAGTAGAATAGTTCAGTAATTTATCCACATCTCCAGCTAGTCTGTTCTCTACCTCTTGAGCAGAAATAAAATAACAAGGCTGTTCATCAGTGTGAAGGAACCCTGAGGGGGCTGCAAGTTCCAGCTCAAGTTGCTAGGGATTTGTAATGCAATTTAAGAAATTAATTCAGAGAAGGTTAATATTCTTGCCATTTAAGAACAACAGAGCCTGCAAGCTGCTTCCAAAAGGATCAACAGTTGTTACCAATGAGCAGCCTGACCCATAACCTCTCTGCTTGGAGATGTTTTGTGCTCCTGAAACGGACCAATTCCCACTCCATCACTAACAATTTAGTTTGCAACTCTGAGCTCAGGAGTAGCAGTGAGTGTCTCAGAGATTTCAGTGTAGAGCTCTGCTGACACAGCTGCCTCCTTCATTTCAGGATTAGAGTCATCAGCTTGTAGTAGAGGCTTATGAAGCAGCCCAGTTCTTTGTTCATCCCCAAGAGGACTGCAGCTCTCCCCAAACATAGTTAAGTGATCTTTAAATCAACAGCTCAGTACCTGCAATGTCATGGTTACTATGGCAGCCATGCCAAGTTTTTGTGCAGAGTGGCACTAAATAGCAGTGAGTATTACGAACAGAAAGGAATTGCAAGTCAGAGGAACCTTAAAGCTTTAGAACCCTATTGAAATTAGCACCCACAAGTATTAAAATGCACCTATAGCTTTTGCCATTTTTAAAAAATGTGTTGAGAGATCTAATTATTTCTTTGCTCACTAAATATTACTACCCCTATCTCTGGGGAAATAACTGCCTGATTCTTCTGCAAAGAGAAAAAAAGAGACAGAGGTGATAAAAGACTGTTTATGTTGTGACAAGCCAGTGACATTTAAATAGAAGAAAAACAAAGGCATAGAATGCAATTACTGGTGCATGATAGGTATGTCTTATACATGTGTGTGTTTGTGTGTTTGTGTGTGTGTGTGTGTGTGTGTGTGTGTGCGCATAGAAACAAATATAACTTGAAAACTCTTTTGCCTTGTACTTATCTGTGTTGTTCATCAGAGGATCAGAGTCATCTCTCCAAACCCTACCTAATGTATTATTTTTTCTTTTGAGTTTGTTTTATTACTTGGCTTCAAAATAATTGAAAAATAAATGACAGTATTATGTAGCACTCAGAAAAAGCTAGTATGTGAATCTAGAAGAGGGACTGAAGTTAAGTCTATCTATTGAGTTTGTCTTTTCTTAAAGACTTGCAGGATCACCCATTGCCTTACCGTGTCTAGGTAATAAGCATTGTGCAACTGAGGTATAGGATGTTGTTAGTACCACTCAGTTAACATTTGTGGAGCTTCAGAAAGCGCATATTGACTGTTTTTTCCTCCCTTCAACCAAAATACTCATATTGAGCTGTGCCATATTTCGAGTATATTCTCAATACACTAATTTGCACTTTAAAACTCTAAAACAAATACTACACTAAATAGCACTTTAAATTGTTTTATAAATGTAAAACCAGTCACACAGAGAAAGCATATGATTCTCAGTCTATCCTCATGGGAATGTGTGTAGCAAAATGGGCAAATTTGAGAGCCTATTTTCATTATTTACAGCCAAGAGTAAATTTTGCTCTCTTTCATTTCCAAATTTGTGGCCTGCTGTAGTGTTTTCTGTATGTAGTGTCCTGTGTTGGCATTGCAAATACTGTATGTGTGTCAGAGGAGAACATCAGAAAATGGATTGTTTTTTTCAAATCCACGTTCTGCTGTTGTATTTCCATACGCAACATACTCTGTGTGTCTAAAATGTGTACAGCCATTCTGCATGACTGATACTGGAAATGCTATAGGAGCATCTTGGTTCATTTTGGGAAGGGGAAGAGCAGGAATTTCCCCCTCAGTGATATTGCACATGGGTATAAATCAGCACAAATAGAATATGCTCAAATACTAAAACACAACTCACAGTCCACTGCCTCTCCAGAGCTCTGAGTGACAGCAGGCTCCACGACAAACAGGTCATTCATGCACCATCTGACGTCATGCAAAAACATAATCTGATTTCTAACCGCGGTCTTCTGCTCGCAGGACTAGGAACCAATGCACGCCTGTTTCTGAAAGTGCCCCTCTGTGCCGATGTACAGGTGGCTGCTGTTACACCTAACGTGATCATGTTTTGTTTCTCCTCCCACTTAACAGAATTTATTTTATTTTGGTGCAGTGCACATGAACGCAGTGTCTAGGACAGATGTGCTACCTTTTATAGTGTCACTATAGACGTCTTTAGCTGTGAACCCTTAATTTGCAGCTGGAACTCTAATAAACAGTGCATAGTGTTTCAATAGCCTTCTGCTTATATGTTTGAAGATTCGAAACTGAATGGTGAGGTGGCCAAGGCGGCGCTGGCAAACGAAGACTGTCCCCACATAGACCAGGCTATTACGCCTGATGAGGGCCTGCCCTTTACCCGCTCTGGCACTCGGGAGAGATATGGACCCTGCTTCCTCTTATCAACCGGGGAATATCCCTGCCCGCCTGATGGAGGAATAAGAAAGGGTATGTAGCTGGGGTCCTGTAACCACGTAGTTAGCAACCGTTTTAAATAAGTAAGAGAAAGTCAGCTGTAGCTGTAGCACGTGATAGTGCGCTTGCTGTAGAGATGCACGTTTGGGCTGGAAACCACCACCTGATGTCTGCATTTGGAGTTTCTAACCTATTTCTTTCAGAAAGATAAGCCTGAGGAGCTGTAACTACCCCTTGCAGCTGTGCTAGGCAGTTGTCTTCCACCCCAGCTGGTGCAGTAAGCTTTAGTGGAGGATGCTCGACTATGTCCTTAAATTAGCCCATCCTCTAAGGAGATACCAATTAACATTTCATAGCAGTGAAGGTTTGTGACATGTAAAGTTCCCAGATCTTACCAAACTCTGAGGAGCACAGACTTGGAGGTGGTAGACAGAAGAGATAAATCACAAAAGCAAAACATTTTCAAGAAATATGAAATGATTATTCAGCTACTTTTACAGAGCACTAAAACAAATTATTTGGATATTCATAGCTGCTTAGCTCAACAGAGAAAGAAAAGCATGAACATCTGTTGGCACAGGTGTCTTACAATCGGAAAATAATCCATCTAAAGTACTTCCATAAATAAATCATTATTAGTTAGTTTCTCAGACTTCTGACAGATACGAATATCTCAGAAGTAATTTCATTTTAGTTTGCTAATGGTCAGAGTAATCTATTTAGCAACAAAAGTCAAATCTTGTGAAAAAAAATTCCCTTCTTAAAAATAGGCTGTTTTATTTAAATAATTTAATGTGAGGAAACCATACAAGCTAAAATTAGTTACACCTATATGCATCAAAGTTGATAAGGAATGGGAAAACTGGAAAAGAAATCTCTCTCTTCAAATCAGTGTTTACCACTGGTGTACTGTATATAGCATACAATATAGTCAATATTTTAAAACTGCAAAGATTGTATGATGTAACCATACACTGAGTATGGAGTATGGAATTCCCATGTGCCATTGTATGATGGGCAATAGTTATAGTAAATGCCAGTCAAAGATAGTGTATGTATTTATAAGTTTAAAGCTTATCATCAACAGATATAGTAGGACCACAAGACTTTCATATGAAAGTATATCCTCTAAAATTTACCTTTGTAGCAAAGCATTTTACTTGATTCTGTATTGGATAAGCATTGGCCGTGTTCATTCAGCCTGGGCGAGTTCAGGTGGTTCCAGTGGATCAGGGGAACACTCCAAATGGCACATCCTTTGGGATGGGGAATGTATGGTTTTCACGATGCACTGCAACCGCCTCTCATTACTGAATGAAACAGAGGCTGGTTGGCTAAAGAGTAATATACGTCAGCATATTGTTGGCCTGTTTGAAACATGTTGAGAGCATCTTAATTGTTGTTCCAACAGAATTTCATCCATAGTTTGTGCAACTCTCTGTACACTTGCTGAGCTGTTTACGTGCATGTCTGAAAAAGAAGGGGGTGGGGGAGGGAGGGAAAGGGAATGCATGCAATTTTGTTTTCTTTTTCCCTTTTTTTTTTTAAGCTGAGAACAAAGGAGTAGTATCTCTATAGCAACTAAATAAATTCTATGCTGCCTTTTCCCCCTCCTGCCCCCAAAGATACCAGAAACCTTAATTTTGCCTGAGGTCAAAATGCATGAAGTGGAAGGGAGAGGTATGCATGAGTGTACAATGGAGACATAGGAAAATCCCTCCCACTGATTCTTTTTTTTTTCAGGGTAAAACCATGTTGCTTCCTGTAGGATCAATTACATAGCCTCACCATCCTTTAGAAATGATTTTTTTTAATGTCTATATTTTAAACTTGTTCTGTATTTCAACGGCCTTCTGAGTCATGTTGCAAGTGATACTACTCTTGGCATGTCCATGCATGCAGATGCTATTGAACTGGCTACAATGTTGACCTCATTCTTAGTCCATTCTGTCATTGATCCAATGCTGTACTTTGCATTTTTCTTTTAAATGAAGGTTACGAAATGTCACGGAGCCTTAACAGCATAGCTGGCATAAGTGGAAAAGCGATAGGATTATCCTCAGTCTCTGCGCCCTACAGCTCTCCTAGTCCAGTGAGACGTTCTTGGTCTCCCATCCCATCTATTTTGTAGCATGGATCAGTAGCAGAGAATGGTCTAAAAAGCTTTATTTTCAATTAGCCTATGCTATGTTGCATTTAGTCCTGGTGACTAAGTCTGAAGATGCAATGTCTCACAGTAGCACCTGCTGGAAACGGTGTTACTACTACTGATGCTAGGTGACAACACTCCTAAATAGCACTCAGATGACATAGGCAGGCACTGGCGTAGTACTGGTGGGCCATACATGCTGCATGGTATCAGTACATAGGATGAAGGGTAGATGCACCAGATTCCTTCCTGGTGCATCCTGCTAGTATATGCTTATTGTGGCTAATGGTGGATCTACTGGCTCTGTATGGAATGGGTTAGGCATTTGGTCAATGCTGAAACTTGCCAACGATGGAAGATTTTGCTTTTCTCAGGATATTTTTGAGCCATAGGAACCCTGCAGGAGTTTGAGCAAACAAGCACAGTAGGATGAAACTTTGCATGGGCACCTATTTTAAGCTGAAAGCAATACTCAGACACACTGTAGAGAGGTCTCAGTCTGGCTGACTGCATGGAAAAAAAAATCCTGTTGAAGAAGAATATGGCTGCCTCTGCATGTAGCTATTTCACCTTTTCCTCCTTCCTTTAAAACTAAGATGCCGAGCTTGATGTGAAAAGCACAGGGAAGAAGCTCAAGTACTGATTGTATTCTTTACATGCAGATCTTTGCAAAGAAAGTCCAGTCATTGCTAAATATATGCCAACAGAGGCAGTCAGAGTGACCTGACAAGGCAAGATGGAGATGAACATTGATGGCTAATTAACATCTGTGTGGAACTGTGCAGGCATAGAAGACCTTCTCATTTGGACAAAAGCTAACTCGCTCCATGCAGGTTTTGTGGATGATTCTTCGTGGTTCTGGAGTTGTACTAGAGATGCAGGCTTTTTCTACGGCCAAAATGTAACAAAACTGTAGAAGATCTTTTTTTTTAAATCTATTTTTTTGTTTCATAGCATGAATTGCATGAAGACAAAAATGAAAACAAAACAAAAAAAAAGCAACATACACACAAGAAACACTGCAAATGTATGACTAAGGAGAAAAAAAAAGCAAAGTTATATATTTTCTCTCAAAGCTCTTTACTTTTACATACATTGTTGTAGCCAAAATGTAAAACATTATGAAACTGTACATTTCTTTGCTATGGATCGCTTCTTTTTGTATACGAGATACAGAGTAATGGTTTTAAAAAGTGCAATCGGGCAGTCATCGGTCATATTGACCACGCCTTCACAGTTCATCACACCAACATGGAAATCAAGAACTTTTAATCCAACTAGAAGTGTATAAAAATAAGAAAAACTTTTTCCTGTCTGTTTTTGTTGGCATGCTTGTGACACATGGGACCTTCCTTCCGACCTGACAGTAACAGCTGGTTAATTTTCCAGCTCTGGTTATGTTGTATTTTATTGATGTATAGATCCAACGTAAAGACCCTTCATAAATTGTTCATATTAAGTAATCGGTATGAATTTTAAACAAAAGAGGTGTTATTTTAAAACTGGGACTTAATAGTAAAAAATCAGGAAAATACTCAAGTATAAATGGTCTCAAAGTTTAAGAAACAAGACAACAGCATTGTATGCAATTTAGTACTGAGTAAATGCATGCACAATGTTATGCAAATCAATTCTAGCATGAAAATAAATTTTGTATCATGGTTTCAGTGCCTGCTGTATAGTGTAAAGGGGAATCCTTTTCTGAAGCAATCAGGGGTTTCCAGAGACTTGCTTCTAAAATCTTGAATAAATACAGTGTTCTCAACAGAAATGTAGGAGAAAAGCTTGGTATTGGTTTGGTTCTACAGTGCTAATTTTGGTTAGTAGATAATAAATGAAGCCTGCAAACACTTGATACAACCGATGTCTAAAGAATTCGCACCATTAGTAATTTTACAAGGGAAGATTAAAAAACCCTATAATTATCTAGGTATCTCCCTTTTCCCTCCCCAACAATAATAAATGTTTGTCTTTTTATCTGATTAAATGAATTCAGTTTTTCTTACTTCTTTGGGCCCCGTCCTTCACTTGTTCTCCATTGAGCCACAACAGTTCACCTGACATGAAACCAAAAGAAATCCAGATGTCTGAGTCGCACTTGATTTGCCACACAAAACATGCACCAATAAGAACTGAGAAACAGTGGGATTAAATTTCATTTTAGATGCTACAAATGACAGCTATGGACTATGTGTCAACAGCATTCTGGTTGCTTGAGCATTTTTGGTAAAGTACTTCCATAAAGGAAGGATACACAACTTTATCCTCACATGAGGAACTTCAGAAGAGCTGGCAACCTTCAAGGCAAGCCATGGCATCTGTGACTGCTGATGAGAATGGAAATGTAAAGGAATAGTATCCCTACAGTCTGGAGCAAGTAGAGATTAAACCCAAAAAAACCCAGAAGAAACGCTCATGGCTCTGGTAAGTGCTAAATTATAAAGAAAAAACCAACTGCAGCTGGACCTTATCTTCACAAAACTATACTCCAAAAGGAAAAACAAGGAAGACCTCAAGGTGTGTTTTAGGAATAGAAGAAAGGCTGAGAATCTGAAGTTGTACATAATTAGAACAGTCCTTTTTAGTCCTTGAAATAGCATTATGCACTTGATTTCTACTTTCTTGATTTCTATTTTCTCCCAAGAAATATTTTTCTCACACTGTTTCTATGCTGTCATTCTCAAAAGATGAATTTCTTACCTCCAGAGATAAGATCCAGATTCATCCTGGATTTGCCTAATGAATGACTTTTTCTCTTATATTGTATTAAGAATCCAGAAATAGATTTATTTCCCCCATTTTTTATTTAACACTAACCCAAGGGCCCACTGTGAAGGTGGCTCAAGTTCTCCATTACCATAAGGAATAGTAACAATTCAGTCCTGTAAATCCCATGAAGGTCTTCAACTTCTACTGTACTTTGCCTATATGTGAGCCTTAGCTAATAACTGTGAGTCTGTGCTGCTTTTTACATTTACCAGTCCTGTTTTCATTTAGGTCCTCTCTGCTCATTCTGATTTGAGGTAACTGTGTCTTTTGGATGATTTTTATAAACCTTTCACAAACAGAACAGCATCTCTGTCCTTCCAGAGATGCCCTAAAGCTTAATGTTCGCCTGACCACAGAGTTCCCTTGTACAACAGTGGCAGCTCTGACAACACAGGGAAAGAAGCAGACAAGAAAACTGAAAAATCTCAGAGGCTGTTGCATTGAATTCTGACACTAAACCCTAAGAGAAATTTGCCACATCATTCCAACTGCAGTTAAGGAGCTTTTGCTGGGGTATTATTAAAATATTCATTCCTTCAGTCCTGCTCCCTCCCCCTACAGGACATACATATCTTTACTAAAGCATTAAAACCATATATGTGGGTAGATTCTGACTACAGGCTTTCAATAAGGCCACCAACTACTTTGCACTGTAAGAACAGAAGTACTTTCTGCAGTTCTGTTACACTCTGCCTGTTTCCTGTTAGAAATGAAAATCTGTGTTTCCTCCTCTGTAAACTCAGTTTTCGGCACTGAACTCCCAGTTATAAGACCCAATGTTTGTCCTTCATCTGAACACACTGGCAATTAGTGGCTTATTACTTGCTAACATTAAAGGCACAGGTCAACCACACCTTCTACACATACAGCTTTTCCTCTGACTGCATGAGGACTCATTTTTTCTAGACCAACATGATGTGTCTCCACAATCACAATTTCAGACAGCATAAATTTCTGAGAAGAGGTTTCTGTTCTCTCAATCCAACAAAAAAATATCTAGCTAATACTGCTGTGATAACAGTCAGCACAGCAGTCATTAATCTGGATAAAGTGATTTTTCACATAAATTGCCTTCTCTCTCCTTAAAGTTTCAGGGCCAAAAAGAAAATACTTCACTGAAACAAATGGCTGCTAGGACAAATGAGCAGACAAATACAGAAAAGGCCAAGCATGGCTAAGACAAGGGCATTCAGAAAGGAAATGAGCACAGAGCTGCTTACAAAAAAGATGTCCTGAATAAATAACAAGTGCAGTTATTACCCTGCCAGTTTGCATATCCATTTCATAGTTTCAAAACAAGGCAGCCTGCCTGTCTGCTTTCCATATGTATATACTAGAAAGAAGTTTGTCTCTGAGCTCACACACAAACTACCTTCTTTTCATGAAAACATGCTTAAATTATGCAGGCTATTTTTACGTCACTCGCTTACTGGAGTTTGGGCATAAAATATCTGTCTGTTCAGAAGTCCCAAAGCCTCTGCATTCATCTAGGACTGCAGCTGCCTCATTTTTCTCTTAGGGAAATATGAATGTTTATTTGCAATCAAGAACAATATTTGAATTCATATTGAACTTCAAGTTAGAAAACAGATCCAGAACTGCATCTTTTGACTTCATCTGATAAAGCAAAAGCTTTAAAAACTAAGCAGATTCACATGCCCCCCATGGAAAGATGTATTCCCTGGCTCAAGCTGGCAAAGTCAGGTTTTCAACCCTCAGCATTCACTTGAACATTTAAAAAACTTTATGCAAATACAGAGATCCAAACATGTCTGGGTACCAAATATTAGGAGCCTGTGCTCCAAGGCTTCCATTGTTTTTCCTGCTGCACATGAAGCTCAGGTAGGGGACTCCTTAGGCAGCAAAAGGCAAAGTTCTGCAGTTGTATTAGTTCAGCTGTCACTCTAAGGTACCCGCACAGCTTCTAGATCCCGAAGGGCTTAGCAGGGACAACGCAGTCTGTGCAAAGGCTGCTGACTGTGAGTCACACCAGCACAACAGGAGACATGGCTTAAGCCCAAGCAAAGCAGCTCAGCAGGAGCCACACTTTGCCACAGTGGTGTCAGCGCAAGTGGGTGACTGGAGAAGAGGCGGCAGTAGCAGAAGTGGGAAATGAGAAGGACACAGGATGGGTTTGGAAAATGGGTTATGCAAGTAGGAGTGATGGAAACAGCACTGAGTAGTGAGGTGGAAAGAAAAGCATGGAAAGAGAGAGTGGCAAAAAAACCCCATCAAGGACCACTAGCCTAGAAGGTAGAACCTTGGCCTGGGACTCAAGAAACAGGAATTTTATTCTTGCTGGGTTACCTTGGTTGGGGCAATTCAATTATTTGTGCCTCAGCTTCTGTTTCTATGACATTTCCCTCTAAAGTGTTCTGATGTCAAAAGAGGAAAAGTAGTATTTGAGAAGGAAGAGTTATTATAATTTATCTGCTCAGAATTAAGAAACCAGAAGAGAGAAGCATCTCTCCATTATTTAAAAGATGCCAGGTTTCCTTGTCTTCAGAAGAGCACAATGCCACTATAGGAATCCCTTTTCTTCTGTACTTTAAAGCAGAGAATTATTATGGAAAATTAAGCACCCACACAGTTAAAATGACAGAGCATTTTCATTACTGATTGGTAACTCCTCTGCTGCCCTAATTTAGGTACCACATGTCTTCATGCATTCAAATCAGTAAAAACAAAACAAAAGCTAAACTCACTTGACATTTGCAGCCAAAAACTGAAGTCATGTCAGAACATTAAAAATCTTCCAATTCTTGGCCTCGCTTCTACATTAAAAAAAAAAAAAAAGAAGTAAAATCACAGACTTACAGCAAAGAGTTCACATACACTTAAAAAACTATGATGACCAGGGAGTATCTGAATAATATTGAATTGAAATTCAGCATTTTCAAATTACAAACACTTGCTCCCAAAACCTGCAGACAGAATCCCTCCCCACCAAAGACTGCATAGTAGCTGAATAACAAGGTGGCCCACAGGCAGAGAAACCTGGAAACAGAGAATAAAGATGGAAATTAATTGAGAGAGAGGCTGGCCAACATGGGAACTGGACTTAGACTTGACCCCCTCTCAATCTGCAAAGGCTTATCTGAAAATGAAATGTCACACAACAAAAATGCCTGAGGAAATTTTGCAAAATGTCACCCTTGCATTTTCTCACCACCACCCCCCCCCCCCGCCGCCAGTTTTTTTTAAGGAATAATTACTTTGTTGCTCTTGTTTCCAACCAAGCTAAAAAATGTGTTTTCCCAATACTCTAAATTTATGCATCCTCACTCTCCCACAAGGAAACATGTGGTTCATCCAGGCGGTGATTCAAATACAGAGACTATTTTCACTGCTGCATATTTTCAGTTACATACTCTATCTCGATGTTCTACAGAGGCACTAATGAGTAAAAACTGTCTCTGCATTAAAAACAGGTGAATGCTGAGACAACAGATGGATGAACCTGAATGAAATGCACAAAAGCTCAAGAATATGCCTGACTTCAGTCCTTCAACAAGACACAATGGCTTTACACGTGCAGTTTCTCCAAATTCACTTCAAAGGCACATATGACAAAGACCTCCATTCAGTTATATTCATCCAACAGAAAGCCATTTCCATAAAACCAAAACATTTTAATTCAAGGCTACTAAATAATTCTTTCTAACATGGAGTAAAATATGTAGAATCAGTATTTATCCAGAAATAATAGAATAAAAGCTAAAAGAATAAAGCATGTACTACTTTTTTTTGCATATGTATCAAGATATCAATATGTCAAAAGTTAAAATGCACAGTTATTTATGTGTCAGCTAGAGTTTTCAGCAAATTTGGTGTCAGAACCACTATCCCAATGTGTGCATTTTGAAGTGCAATCAAAACTACACAAGATGATTCTCTAGCCCAGACTGCATCCATTCCAAGCCTTTGGGAAGCAAGACTTGTATCTTCCATTTCAGTATTTTCTTCCCCTTTACACAACTTTCAGCTGCTCTGAACTTATAAGCTGATAGTAAATAGCACAAGCATGACTCAAATAGTGATGAAAAATTCTGGAATCCTTTTCAAAAAAATCGCTAAAATAAAAATCACAAGATTTACTGAGAGAACACAGGGGACTTTTTGGTGAAAACATAACATCACAATTTCAGTGACAAAGATCTGTCATCATCCTGATTTCTAACACAGGGGGAAAGGAACTGGAAGTCCCAAAATTACTTAAGTCTTGCTTAAATCAGATCCAGAGTTCATGAAACTAAACAGAAAAAAATAGTAAGTATTTGATTAAGTGCTGGACTACATCACAGCCCTGATCAAAAACTTTCAGAGACTGGCAGGTGAGGACAGATGTTGCTGTTCCAACTGAGCAGAACTGGAAATTTCAAGATATGCTCTGAATGAGGACACCCTTCCCCGCCCCCCCCCCCCCCCCAAAAAAAAAAGGTCAATAACTCACATTATTATTAATAAACAGTGGAAGAGCAGGAACAAGAACATCCAAGAAATGGAATAGCTTGTCTCTCATGTCACTCCCACCACACTGGCAGGCTGGAATGCTGCTACACATGTGAAATTATTTTGTCTTCAGGATCTGTATCTTGACTCTGTCTTTCCCCTCCTTTTCCCTATGTTTTACCTGACTATGTCAGGCTTTCTATTGACATTCATTTAAATATTTTTGCATGGTCACCTTCCTTCTGTACATTCAAACTGATCTCCTTCATCCATTTTCCATCCTCATCCTCAAGTCTTATGACTCAAAACATGCCATATAAGGCATTCCTGCCCCTCCAATTTCTCTGTGTTCAAAACATGTAGCTGAGCAAAAGCTCCTGTCACTCATGCAGAAGTGACCTTTATGGCAGTTGCAGAGGGCAAGAACTAGTCAGACACCAGAGGACTGACAACATGCAGATGAAGAAGCAAAGTCAGTGCCATAAAAAAAGTGGTGACTGGGCAAACCACAAGAAGAGCAGGACTCCATTTTTCTTTCAAATGAACACAGATTGAATACAGGGTCCACCATTCTCAGCATAAAAGCATCAAGTCTCTCAGGCAAATAACAGCAGTGACCATCAAGTAGCCCAAACAAGTCCTCCAAGAGACAAAAACTTCTGACACAACATGCACATCATCCTACTGACATTCTTTAAAATGGAACAGGAGGGTCTTGCACAGGTGCACATGGAGGTTGCATAAGTAACATCCATAGATCTCCCAGGACTTCGAACAGAAGGGATCAGAATAATGTGCTTCTCCCCACTCCAGCCCAAGAGACTGAAAGTTCTCTGGACTGAAGGTCAACAGTTCACAACTTCTCCCTCATGAATGTCAGCTCACTGGCAGGTTTGTCTTCAGAAAATCTGAGGGAAGAGCAGCTGTGCAGACACTTGCTTACCTTGTTCCAGTGTCTTTTTATAAAATATATATTACAAACCTTGTCAGTTTATTTGCATCTGAACCTGAATGCAGAATACTTACATAAAAGGCTTGCTTTGTTTATCACAAAAGAGCTGCTTAAAGAACTCTGTATGAACTGCAGAAGCATGGGCTCAGCACACTGGCTCTGTATTTTGCCTTGCAGAGACAGACCTTCTCCATCAGGACATCAGCAGGCAGCAGTCATAAGCTCTGAACACCAGGAAGGAAGGGGGGTTTTTTCCACTTGATTAGGAGCCTTTCACTGCGTGCTCCCTTCCTTACAGAGAAAGCCTTAACTGATCTTGTACAGTGTTTTATTCTGCAAACAAAGCTACTGACATAGTAAACAGGGCATTCACTTCTGAAAGAAAAAGCAACAGCATGGTTTTGACATTCAACGATGTACCTTCTGCAATGAATTCCATTCACTCTTCGTATTACAGCACTGTCTAGAAGTCCTGACCAACAACCAAGCATTCAGTACAGCAAGACAAGTCATTACTTCCCAAAGTTTTCAATTTCCATAGGCACAACAAATGAAAGAAAACACAGTTCTTGCCTTTCAAAGATGAAGATGAGATGCAGATCAGGCAAGGAACAAACTTGTGCATTCCTTCCTTCCTTCCTTACCTTATCACCCCAAATCACTCTTTGTTTTACAAAAGTGTGTCATGTTATAGGTGTAAAAAATTGAAAAACATTTCAAAAAACAATTCACATTTATTTGTTACATAATTTATTGGACTCCTGAAATGAGCAGCAGAAACAGTCGGAATATGTCCAGTCCAGTAAGGCACACATATTAGCTGTGATTGATGAAGGAACAGAATTACTTAGAGAACATGATTAAGAAACAAAAGAACATATTTATTTGGTACACAGATTTTGAAGGAAAGTAAACTCCAGACAGGACTGCCAAAAAACCATGAGAAACTGCTCAGTGCATGTAATAGAGAGGCTCTGGTATCCTGAAAATGGCGTTGAGGACAGTCAATAAAGAGCAGCTTACATGAGTAAAAGTGCAAAAGGTTACAGCTCAGAACAATATATTGCCATGAAGAATCACAACCAAAACGTTAAGGGTTTAAAAGGGTTAAAAAACCACCTTCAATAGAAATCTCAATTCTACACTTTTTGCAGAGGACTCATTTGATTATTCTTCCTGATTCTTTTGGTATCTGTAATAGTTAAAATCCACTTCATAGTCTGTTCAAGTTTCTCATCCATTAAATAAAAAAATAAAATATCTTTCAAAATGAGGCCATGAACTGTAACTGCTTTAGAATTAAGGGTGAAAACCCCTGTGCAGCCCATATTATCACCTTAATTCCTTCCCCCCATGTGTAAGCTGACACATCATTAGAAAGTCTTCCTGTCCTATTTCCTAAGAGCTTTTATCTGAGTAGTTTGTAATTCTGCAAGGCTTCTTCCCTGGCAAGCCTGCTTTAAAAATGAAACCACTGTTTAGCAACAGTAGGTCTCATTAAAAGGTGCATTTACCACCCAGTAGAATTCATTATATTTAGAACTAGAAATACATTGAGTGCCACAGCAAATGTAAGTACTGTGGGTGGTAAACATCCAGTTTAATGGCATCCGATGTGTTTGAGTGAAAAAAACAGTTTTATAAATAGCTTCCAAAATTTTGCTCAACATAGGCAGCTAATCATATACAAAGATATTTTATTTTACACTTTTTCATTTCTCCCACCAAAACAAGTGTTAGGTCTACATTCTCTGTCAAGCACTCACCTGGAACAATTACTGTGGGGATGCCAGGAACAGTAATTCAGCTGGGCTGTGAAACAGAAGTGAGAACTAACCTGAAACCATCAGTATTCTGGTCTGCCTTTTAGGCTGGAGAACTTGTAAAATCTTTCTGGTTAGATTTTGATGTCTCCCTATTCAAAAGGAGCTGGAAACACAGGAGCTATACCTGATCAAGTTGGCCTCAACAGCTACAACTGACTTATGCCCTTTCATAAGAACTTTTTGATTGTTTCCAAGAGCTCTGAGAAGTTTTTCTTCCCTAAGCAGTAGCTTCAGAAACTCCAGGTTTGGTTTGCAAGTTAATGATAATTCACACAGGTTTGCATCCCTGTAAATCTATAATAAACTGAAGCCTGGCACTGAACATAATCCATCAGAAGTATTGCTCCTTTCACAGTTTAATCAAGATAAAGTTAGTTCGAAAGGACCTCATTTTCCCCTTTCACCAGCCTTCTAAATGAGCTTCTTTTTAAAAATCCTGATCTTCTGTTTAAAATGTGTGTATGCATCTATTTATGTTCACTGGCATTTCATTGTGACACAAATGATTTTCCTGAGCTGCTGGGAGCTCACAACTCCAGGAGAAATTGGCAGGTGCAACATATCCTTATGGTGACATAAAGATATAATAACAAAAGACCTCCTTCTCAGACTGAATTTATACACCAGTGATAAGTGGATAAGCAGTTGGTTTCTTCTCAGAAGAACAAGAAGTAGTAAATCTGTCTTCAGTTGTATTGCACCAAGGCAAAATGTTTGTAATTCTATCTGTGGGTAAGAAAGTCTATTCCTGTGACAAGAACCCAAGAAAAAAAATTATTTTAAAATATTATAGTTTTCTATGCATAGTCATTCCTTTCAGACTTAGGAAAAACCCCTGCACTTTTCAATTACTGTGTTAACCATGGACAATTCTCTTGCAGCTCTTCTGAGCTACACAACCCAAAGATGTCCACCCACATCCACAGTGTTATGATTCCAGGTGTGCTGAGTCTAATGCTGAGTTTGACAAAGAGCCATGGAGTGTCCTGCCCCACATCCAATTAATTTTGCATAACCAAGAGCTTTGACTGGCTTCGGGACACGAATATTTGCTTCTGTGCCGTCACCACACATTCCATGTTCATTCCATCCCCAAGAGAAGCACTGGCCACCTAAAAGAGGGGACAGAAAACAAAGAATAAAGACCACCGAAACACAACAGCGTTGGTTAGTTTCGAGGAGCAGATTTGTCAATCTGTCCTACTTACATTCTAAAAAATCTTGCTAAGGTAGGGAAAAATGTTCTGGTTCTCTTGAAAATGTAAATAAACCCAAATGTATTATTCTCCATCCTGTTCCATATTGTTAACAAAATAAGAGAAATTAAAATAACTAAGACACTTGAAAATCCCTTAGGAAATACATGGTTCGGTATTTTTGCAGAGCCCACAGAAATCTCTCTGCATTTTAAGAACCCTCCCTGAGATGATGTAGAATGCCTGTCTTTCAAGTTCCCTCTAGTAAGCAAAAGTATCATAAATCAAGCAGAGTGACTTTAATCATTCACAGCATGATCTGTAGAGCTGGGGAACACAGAGTCACAGAGCAGCCAAATTAAATTTAATTCCTATTTCAAGTTCACGTGTCACCTTTTTCCTTTAAATACAAGTCTTCGACAGCTTGCCTTACTCTTAATCACCCTACCTCTTCTACTTGTTTTGACATAATTTCACTACTTTTATTATTCTTATTTTCCCTTATTATTATTTATATTTGTAACATCGACGCATTTACATCCCATGTATTATTATTACCCATAGTAGTCTTTCTTGAAGTACAATATGCAAATTTTGTTCTATAAATGGCTGGCATAATAAAAAATCCAGCAAAACCCCCTTATTCTGAACTACATTTCTTCCTTATTTTCTCTTCTTTATTTGGCTGCCAGAGACTGTGCCTGTAACTTTCTGTAATAAAAAAAGAAAGCCACCCTGCCATATAATCATGTTTCTGATGCCACTGGTATTTTTGAAAAACAGTAGGTATTAACAGCATGAAGTATCATTCTGGATTCCAGATAATGAGAAGAAAAGTGCTGAAATTCAAAAATCCAATCCCAGGCATAATTTTACTTTTCAGAATTCAGAAAGAGATTATTGCAGAGCTAGCAGAACCATCTTTCCTGAAAATCCTGTAACATTTCACTGTCTTCTGCTCTCTTTACATTATTAGTATATTGAAGTTCTTCTCTTCTGTAATTAACTGTAAACATTACTGAAGTCAGATGTAATAAACAATGCCATTTCATTTTCCTGACAACCTTTGAGGTAATGAAATACAACAAAACACCACTAGAACATCACACAGTAGCCTAGACACATCCCACCTAATACAGCAGCTCTGTTATTCTTATCTCAGAAGTCAGCAGATGTTCCCATGACTGGGCATGCACAATATATATCCCAAATGCTCATACATGTGCTGCTGAAAAACACCAACAATTGAATGTGCAACATATATCATTTAAACGTCAACAGAACATCCTAAAGGTTAATAGGATTTTTTTTGTAAGGTTGCAGGTAAAAATATTCATGTAAATGTTAAAAAGCAGGACAAAGACACCCAAAACCCACACTGGAGACATATCACAAACCAATTATTCAAGGAAGCTGCACCTAAAAAAGTCATTTTTTGCACAGTTATTATGTGAATCCTGCAGAATAAGACCACTTAAGAGTAAGGAAACTTCCAATGAAAAGGAAATATAACATGCCCTTGCATTAAAAAGATGACTTTGATACACTTCTTGTTACTAGACTACTAGCAATGAGTACAATAACTTATATGCTTCTATAGAGACTCACCACATCTGACTAAAGGACTTTTTATTTCTTTTTTCATCCTGTCCCATCAGGACAAGAGAGAGGAAACTGGAAAGTTTCTGATCACTTTGTATTACAAACTGCTCAGTGGAACATTAATAGTATAATAAATATTCAAAGAAACAGTGCAGTAGGATACTAACCTCTCAGATTGATAAATACATCTAGTGAAACATCTGTTAAAAACATTATAGAAACATTTGCAAGCTAGGAAACCTCCAGACAAGAACATCTCCCCCTAAAATAAGAATCATGGAGTCTTTTCCAGCCTGTACTTCTCCAAGAATGTAGAAAGGCCACCAAAAAAGATTTTTCTACATGATTCCAGTGAGCTCCAAGGTTATTGAAATGGGATGACAGTGAACACTAGCAAAAGAAAAATAGGAAGTAACTAGGATTTAGGTATGAATGGTCTTATTCAAAAATACCTCATACATCTATGGAGAGCAAGGCAGAAATCTGAAGAGATGCAAGGGCAGCTGACAGATACAGAATGGCAGGCCACAAAAATGTTTTTCATCGCCGTCAAGTCAGAATGAGGCAAGCTAAAAGATAGAGACTTTTTATTGTAAAACTGAAAGGTGTGTAGTGTTCTTCACCTGCATGTAGAAGATTTAGCCAAAAATTTGTCCATAAAAATAGCCAGATTCTTGATTTGTGTCAGAGAAAACAGAATTTCCAGAAAACATATCAAGTCTATTTTTTGGCAATAACATATTAACAAAACTGGGAGGAAGGCTGGGCAAAATGGCAGCAGTGGAAGTGGCCAGAAGGGAACAAGCAGCTATATGAAACAGAAGTCAAAGTCAATGAAGATGGAAGGTAACAAACATTTATTTAAAAATTACATAGAAGGAATATCTACAGAGTTAAAGAAAGACCCTAAGGAGATCTAACAGCTAGTCTCTGGACAACAGACACAACTTCATGTCAATTCTTTTTCCTTCACCCACATTCTGCCCCTTTTGTTTGTCCTTATTTTTTTTTTTTTTGGTGGAGGGATACAAGGTTTTTTGTTTTGTTGATTTGGCTTTTTTTGTCATCGTTGTTGGGTTTTTGTTTTGGCTTTTTGTTTGCTTTGTTTTGTTTTCTTTTTGGTTGCTTCTATTCCCAGTTTATTGCTGATAAAAACCTCAACATAGACCCAGCAGCCCTACATGCCTTCACAAGAAAATTCAATTTCTATGTCTGTGCCAGACCTTCCCAGGATGAAAGACCATTAGAATGATGTGTATTAATACAGCTACAAATTGCTTCTAACAAAATTTAGCACAAGCACTGCAGCATGTTCTGAAACAAAGTGGTTTGTGTTTGGTGAGATGAGGTAAGGTTGCTTTGTGTCACTGGTTAAGTGAAACTGTGTAAGACATCACGTTCACCTTTTCCCTTTTAAAACATAAATACTCAAAGCACAAATGAAAACCACAGAACTCACATGGCAACACAGCATGATCCTAAGGGAATTTCAGTGCACTCACAGTCACAGTAATCAAAGTTTAGACCAATGCTATCCAGGATTTTTCCCCAAACACTAAATATGAAAAAACCTGGAGAGAAAAAAGTCCTCAACAAAGCTGTTTTGGTCAAACAATACAAGAAGGGGCTACTGCCCTTCTTCTGTCTGCAATAATTATCCAGGCTTTTTTCAAGGTAACTGAAGTGACAACGGCAATCAACAAGCTGATTAAACCAGAGAAAAGTATTTCTAGGTAAAATAAAGCTGTGTCATATTGGACAGGATTCTGGAGAGAGGATTCAGGGTTGCTCCTCACTGCTCAGTACTTTGTTCTTCAGATGGAAGAATCAAGCTTAGCAAATAAGAAACTCCGAGTGAGATTCACTGCACTTGACTTCAGCTACCTAAAAATCAAGCAGCTTAGCTATAGATCATTGTCCTCTAGTTTTCCTCAAGAACCAATGGAGACATCCACATCTCTCCAACAGGCAATTCATCTTACCACTCAAACACTGGTGTTAAAATCAAATCTATCTCACTTCAGTGACTACAAAGAGAGACCAAGTGATTGTCCTAGCCCAGACATACCAGTTTTATGCAGCTGAAGACAGGTTATGTTAAATCACATCCTTACAATCAGGCAAAGCAAGGAAAACTGGAAACAAGGTAGCTGTAAATATCACTGCAGTCTAGCTTGAGGCTACAAACAGTCTGTTTCTGAACCAGCCTGTGCCCTGGAGGCTTATCTCTGGAATCTTTTATTTAAAAGCTTCTCTTTTCTGTTTCTCTTCTGCTCTTTCAACCACACAGAATATGGCCTTAAAGACAAGCCAAAGATCTTGAAGCCAAGCTATTCAAGACAGAGCTTCACATTTTAGGGATCTCTTAAAATGTCTTCGTACAGCACTATTATATTGGCTCTCTGCAAGACTTCACAGTATCTCAAATTATTATTTCTCTTTAAATTACTGCTACTCTACAGATGGTTATAGATGAAGTTACAGTAGGCAGGAGATCAGCTCAGCTCAAGTCAAAAGACTTTAAACAGCATCAGGGCTGGACCACAGACAAAATTCAGGTGTCTCAGCCATCCTCCCTTGACTGAAAGCATACAAAACCTCACAAGGAACAATGCAGCACTACACAGAAGGAGATATAAGACTATCCTTCTTCCAGGGAATCGTAACACAAATTTTCCTGTTTTTTCAGGCCATCTGGTGGTTCAGGGTGTCATATAAAACAACAGGAAAGATACATCCCTCTAAACTTCTGTAGTTTTGATAGCAACAGTTCTGTCATTAGTGCAAAAGAGCTGAATGGCTCACTGCACAAATTAATATATATTCCTTTGAAAGTACCATTCCACATTATATCAACTAAGCTACAGTTTAGGTTACCTCTCAGGCTAGTTTATGATGGATTTTATTTTTTCCTTCTCAGTTATGCATTGTCATTTTGAAGCCAAAAACCAAGGAAGAAATTTACAAAACTATACCCTATGATTTAAAAATGAGACTTGCAACTAGAGATTTCTTGGGCCACTGCACCTTTTATAGTTTCTGTGCTGAAACTGAAGCCCTGTAGGATGGAGATGGTTCTTTGCCATGTGTAGGTAGCAAGGAGAGAAATGTACTGCAAGAATTATCTGTTCACATTTCTGTTTCCACGGCAAAACACAAACAGTACTATGTATAATGCTCACAGGGGCTGCACAAGGTTTTACTTTTGATTTTACTCAAATATGTCAATTCCTTCCCAACAGGAAAGCATCTCCAGCTCAACACAGAACAAAACCTGGGCTCACGACTTTGTGCAAGACTGAACGTAACTGGTCCACTGACAATACATGAGGATTATATCATACATGAAGCAGCTGCAGTGCAGAGAGGATTAAGCATTAAAGATGCTTTTTTTTACACCTGTAGAAGACAAGAAAATCTTTAAATTCTGCTTGCTTAAGTACAGGACAAAAACTCCCGACAAATTAGTTCATGGAGGGATTAGTCTTGAGGCTGTGAATGTGGAACTGATGTCTGTCCCATCAGAATATCAGGCATGGCAGAGAGTGACATTCATTCAGAACTTACATCCCTGCCTCTCACTGTTACAAGGCATTAAATGTGTGACAGTGCTTTAACTTTGTGTGATCAGAACTAGACAATCACGATCTCATCACAGAGCCAGAGACTGCAGTCTCATGATCCCCTGTATGACATGAAATGGAACATACAGAAAACACCTTATACTAAGTACTTAGTATGGGGTCATCCACGCAAAGCAGTATGTCAGGGCACATCTAGAACACTGCAAGTTCTTCAAGTGTCCCATGGAACCCCATGGTGCCACTGCCCTTTGTGCCCATGTATTCTGGGTATTAAAGCATTATTATTTTGAATTTACATGCACTTTAAACTGACGTAAATGATTATACAAAGAAAAGGAGGGGACAACTGTGATTCACCTACCTACAATGTTACATCCAAGACCTGGAACTGATGGCCATCCTCAGCACAAACCTAGGAAATGCAGAAACAGGAGAACCCCCTCAAACTGCATTCCAGTACTACATGTAGCTTTCAAAGCAGTAAACAAACCATAGAGCAGGACAAAGTACAGTCAGCAAGATGAGCAGCAGCATGCAGGTGAAATGGCACTTCTTCCTACTTCGCCGTCTGAAGTCAGAAACAAGAGACCCCACTGAGCTTTCAGGAAGGAACTCTCTCCTCGAGAAAGAACAGCTAGGTTGGGAAAGGCTACTTTGGAAATGCTTTGGTGCTTAACATGTTTCATGTTTACAGAGAGAGTAATCAGGCATTGGAATGGCCTGCCCAGAGAGGTGGTGTATTCACCATCCCTGGAGATTTTTAAATGCAGATTGGACATGGCACTGAGTGCCATGATCTAGTAAATGGACTGGAGTTGGACCAAGGGTTGGACTTTATGATCTCGGAGGTCTTTTCCAACCCAATTGATTCTATGATTCTATAAGGCAACCCTTTGTAGAACCAGCCTATTTAGAAGAACGAGCTTTAAAGCAATCACACAGACCAGGCTATAGATGACTGTCAGTCCTTGACAGGTTACAAAAAATACTTATGATATAACAGAAGCTAAAAGGATATTCCATATGGTCACGTTTACCTACAATTTCTTATCTGACTGCTATTCTCTTCCCCAGAAGGGCTGTTTGCACTGAACAAAAGTGAGCATTCTGGGGTTTATCTTTGAAGGTGTCCTTTTCTGCAGAATACAATTCTATAACTCAGAACCAAGAACTGAAATGTGTAAACCTTCCACATGGTCATGTTATGTAAAATAGCTTTGTGTTTAAATGGGCTTTAGTTTGAAATTTTCCCCTTTTCATTGTCCCTTAGCAATTGCAAGGCTGCATTTTGGTCAGGTTTCAAGACACATGATATGAATGTGCATTACTGTTGAGTGAAGTCTAAAAAAACTACTTATTGATATTAAACAAGTGAGAGCTTTTTCCCTCCCATGCTTAAGTAATCTGAGATGAATTCCAGCAGCCATAAGCTAAAGTGTTAGAAATGCAAGCAGAAAAATCAAGGAAATAAGTGGTCACTGAGTTTCTCAGTTTACACCTTACTGATTGAACAGCAGACTTTCTCACAGCTACGCAAACGTTGCCACAGAACAAAAGTAGTTGCAGCTCAACAGTGACATTATTAGGATGCCTTATTTTGCAAAGTTCCAAGTTGTAATCTTAGCATATCAGAATGGCTCGGATGATGGCTCCCCTGCAAGTGTCACAGTGCAGTTGTAACAGTGACAGCACTGTAGGACATGTGTGCCCAAGAGCTTTAAAATACCTAGCTTGATAAAACCTATAGCATAGCTGTAGTCCAAGAGAGTTCAGGATGAACTTACCCTCCTTTCTGGGCAAGATTTGTGGATTGCAAGTTTCCTCTGTGCTGCAACTGTTGTACTTGAGTTAACCCACTTGTATCTGGTTCAAGTGTGCCTATACCACACTGTACTGTAGTGCAAGTGCACATCTAATAAAACTCCTATAGGTCATGTGCCTTGTCTGTCTGTCTCTGTTTGTGCCTTTGGTTACAGGGACTCCTATATTCCCCACTGTTTGGAGTCTAAAATGGGCTAAGTATAGACCTACTAAGATACACCAAGTGTTGGGTCATTTAAGCAGCTAGGAAAAGAGTAAAAAGAGAACACCTTGGTTACATCCCTGTGTTAACACTGATGCCACTTAGAGCCACCATTCTCCTCTATCTCATAGAACATAGTTCTGTGAACTACTGAATCCCTTTCAAAGAAGAAATTAGAGATATAGTTGACATAGCAGTGACAAAAGATGAAAGCAAGGGAAAAAAATCTCATGATTCAGACTTCAAACACAAACCTTAAGGAGGTTTGCTTCAAATGTGTGCACCAAAGGCAAGGCACATTTGCTCAGAAGGGCCGATGAAACAGTGCTTTTACCTGAGGTTGGCTGTGCAGAGCTGGGCTGGTGTGACTTTTCAATCACAAGTGAAACAGTAGCTGAATACTGAAGAAAAATAAATTAAAAAAAAAAAACAACCCAAACAAAAAACACCCCAAACCCCCCACAACAAAACCCCAAACAAACTGTGAAGTATTAACCCCAGGAACTGCACCCTCAGTCCTATCTACATGGCTAAGCCATTTCTCTGATTTCTGTAAAGCAGAACCCAAGTGATCTAGCTCTTCCTATTTCTTAAGAGTATGGAAAAGATCAGGGACTTTAGCCATATCATCCTGTCAAGAAACTTACTCAAAGTAATGAGCCAAGCAACGTGTACCAGGTAGGATCCACAAATTTTATTTCCCTTCCCAGCTAACCATAGCTAGGAAGACCAGGATTATAGGAATAACAACTCTGTTCTTTTAACTGTACTTTCAGAGCAAGTTTTTATATTTTACTAAGTGTTCTGGAAAAAGTAAGCAAATGGTCAATACTGGCTATAAAAGAAACAGTGCCAGAATAGGCTTTAATCCATAAGACTTGAAAATGGTCAGGAAGAGAATCAGAGCAGACAGCTTCACAAGAAGTTCCTATAAGGCAGGATTGGATCTGTTTCTCCAAACATCAGTTCAAAATCATACATGACTGTTGAGTGAGGTTTGGAGGAATTGCTTGTTGATATTAAGCAAAGGACTACTTCTGCAATCACTATCTGCCAAAAGCAAAGGCTAGTTTTCTAGAAATAGTTTTTGACATACTTCCCTTCTGGTGCAGAACAGAGATTCCAGGCAACATGTAAGGTCCAGCTTGCTGATTTTTACCTTTTTATATCTGTACAGACAAATTTTACTCTCTTCTCCTTTACTTTTATTCACTGAACTGTTTAATCACAAACCCATAACTGTTGATGAAAAAAAAAAGCTGTTGAATTTCAGTACCAACCTGGCAAAACCTGAGCATTTCAAGAAATACACAAGGCTAGAAAGACTCCAGCCCTCGAGTAGCACTGAGTACACACAGGTATGCAAACATCTTTTACAAAGCCAGGACAGTTCACCGGGAAGTAACACTGCTGCAACACAGCTTCTTCACGTTTCTACCTTCAGCCTTCTCTGTGGGTCAGGTGTTTATATACTTACTTTTCACAGTACTCTTGCCCAATCTTCCCTAGAAGTGCACAAGACTAGGAAAGAGATGCTGGCAGAATTCAGGATGCCACTGGGTGCCAAGTGATACCATTTGAGTTGTTCTGATTATGAAAGGCAAACAACATCTCTGCCATGTAAGGTTCAAGCTAGGTACATTTTGGGGACATCTCACCACTTTGCCTACATCAGTATAAGATGCACCTAAATTCTGATTTTGGGTTAGCTCCTGAAGTAGAGGAGAGCTATAGTGAAAACAGCATTCATACATCAGGTGCAGAGATCTGAGGTTGGAAAATAAAATCTCTTTGGCACAGTGACAGAAGAACAGCTGATGGGCAGAGGGATTCAGAGGCACCATGCCAGCTCCAGAAGGTCAGAGACCAGAATGGACAATGCAAGCTGGGTCCCTGAGATGTCGCTTGGCACTATCCCATCTGATCCTCTGCATAACCTCAGGGAGAAGAGGAAACTAGCTGGAAGGAAGACAGGAATATCTGACACCATTTTGGAAGGACTATATCTGCCAGAGACCTGGGATAACAAAGTATTCTTCGGAATAAAGAAGGCAAAAAAACCATCTCTATCTCTGAAAGAATATCTGTCCAAATTAAGAATTCAAGAGTTTTGTTCTCGTCACTTTGGAGGAAGCAGAAATACTGGAAATATGGGGTTTCCATGCATTGACCTCACTGTTCTTTTGGGTGTCCATACAGAAAGCCAGTTTCTTCCATTTTATAGTTGGCACTAGACTAAATACAGAGCAGGAAGAGCTACAGAAAGCAACCTAGGAGAAAAGAATCACCTAAAATCTAAGGCCACATTTGGCCCTATGACAAACATTTATCATTATTCTGAAGAAAAAGTAATAGCGTAAAAAGCTTTTAAGTTACGGACAGTATTACTGAGAAAACAATGTAAAAGACTAAAACCAAATCAGCTCAAACTTCCAGTAAAGCAGCAAGCTTCAGTATGCAGTGAGAAAAGCAGTACATGTCATGCATGTATGTCCACAGGCTAACTATGTAACACACAAAGAGATGAACACTATACAAAGTAGTTCTCACTAACCTGCAATATGATTATGAGAGAAGCTGAATTTATTCTTTACACCACTGGAAAGGAAACCAACCAAATATGAAGATCACAAAGTCAGACAATGTTGAGACGATTTCTTAAATAACTTTTAAAGGGTTTTTCTCTGGTTTAGTGATAACTTAAAGCCTGCTGAATACCAATCATGCAAATATTTCCTGTACAGTAAAGCCAAGAGACCTTTATTCTTCAAGCACACTTACTAAGACAACTGTCTCTATTCATGAGTGAACTGAAATGCCATTGTATTGATTCTGAACACTTCTTAAATCTACTCAGGAACAGACAAAGCAAAAATAAGAATTTTAATTGTCCAATCAAGTTTGCAGAAGTGATTTATGTTCTCAACTCATTCATAGCCTTAAAAATGTTACAATTCCCTAAATAAGAGCCCTACACAGACATACAGACGTGTACTACAGAAAACATGTATCCTGCATACAACTATAGATCTTGCAGAGGCAAACAGAGGTAGATGGAGTAGCCAGCACCTTAGCTCTTGCTGGAGAGAGTTAAGTCTCTGCTGGAACTCCTCACACACGTACATATGCATGCACACAGCCATCCTTCACAGAGGAACCTAAATCATTTCATATTCAAGTGACCGACAGGCATTTTCAGAGTGCGGTTCATCACATCCAAGGCAAATACCTGAAGTCAAAAGAATCTTTTGACCACACTTTTATCCATTGCTTCCTCTCCGCTGCCAACAGGTACCTGACTGGCTCAGACAGAGTTTTAAGTTAAAGCAGATGGACCTTGCCCCAGTGCAGCCCAACCTCCTTTAGAAACTTGTCAGAAGACAGTGAGCCTTCTGAAAAATCAAATACTTCACAGGCAAAAAAACAGAAACACACCAACATTTTAATTACCCCCCCCCAAACTTTAAACAATTTTGAACATACTGATGTAAACTAATCTTCCAAAATGTCTTCTGTGCACAGACAACTCAAAATGTTGTGCAGTCAACAAAACCTTCTAGAGCAAGATGATGAGCTCTGCATTAGGTGCCACTTCAGTAAGCACCATGTTCTATCTTCACAGTTTTACTGCATCTTTGGTATCCAGTTCATACAAATATACAGGAAAGGGACTTAGTAAGTTTATTCAGTTACCTGACGGATTAAGTTTGTTACCGATTTCTGCATGAGAATGCCTATTACTATGCAGGAAAAACTTTACACTTGAGTAATTTCTTAGGAAATAGAAATTATTTTTATGTCTAAGTAGTAGCTATTGTTTAGAATATTTTTAATCACTGGGTTGAAATATGGCTCAAATAATTTCAATTGCTCTGATTTTCAACACCTTCTCTCCTAGCCAATGTGTCTTGCTGAAAGGTTGTTCCTGGAACTGTTTACATTCAGCATGAAAGATTATCCTTTTTGGAAATTTCTTAGGAGATGCTTCTAATGAATTAGTCTATAGTCCCCACACCACTTTATTTAATTCCCTTTTTTCTGTAGATTAGGTGTTGTGGGTTTTTTGGTTTGGCTGGGAGGTTTAATTTGCTTTAGAAAGGCTCCCAAAGCTCTTGCAGGCAGAAATACCTCTTACTCTCTCTGCAAGAGATGCTTTTTGGACACTTTTGCAACTGTGAAATTTTTTTGTATCTCTAGGGGACAATTAAACAATGACAACATTGTATTCATCCCAAAGCATAATTCTGTTTGTGAGGATTTCATTTGACTAACGCGATACTGACCACAACTTTTCATCTGCAAGGCAATGTAAGTCAGGTTCAGCCTCATGTCAGCATACACCAGCTTGACCCGAGCCTCAGGAGGTGCAAAAATTACTTAGCTGGCAATGTGATTAGGTAACCAGGCTGACTACATGGGTTGATTCAAAGCTGCTTCTCCAACTGGTAATCAGGAAAGGTCTTAACAGGATTTATGAAGAGAAGGCAAGCCTTGATGGGAATGGCAAGGGGACCAGTTGCTTATCCTTGAAACAAGAAAAGAAGCCATGAGGAAAACAGACTGACTGCAGCTGAAAGCAAAACTCTCAGTCATGACTAATTCCTTCATTTCCAGCTATCGGTTTCTGTTACTAAGGCTTTGCTCCTTTCAGCCATGTGACTCTAAATTTTCATTATAGAGGAAGAATTACCCTGCACAAAGCAAAAATATAATCCTCCTTCCTGAGCTCTGAAGGGATCTGGTCAGACCTTCCCTCTGACAAATGGCAGAAACCATCACAAGAAGCAGCAGACAGCAGGGGACTAAACCTCTGAGTGCTGCCTGCATTACTGACTAAAGGCAACTCACTGACTGCTCTTTCTATATTTTCCCACCTCATTTTGACTACTTTCACTATTTTATATTGTTATGTCTTTAGGCCAGGGGTCATCTTTCACCACCTCCTCTGCTACATGGTCTGACCTTGCCTCAAGCCCATGGGTGTTATGTAGTGAAAACAAATAATGAAAAAACTCTAAAAATCTCTGTTTTATTTAATCATCCATGGGATTAGATTCAAACTGCTTTGTTAATCTGGAACTGAAGAAAAAAGTGAATAAAAACTCAGCAGTGAAGGTGTTATTGGGCCCTAGAATCTTGGTTCCTCTATGTATTTAGAATATACTTGAAAAATGAACATTCAAATTTGTCATAGGATAAGACATCATGCACTTTCTTAACTGTCCTTTCTCACATGGTGACTGGTGTGAAATAAACCCATACCACTTTATTCAGTCATTAAAAAACTCAAGGAATGGAATCATGAAGGTAAAGGCCTGCTTTACAGAGTGATTACATAGGAAAATGCTCCTCAGTGCTTTTGATTCCCCATCTACAGACCAGGAACATTTGTCTTTCCCAGGGAAGTTTTTAAAATTCTACAGTTTACAGCAGTAATTCATATGAAATCCTTAAATTAATGGCCATACAGAAAAGAGAACAGAAAAGAATACATAGTGAAAGCCGAATTCAGATAAGTAGGTTCAGTACACAGAAGCCATGCTAAAAGCCATTTTAGGGCTCCTGAATGCATATGAGATCTGTCGAGACAAAAAGCCTGAGTCAGCGTTGATTTCACCGTTTGTGCTGTACAGACCCTGAGGATTAAGTTAAACACTGAATTCCAGAGTCAGGAGAACAGCAGCATTCTGTGAGAGTGACATTTGTGCCTCCACAGAGGGCTGCAACTCAGAGGGCTTTAAAAGGGAACTGAGTCCCTCTTTTCCTGAAGCAAAGATAATCTACGAACCAAGATTACTTTTAATTCATTTTGGTATGTATTTCTTATCTTCCATTTTCTGTGTCCAGCACCTTTTCTCCCATAAAAAGATATTTTTTGTGCTTTTTCCATGCTGTCCTCATCCATACAGCATTTCTGCAGACCTTTGCATGAAGACAGCATTAGCTGCAAGGATATTGGTGCAACAGAGAATTTTCTCTGTACCTGCACAGCAGTAGTGTCTCTTTCAATCTTTCTCTGCCAATTAGGGATTTGAGGGGATTGCAGGTGGTTTACTTTCTGTGCAGGAGGCTCAGAGCTGCACCCTGTAACTATAGCGACAACTACTGTGAAAGCTCTTGATTTTTACTGACATGCCTCACATCACCTCACTGGAAAAATTTATACAAATAGAGAAACAGAAAATTTAACATCCTAAAGGCCAAAGGAAAGTATTGTGGTGATCTGCATTTTTATACATTGCTTAAATACTTCCCCATGGTAATGTGCTTCTTTTACTGTATAGTGGTAACATTAAAATAGCATTTTAAAACTCAGTTTAAATAGTAATTTAAGCCTCCACAATGCCAAAACAGAACATACACGTGCAATTCACTCAGAAAACACTGTAGCACATTGCTGTATTTGACAAAGATTCATCATTGGAAAACTACATAAATGAAAAGAATAAGGTGCACACATTTTTTCTTAGAGAGTAACAAACATTTGCATAGGGATATACTGAATTATTCATCTCTTGCAGACAAGACGAAAGATGCATCTTTCTAAAGAATATCCAAAGGATACACTTTGAAAAGGATTTTCCCATGTTCACAGCAGCTGAGAACTGTGAAAATGACACTGAGAAGCTCTGTCCCAGTGCTTGAATTCTATGACTTGATAGATAAGTTTGACATTCCAAATCCAGTAAAACAGATTCAAGCTCAGAGAAAAATATGAATATGCTGCAGTCTAAAGTGGCCTCAAGTATCCTGGAAAGTTACCAAATCACTTATGTTGAGCTTGAAAATGCCACCTCTAAATGTGCTTCTAAGGCCATGATCCATAGTGCTGGAAAATTGATCCTTGCTAATGGCCACCATTTATAGCCTTAACCTTTAATACATTACTTCGATTCTCTCCAACAGCTAAGACAATATGAATCAAAAAATTTCCAAAGATTTTAACAATTACCACCAGACTCAGAACAATACCTGCAAAACCCTTGACCTTATTGACAAAATGGACTTGCATGGTCACAGGAATTGCCAGTTCTGCAGTCAAGGAATCAGACCAAAATACTTTACCCCTGTTGCCAGTTATTTCTCATTTTCAGCCCTGCTGCCATAACTTATTTCTCTAAGAAGGCACAATAATCACAATCACTTTTTTTTTATTCTAATCATCATGCAAAATAAAAATTTTTAATAGCAGGGATTAGGGAAAACTACTCAGCTGTCAATATAGCTCTTCTGAATCTAATACTCTTGCAGTACACAATGCAATCTAGGCTGCCTGGAAAGGATGAAAATGATGTGTTGCTATGGAAACAGGAAGGCACATGTTTAGGTTGCTCATCCCTTAAGAGCTGCCCCATCAATATTTTTAAAGTCCGCTAATAAAATTTTAATCAAATATTACAGCAAAATGAATTTCACCTCCTGTTGGACACCAGAATCTTGGTTCAAACACTGTCAAGCTCTTTTAATGTTCCTTGCATCCAACTACGCCCTACAACATTAAGAATGAATTTATGCACAAACAGAATGTCAACATGCACTTTTCCAGTTCAGCTACTTAAAATTATTATTCCACAACAGATACTAGCTTTAAAAATTTTGTGCATGTAGGAATGTGCTTTTTAATTTATTAATTGATGTGCCATACTGTCCCTTCAAAAAAACCATACCATCTCAACAAATCAAGCCTTCAGCTATTACTGGCTTAAGGCCATCAGCCAGGGATATGCCCATTGAGAATGCGACAATTAGGCCAGTATTGGTGTAATCACTCACCAGATCCCCTAAACATCTGCCATTTCCTAGAAATTACAGTTCTCATCTTACCATGACATACCTGCAGACAGATCTTTCAAAACACTGGGGCTCACAAAGTAAAAATGCATTTCCAGACACCAAAGACAAAACAGGCCGAGTTATTTGCTGGCAAAACTCCTCTCGTTTCACTATTATCATAGCAGTGAATCTCACTCCAAACACAGTCATTAGTTATCTGTACAGTTAACTATGTCAGTACACTTATTTGTTGTAACACTGGGAAATCAATAAGCAAGACTTGGTGGATGCTATTACCAATATATTACCTTACCCTCTACAAATAACTAAGTACAATGGTAAGAGTATCAGAGTATGGTAATAAACGGTTAACAAGTTTTGTATTTTGGATCACAAAACAGTAAAGCAAAGCTGAAAAGACAAGAAATCCATACTATGAACAAACAGGGACACTCTTTTTTAAGGCACTTGTGGTTTAACTCGGCAGGCAGCAAAACACCACAGAGCCATTCCCTCACTGCCCCCCAGTGGGATGGGAGAGTGCATTGGTAAAGGTAAAATTCCCAGGTTGAGAAACGGACGGTTCAATAGGACAGAAATGGAAGGAAAAATAATAATGATAAAGGAATACACAAAAACAAGTGATTAACAATGCAACTGCTGAGCACCCACCAACTGAAGCCCAGCCAGTCCCTGAGCAGCAGCAGCTCCCTCCCAAGTTTTTTGTTCCGCACGATGCCATATAGTCTGGAATATCCTTCTGGCCAGTTCGGGTCAGCTGTCCTGGCTGTGTCCCCTCCCAGCTCCTTGTGCCCACCCCCAGCCTACTCACAACAACTACATCATCAGTGTGTTATCAATATTATTCTCATCCAAAATCCAAAACACAGCACTGTACCAACTACTAGGAAGAAAACCGACTGTCCCAGCTGAAGCCAGGACAGCAGTCACACATTATAAATGATAAACTTAAAATTTTGATTAATTTCCGTTAATGTATATGATATTTCTCTGTTTCAATATTCCTGAGAGGAGGACTTCAGTGGTCCATTTAGACAGGAAGGAAACCAAATCCCACATCTACCAATCATGAATCTTTACTACATTGAGATCTTGAACTAGAATATTGGAAGTGCCAATGTCAGAAGAGATATAAGTGACAACAGGAACAATACGTCCTCTAAAGAGGACGTACTTATCTGGTTTCAGCTTCAAAGGTATAGAGTAGGGGTGATTTTCCACACTGCTCCCAGAACACACCAGCACTTTCAAGAATATGTCAGCCCCTCTTTCCACTGCTATATTTAGGATTGAAGTTTTCTAGAAAAACCCTGACACTAATCTCCCGATCAACTCTACCAAGATTTTTAAGGTGTCAGTTATTTTTAAAATAAGCTTGAAATACACTGATTTCCTCCAACAACACTCCCATTTCCTTTTCCTGACTTTGCAATTAATATGAAGACATAATAATTGCAGGCACAGCCCTCCTCCAAACCAGGATCCCACTGTGTAGGCATTACGCAGTAGCTATATTTTTTCTTCCCCTAAGGTATCCACTATGATATTTTAAAAGATTTATTTGCTTACAGCTAAACAGATGATCTTTGCTTACATTACAAAACTCCTGTCATACAACACCAGCATTATTTAACCTCCTTCTCTTAGAAGACATACCAGGGACAGCAGGTCAGGACAGTCACACACTGTCTGGAAAGCCTCACACAAAGTACATGCATACTATTCCTTTTCCAACCACACAAAAATAATCTAAAAACAATCATTATCTAGTTTTATCAGCAGGACAATTTACAACCAAATCTCTGAGTAGTCTGCTAAATAAAGATCTTCCTTTATCCCTTCAGCAACACAGTTCCCCTTGGCTCAGAAGGTCAATAGGACAGTGTTTCATTCCTGTTCCTTTTTAAGAGCTTGGCTGCTGCCTGGGCATCTGCACTGGCTACCAAACTATTTCCAAATGTCCTTCCATGCAGGCATCTCTCTCGTGAGCATCAGGCACAGTAAGGAATCACAAAATATATGCTTCAGAGGCAACAGCATTAGCCCTGGCTTTCAGCAGAAAACTCAGGAGATAAACAGCATATGGAAAATGGAGAATGACACAGTGACGTTTGGACTACAGTGCCCCAGCCTCCCCTCCTCAGGGAGGCTTTCTTTTAGTCATGATACTTCAGATAATTCACATGATTTTTACTGCCTAAAAGCTAGTGTGTGGTATACTACTCTTTTTTCCACATCTGTATTTTAAACCCAACTTATTGATCAGAAGATTCATGGATCTCAGGCAAAAAACAGCCTCAGCATATGGAATAATTTAGTCGTAACCTCTGGAATCATCTGCCCTGTGCATAAGAGCTTACCACTACACTATTCCTGTGCCCTGAAATTTCTGCACTGCTGTGTTACAGTTTGCACCAGGCACAGCATGCAGAGAGACTGCTGGACTGAGGCAGCTTAACAAGTTTGCTCATCTCAACCAGATTTCCCATTTTTCCAAACTTGAAAGATCTTACATTTGCTCCACTAGCACTTCTCTCCAGACAACAATCCTCATTCTTTGCTGAGAAACATAACGTGACTCTGCAAAAAAATCCTATGCACTAGCCCAGTCCCAGATTGTGTAATTTTCAAAAAGGATTGGGTTTTCAACTTTCTTTTTTAATTTAAAAAGCAGATATGAAGCTAATTTCTGCAGACGGAGTAAGATGTACCACGTGAATGAGGCAGATTGGCTTTCTCATTGGACACTGAAAGGTTGCTATGATTCAGACATTATATTTTAATATTTAAATTTCCACAAGCTGTAGATATGCTGATATAAGAACAAACGTCAGAAGGCTGATCTATTCTGAGATCCATCTCAGAAAAAGGTCGACAACACACTGTGAAATCAGGTTCTGTTTCTGTCTATTGGAATTTGACAGATTTCAGTCACTTGAGTAAGAAAGAATTGCCAAAGAGGAATCCAACAATATGGTGCAGCTTTCAAGCCACCCTGAGGAGACACTATATTGTCATTTCCTTTGTCCTTAGTGGAAGATGTAAAAAATAGTAAATTGCTTTATTTATATCCATTGGGCCCCTTGGTCCTCATTTTTATGCTCAAAGTAATCTTTTTACACAGATTCACATTTATTTACTGCTTGAGTTTTGCAATAGCACCATACCACTTAACTCCACCCATGAAATTTACTCTGCAGTGCTATTTTTGCCTTCTCTAAAATTTGACAGACCTGTCAAATGGAGATTTGACAAGCTCTCTCTAGCTCAGGGCATCAGAACCACAAGGTCACAAAGTGTTTGGGTTTGGTTTGGGGGTGGTTGTTTTTCCTTTCTTTCTTAGTGAAAGAACCTTTATGCTGATTCCAGTCTTAAATACTGCATCCTGAACAGTGCGACGACTGGGGAAAAAAAGATCCACAGTGTCAGCCACTTACATGTGTTCTCACGTAGTCACCATCTGTTTGGTAGTCCCAGAAGTCAGCAGCTCGTATCGCAAAAAGCACTGTCATATTAAACACCCTGCTGACACAGAGACCACGGAGTGAGGGACCGAGCTTGCTCAGCCATCAGGTTATGGCCTCAAAATGTACTAGCAAAGAACCACTAAATGATAGCCCTTCAAGGTCTTTTCATTCTTTTCCTTTCCCCAACTACATCAGGCTTCCCACTGATGAAGCTTCTGCAGCTCACCGTGTATAAATTTGCTAAACAACTGCAGTTTTACAAACTTGCAACTCCACAAATGTCTTTTATGTTTACAAGGATGAGTTTATGTTGAAAGAAAGCAAAAAAAATGTCAAAACAAAGGTTACAAAGCTTACAGTCTTGTCAAAATAAGTCATTTGCCCTTCATTCAATACAGTGACTAATGGTTAAGTCAGTTAAACAGGACTAGAAAAACACTTTGAATGGCCAGAAGGATTGTCTCTTGGGCTCCTATGGAGGAACAATCCAAAACTCTGCTGTATGGTGGGATGCGGTTTGCTTTCCCCAGCTTAACTGGCCTCTGTAATGTGTGTGGGGAAGCTCTGGCCTTGGCATCCTGGCCATTCCCAAGGGTTTAAACAACACAGCGAGTCCTTCATGACCATATTGCTTAAGCTCTGATGCTAAGAGAAAAAAAAATCTCTGATGCCCAACCTGCCAGTACATGATCACAATATATTCAGTCCCAGAGAAGGACTTCGGACTGTCAGTGCAAAACACAGTAACAAAAATTTCTGTCACCTCAAACAAAAGGAACAAGCTTAAAGAGGTAGCCTCCACATATGCACATAATATACAAAACATATACATATAGGTTTAAATCAAAAAATGGATATAATGAAACATTATTCCTTGGTATAGCATCTTATTTACCATTAAAAAAACCCTACAAGTTCTTTACATCTGTGTTATTTGTGAGATTTTAGGCTTAATCTTATTGTGTCAATTTGTTTCCCAGGACCAAGAGGTCCTGCCAACCTCCAGCTTCATGCTTGGGTTGATCTTGCCAGCGGAGATGATGATGTAGCATTTACATTGCATAATTCACTTCAGCAGATAAGCAGATTTCTGTTTTTAGAGAAATATACCAATTATTTTTATTCCACGTATACATATGCATTTTTTCTAAGTCTAGTTCTGGAACACTTAAATCTGCTCATAAATGCAGAATGAAAATTTTCTTAGGCATGCAGTTCCTTTTCTAGCAACTACTATTTGACAGCTGAACTGTGAAGTCTTACTCTTCCCTTCTCCCTTTCCAGCCTTGTAGAAAAAAAACTCGTAGAGGACTCTTCTCATGGAGGTATAACTGAATCTGTTTCAGTATAAAGAACCTTGTTTCCCAAAAAAGTAGCCCAGCAACAGAAGTGTTGGCATGGAGACATATGTAGAGAATCCTGGAAAAGCCTCCAACATTTTCTGCCAACTTTTACATTTTGCTCACTGAGGTCTCAGCTCCCAAGACAACCACGGTAGCAGACACCTCATGCAGCCCCAATCTACTGTGACCTAAAGGTCATATCAGAACAGTGCTAACACTAGTTCTCTTTAGGCAGTATCAAAAGGAATCCTGACAGGAATACCAGACACTGTCCTGCCCCATGTTCCCAATATCCTGTTATTCAATACATTGAAAATGTCAAAAGCTGATAATTAGTAACTGAGAATCCACAGCAAGAAAGTCACTGCATTTCACACTGACACAAGGCCTGGATCACCAGGGGGCTAAGACCATGTGGAACCCACCACAGGAACAGTCTCATGTTTCTCCAGAGAGCAGTCCAGCGACACAAGACCTGCCACTGCCTCAAGCACTGACCTGCCCTGCACACATTGCTGCCTTCTTCTAACTAAGGTAAATCCTGCCTTGTTCTTCAAACTGCTTTCAGGGCTACACGAAGAGCACAAAGACACATAATCAAAGACTGCCAAATCCAAAGGTGATGAGACAACCCAAGGGAAGGCAGACAACCATGGGCACTGCAGGATTAGGGACAGAGAAGCGTCACAATTACATCTCCCTGGCTGGAGACAGACACACACAGGACTGGCTTTGAGCAAGAGGAAGTTTAACAATGTAGTACCAGCTCAGAGCAGCAGCAGGAGATGAGCAGGCTTCCTTCACACTGCAGGGGATCAGAGATAATTCAGAAAACTGAAATTCAATTTAATGCAGTAAATTAAAGGGAAACCAAGAGAAAAATTTGGGTCAATCTGGTGTGCACATGGCATTCTCATTGATGAATAAGTAGAAAACAAGATTTTTACATTTCAGAGGTCTCCAAAAATGAGCAGCACCCAGAAGCTCAGCAGATGGCCTTGAAAAAATGGCCTTTTCACTTCAGAGCCCCACTGGGAGCTGAGCCCTTTCAAAATAACTGGAACAGTCTCTAGATAGCAAGCAACTACCAGCAAAGGAGATGAATTTGCTTTCACAGCATTTCCTCTGGTTCATTCCAATTTTTCCCTGCTCATTTGTGTATTTTCAGTTAAAATACCGTTCTTATTTTCCTAACTGGTCTTGCAATTAGCAGCAGGGGAGGAAAAGACCAGAAACAAAAGCACTCAGTAACAGAGCCTCATAAATGCATCCTAATCTGCAGCTCCAGGGCTCTGACATAGCAGCACTGAGCAAGCCTGTTGCTTCCCCTTGATATTCCAAGGACAGTGGGGTACACGGGGCTGTGCATTTGTATTCCCTGCCATTGCCTTGGCCTTTCTTCTCACTCCCCCAAGCACAGACATCATCTCATCATTGGAGAGACAACCTGTGCACTGCCTGGGCACTGAGCCCAAGGTGAAGGAAACAACACGCAACAAAGCTACATGAACAACAGAACATGTACAGCTCTTGACATGCCTGACTGTCAAGACATACATTCTCTTTCTTGCACTAAGGACTCACCAGCAGATGTATAATGTTACTGCAATCTCCAGAAACACCCTTTGTCTCTGCTGTATGTGTAGAACCAGAGTCCAGGCTCATTTACTTTAAAGAAAAAAAGAAAATATGTATTGGTAGAAAAATATTTTCCTGTACCTACTGCAAATCTGGTATCTCCCACTGACCACAAATACAGAAGGGAAAGCATCTGCGAGAGAGAAGATAAGGCTTTTCTAACAGTCTAATTTTCATTTGGAGGTGAAGGGAGCCCTTGTTGAGAAAAAAGGCAGAGATAAAAATCAGAGATGGTGAAAGCGCATTCATAAAGGGCAAGAGAGAAGGGGGGGAGGAAATCAATCACAAGTACAGACAAGATCAAACAGCAGCATACCAGGAACAGCCATACTTCCATGGGAAAAAAAACTGCAGGATGAAGAGGCAGCACAGCACCATGCTGTGAGGAGTGCTGCTCTCTGCACCCACTGCATAGGAGAGAGTTGTTCTTTCTCCATAGCAACAAGATACTTAAAAGGCAATCTGGAGACTGAAGACCAGCTCAAAACCAAAACAACATGTATCGATTTATTATCTCTATTTTAAGCTTCATCTGGAAAGTACACAGGACAGCATTTGTTTAGCCTGAGGAAGCATCTTCATGGAAAGCTCTCTCCTCCCATTATACCTCCCTGTCTCAGAAGCAACCCTCTGTGTGAAGCAAACTGTGGCACTTACACATGCCTTGCTCTTAGGTAATGCCAAATACATTAGACACAAACACAGCCCAAGGTGCTCATAGCTGAAGCCTATCCACTGCTGCCTTTTGCAGGGACTGCAGGGAGGCATTGCTATCTCCAAATTCTTCTTACAGTACTCTGGGGGAGGAGTGGGGCAAGGGGAGTCATAGCTTTTTGCTGCAAAAAACCCACATAAAATAACAGTAATAGTAACCTTAATAAGAAACAAAAAAACCTTATTCTTTAGTTGTTACTAGCTCAAGTCACTGTTTGCAAGGGCTCAGGATATGCTCATATCCTGTCCTTGAATTCTGCCTATACCTGCTTGGAAACAGCTCTGCTCAGGTACCTGAATGACTTCAATAAAGCCATTATGCTGACTGCATTGGCAGAGCTCTGGTAACATTACAGACCTCATCTCCTCCTCAAAGGCACCGATGGAGTCTGCACAGCACATTCTAGAATGCATCAGGATTATTTAAGAGGCTCATCAAGTTTTGGGTGAATGGACTGTACTGAAAAACTGCAGAGCAGCTATGGTTTTAGTCCTGGCCTTCACTTAGCTTAGCTGCTGAGATTAGCTTCCTCCACTCTCTTCCTACAAAGAACAAGCATGCAGCATCATCAGAGTCATCTAGAACAAACACAGCTCAACACAACACAGAGCAGCACTGTCTGTACTCAGCTCCAAGTGCTTTACAAATAGCTGGACAGACAGGGACAGTGCAAACAAGGCCACTCTGGTGCAGTCAGTGTCCCTAGGGTAAGATGCCACTACCGGCTGCTGAGGACAGGGCAGTGCAGAGAGGTAAAGTGTTTACACAGCACCTAAGCAGGGAGATTTTTGTCCAGTGGAAAAACAAAAACATGCTGAGGGTTTGGAAACACAAGACAAAACTCCTAACTGGCACTGAGTACTGAAGAACTGGTGGGAACTGGGTATGAGGTGGCAAACAGTAAATGTAGAAAGTTGTTAATTATGTACAAGGATAATAAAAATGTGGTCCAGTGTCCCCATTTTGTTTGCTCTGAAGTTTCCTTCACCGCAAAATGTTACTTTGTTTGAACGACCATATAACATTAAGGAGGAAAGAAAATCCTGGTTTACAAATACAGACATATTTCTAGTGTCTGCCATGAAAGCCATCGTTTGAATTTCATATTAGTATTAAACATAGTTCTAGTTTAGATTCACTCATGAGTCATAAGTTTTTTTAAAAAAGAAGAGTACTGTACTCAGCAACTTTGCCTTGGCTCAGCACTATTATCTTACAGACTTCATCTGTACATCTGCTAAATCAAGAACTCCTGAAAAAAAATCCAATTCACATACACTAAACATCCATCTGTCTAACCATTTCTTCTACAGCTGAAGTATTTGAGTGAATATTTTGAATGTAAAACAGACGTTTTCAATTGGCCAGTACTTAACCACTGTATTTATTATGGGTCTTGGTTTTTCATTTCCTTATGCATCATTTTATTCAAGAATAAAATATTAATTCTTAAGCTACTGATTCAATTTACTATTACTTTTGAAAAAACTTACTTTATCTTACTACAAAATATTTCTAAAAGAGCTTCATGGAAAGGGTAAGAGTAATATTCATCTGCATAGATTATGAAGTAGAAAGAAAAGCATGAATCAGCTTCTCCTCATAAAAACACATTTCCTAACCAAAGTCTGTACTCTATACAATTAGTTACAAGTACGGAAATATTTCTTTTAATAAGTGGTTTCAAAGGTTGCCAGGAGCAAATCTCTGTGGAATGCATACAAAGTTGTTCTGATTTTTTCCTGCGTAGGTTACCTTACTGAACTCAAAATGGAGGAGTTTTTTAGGAGCTTAGGGATCAACACAGCTAAAATATATGGCACTTTTTCTTTTTTTTTTCCCTGACAACCAAAGTGGAAAATAACAATATTTAGGAGTCTTCAGCTCAGAGCTTACAGTAGCTCCAGAAAAGCACAGTTTCCCATGCAGCCAAGTTTTACCCCAGTTATGGAAAATTCTCTTGCACCAGAGAGAAGAGATGTTCACCCTGGCCCACATTCCTGTGTTCTAAAGCACTCTCCTACACCCAAACAGGTACAAAGACAACATTAACCCCTCCAATCCACTTACAAAATGCTGTGAGACTGCAATGCAGAGAGCAGCAGGCAATCCCACAGAGTTGCCCTGGAAGGGGCTGTCAGCAGCCAGCAGTTCCTGTGCACAGCCAGTTCCACATCTGCTACATCCACAGTATTACAGCTCAAAGGGGACAGGGACATCCATGGCAGGGCACTCTCCTCACCAGATGGGGTAGTCAGAGGATGCTGTCCCTGGGTGCTCCTGGGCCAGAGCACTGCATCCACAAGGAACACAGCTCATTACACATTGAAGTCGTGGTCAAATCTTGGACTATATTCTTGATAAAGAGAGTCTGCAAGACTCTTCAGAATGCTCACCTCTGCCTTGTGAGGTTTCAGCCTCAGCCAGCCCCATGTCTCTCCCACCAATGCTCCAGGCCGGTGGTCTCACTCTGCCCAGACATGGCATTTTGCAGTGTGCCCTCTCAAGGCTGTCACCTCCACCCGGGTATCCAGCACAGAACAAAAAAAAAATCACAAGGCACAGGCTGTAAATCACAAGGGCTTAGTTGTTCCATCTTAGGAAGTTAATTATTCTGATGATATTATCTTAATTAAATGGCAGCTAATCTAAGTTTATATTTAAGCCTGAAATGTGAATATATTTTAAAAACTCTTGATGATAGCAAATCTGAAGAGACAGGGGAAGGAAAGGAAAAATACCAGAGAAGGGTTGGTTGAATTTGACAAGCAACCATATTTTTAAATACAGGCAATTATAGCTCAGGTGTTTCCTCTTTTAGGGTTGTGCAGGTGAATCAGATTTTTAAGGGAGAAATGGGAGGGTCTCAAAAAAACATTTCAAAGCAGACAAGCAAAATACAAAAGATAAAATTGATGGTAGGAGAAAAAAACCCCAACCTGTCAAGTTAGAGTTTAGCAGAGAATCTTTGAAAAGTCCTGCTGTTTGCATAGTTATTTACACTTTTCTGGCTCACTGAAAACAGTGGCTGTCTTGTAAAAAATTTACAGCAATCTAGCAAGGTGCCAAGGCATACAGGCCAGCAGCTACTTGAGAGAGCTAGTGGACAATGATAACCTTTCCAAAGAAGAAATAAAAAAAACAAATGGCTAGGCATTTCAGAAATTACTTGTTTCTTCAAGGGCAAGGGAAATTTAACATGGCCAGCACAAATAAAACCTGAAATCCAGGAATTATAGCTGTAAGGGCATAGAGAGGACTCTACTAAATGCTGATACCAACATCTCAGCATCAGAACAGTGAGAGACACTAGATGTCCTGGTCCTGCAACTTCACCCACCTTACCAACAGCTGGGATCCTCTATGGGATTCTGGAGCACAAACCTGAACTCTGAGGACTTCCACAAAAAAAGGGGGGGGGGGGGGGAGAAGGGAAAAAAGAAAGAGAAAAAAAGAAGAAAAGGAAATAAAGAGACAAAAACACAGGAAGGAAAGGCACTGACAGTGTTTGGGCATCTCTTTTGTCATCCTATACTTCATCCTGACCGCTTTTAAAACCCTGGTATGGGGCATACCAGGACAGCTTTCCTGCCTTGCCTACTCATTAGACAGCATCTGAAACATGAGCTCTGCCCTGTGACCTTTATGCTGCACAGCAGGTAACAAGACCGGATGGGAACACATTTTTCCCTGCCTTGCAGTGGAAGCCTGGGCCACATTCCTATGTCCCACCTCTAAGTAGCACTGCTCTGGAGAGAGCACACAATCAAGGCTGGCTGAAAAAGTAACACAATCTGCTCATTGACCCTGAACTCCACACCACAACACACTCCCACTCCCAGGTCTCACGCTGCCCTCTCAGCAGCCAGCATGCAGGAGGAGAAAGGATTTCCATACTCCCTCATCACCGTTCCCATTTGTTTTCTGCCCATATCCATTAAAATCAGAGATCTGTCCTTTATATCTGAACAATTTAGCCGAAGTGATTATCATAAAATATTATGGTAAGGTGTGGAAACACACAACCATACTGCCCTTTTCCTGGCAGGCTGATTTCTACCTGAACACCTATGTTTTGCAACCAACATGCTGAACTTTGATTCCACTCTTACAGGCAGAGGCAGATGGGCTGTTCATGGTCTGCTTTCTGTCTGAGCAGAGCAGGGAAGACCCCATACCCTCACATGCCTATTAGTAATCTGCACTAAGAGTTTTACAAGGTCACATCCTGCATCACTCTAAATTGAATTCCACCTTTCCAATCAGAGAAGTAAATGAACCTATAACCTTTGCAGGCAATTATATCTACTGGCCTTGCTAACTTTGGTGATTTCTCCAATACTTGAATCACATGAATTTAGTAATTACTTCTGTTGGCCTTTGTTCTACCATGAGCTTGAGACAGTGAGTTTCACTTTCAATGTGTGTCAGAATCAGTTATCAAAAAAGAAGTCTCTTTTTAAGAGATTGAACAAAACCAATCATGCCCCTGCTTTTCCTTTTTTTTGCAGTACAGAAAAACCTTTACAAAACTAAGATCTGGCTTCTGTGACCTCCATACTCATTGATCCTTTTGTCGATCTTGTTTTCTAGCTTCCTTATTCTCATTTTAGACAAGTCTCACTTTGCCTTCTGATATTAAGGAATGTAAGTATTTCTTTACATATAAAGATGACTTCAAGTGGAAAATTTGATCCTTGAATGTAGACAAAAAGTAATTCTGCCATACTCCAAATATCTTATCTACTCACAGCTGTACATACACACAGCACCATAATGAGACCCACAGACAGTGGGCAAGGTAACAAGGGACATATTTTTGCCTTGGTACAAACTGGTTTGAATCTAAGCTAGAAAAAGTTAGACTTCACACTGAAGTACCCAAAGAAGTGCACTTAACTTTTATACAAACCTGCAACCAAATCTGGCAACTAAGGGTTTGCAAAAACAAGTATAATTCCAAAATGAAAACCAGAAAAGGGAGATTAAAATCATGAATGTGCTCACTTTATGGGCCATGTAAAATATTACCTTACCATTAAATACACCAATTACACTCGCCCATGAAATTTAAAGAAACAGTAAAGAAGGAAAGCTGTTTTCCTCCAGGTTTATCATACTAGTAAGCAAGCCACACTGGGAGTGGAAAACACACAATTTATAAAATAGAAGGACAAACCCCTATCTTCACCAGCATCTTTGAAAACAGAAATACCATAACTAAACATAGGAAAGGGAACTACAATGCAGGATGCTACAAATGCTTAATAAATAAGTCCATCTCTGTGAGGAGGTGTGATGGTTCAGTGATCTCTATGTGCATGCAGAGCTACAACATGTGTTGACCCCCATGTGAGAATGAAAGACAGTACACAAACAAATGCCTAAGTTGCATTTGGAATTAGATACAGCCAGGATCAAGTAAGCATTTACAAAAGTATTAAGTTATTCTTTGTGAGACTCATTAAAGGCTTACAGCTTTATGGCAGGCCCCTCCTGCCCTCTGAAATCAAGTATCTTCATTGCCCAATACTAACTCTTGTAACCAAAAACTGAGGGATCCCCAGAACTGATAAACTCTTCTTGCAACAACGACCTGATGAAAGAATAAAGCAAGCCAAATGCAGCTTGTAAATAGGGAGCTACTCGTAATGTCAGTGCTATTATTATTTTGTTTTCTTGTTACTCTCATCCAATCAAAGACATTATCTTCAATTAAAGAGGCATATTTGGTCTTGGAGATACAGTGACATTCTGTCATTTTAGGTAATGACTTGAGATCTAAAAAAAGCTTAAAGGTTCCTCTAGGAGCTTGCACTGGGTTCTTGGCCCATTAACTTGCTGTATGAACATGATGGAAGCTGTCCAAGAAGATGCAGTACAACAAGGGAGAAAAGGCAAGTCCCAATCAAATGGTGCTGATCAATATACTGTGGCCATGAATGTCCCAAGAGGCTGTGTGTAAGAGTAAGAAATGCTGCTAAGTTTCAGATCAAGATTGGTTGGAAAATGAAGTGATAAAGCTGAAATATTTAGGTTCACTTGGCGAGACTGAGTGCAATTACCAAGCAGACACTCACTGTTAATGCTCTGCAAGCGTTAATTTGGGATATTTCATTATTATCATTCAGAGCTGTATCTCAGACATTGAGATTTCTCAATTCAAATACATGTTGCTTATTTCAGCTGACCTGAAGGCTATTCTCATCTCCCCCTCCTTTCTCCTCCATACACTTGCAGGAGAGAGTGAAAGGCAATGCCGTGTTTAATCTTCATCATCTGTTTTTTAATTGCTGTTGGCAGTAACTATTCCATTTGATCATGCTGATTGCATAGTGGAGGGATTGGTTCCTGTTTGTAAGTAAGGTATTTGTCTGTTCTGACTCTTGAGTGGCATCTGTAGTGCTCCCAAACAAAACTGTTAGTACTGGCTGGTTGCTCCTAACTCATGTGCAGTGCCCTGAACATGTTGACAGGATTCTTCATGAAAATTGCACAGGAACCTATAAGCTAGGCATTTGAAAGTGTGCTACAGCTCCAGTTCAAAGATCAAAAGCATGTGAGAGGTCAGAACTTTGACTGTTACCACACTGGAGATGCAACACAATAATGAATATTTGAAGTACAAACTGAGTATAGAATGAATGGTCTTCCACACTGGGAACATGACATTGTTTGGCCTACTTAAAGTTTGCAAACAAATTTCTTACATGTCTGTAAGGATGCAGACACTCACACAACTGGTCACCAAGAGGAGACTGTTTATTAGTAGAGTCTCATTTTTCATGGTATACTTTTGGTCTTGGCACCCTACAATTTTAATAATTAAAAATCTAAGGTAATTTTAGGTAATAATCTCAGCTTCTGCCTTTCTGCAACCCTTTGGTCTTCCTATCACTCCACATAAACTCCTGAATGAAGGAAGCTCTGCCCTGAGCTTTGGGAACACAAGATCAGAGCTGTCACCATTCTGGACTCACCACCGAGCACCACTGGCTGCAGTCCAGCCCTCCTGGAGCAGTCAGCATGTGGCTTGTGTGTTCCTATCTGTCTACAGGAGAGAGAGATCCTTGTGTGTGCCATTTCCCTGGAGAGAAGTCCAGTAACATCAGCATAAAACTATCACAGCATGTGGCTTGCCCAGGAACTTCAACAAAGGAAAAAAAAAAGAGTAGAAGAAATAGGAGTTCTTTCTAAAGTGTATCACTCAAAACATCAAGCAGGAGATTTCTGGGTTTTTCCTGAGTTTTTAAAAAAGGGTGCCAACTTAGTTTGGAGTACAAGAAAACAGTTCATAGCAAAAACTTCAATTTAAAAAAAAAACAACAAACAAAACATGATAAATCTGACTTACCTCCCACAAACACAAAGCAAACTGTCATTAACTTACCCCTCTATGCACAAAAATTGAAGTTAAGCCCAGTCTCTCTCTCCTTTTTTCACACAGGATTAGGTGGTAAGTTATCCATAAACAATCCAAAAGAACTCCAAAACTATTCCTTATATGGCAGACATTTTTGAAGGCTCCACTGATTCTGGCACTTGTGAAGAGAATCTGTCCCATTTTTCCATACCATCTTTTTCCTTACAGTACTCTGACTTTGAGGGGGTGCAGCTCTCCTCACATCATAACAAACCTTGGAAATCAAGGCATTATGCCAAGGCCTACAACTTCACCAGTTCTGCAGTTTCCCTAGTATGATGATATCAAGAGAAAAAAAAAGCCTCATAACCAGTTCAAAATCACAGACAGCTTCCAACTGAAAAAACACTAAATAACAAACTGACATCAAACCTTACTCAACAGGAGGCAACTGCATGTAGTGACCTGCTGCAGTTGCAGTGAAGAAGAGGAAATAACTTCTGCTATCCTTAGTGCTGACTCACCTCATTCTGACTGCATGATACAATATCCTTAAAGATGCTCAAGTTTCTAGAGATATCCCTAATACAGTCAAGTGCCTCACTGCACAAATACATTGCCTAGAACTGAGACAACTATCTGTGTTCTTGAGTCCTTAACAAGGTGGCTGATACCCTTCAGGGTGTCAAGACACCTATTAGGAGAAGAGGGGAAAATAATATGCATTAAACAGGGCTTGTTGTTGCTATAAGGGCAGGAGAGATCATACCAAGACTGAGCTACAGGTAATGATGGATTTGTCCAACTTGCTCACCTTCTGTCTCCCCTAGACTGAAAGCCATGTTCTCTTGATAATACCCTTCTTCACCAGCAACCAAAGACTTCTCAGCAAATAAACAGCCAGAGGTCTTGGTAACAGAAGCAGCAGCTGTGGAACAGGAGGGACATCCACCCCTTGCTGCCATGTTCCAGCACTGCTCCAAGCCAGAGGCATCAATTTGTAAGGAAGATCTCAGCTCAGGTTATACAGAGGAAAGACAGTCAGGAACAGCACAGGATTCATCTATAATGAAGCCAAATGAATACTAAAACCAACAACAACAAAAACCCCACAACGCAGATCTCACGAATTTGACCCCTCTTTATAATATGTGCATGCATGTATCTGTGTTTTAGGTTATATGCACACACAGAGATACAGTCATAAACAGGCTAAATATGTTCCCCAAAAGAAGATTTTACATTTTCAGCCTGAACCTTCTCAGCCAAAACAGAGCAATTTTCATGATCTTCAAGGCCAACTGCTAGGCTCATCTGCTGAAACTAACTTTCCATGATAAGTTTATTTGCTGGGAGGACATTACTGCTTTGACTCAAACTTACCCTGATTAGCCCTATGCCAGTGAGAGTCATTCCTGTGTTTGTTCAAATTAGTATGCCTCCTAAATTACAGAATGAAGGTCATTTAACAGATCCTGGAGCGGAATGAGCTCTGGACAAAAATAGGATGGCACTGCCACTGTATTTATCAGGCAGGTTCAGATCAGTTTCATCCTTCATGTCTTTACTGTATTTTGCTATCTAAATACATGATCACCATGGTAAAGCTTATTTAATCTACCCGAAAAAAATTACAAATATTACAAATCACCAGATGACTTTAAAAACAAAGCAATATACAAACCTCACCTTTTCCACTACAGAGTTTATTCTTCTGCATAATAAACTATCCACAGATATATACACAGCAATAATCATATTTCACTAGAGAGTTCTCTCTACAGTCAGTACCCACAGAGTGACTGACAGAGGACCATTATTTAAATTTTGGACAGCAGGTGTAAATGAGAGTTTGACATTACAGAGATGGATCAGTAGGGTAACAGTAGAGAAAAAATAAGCCATGTAAGAGGGATCACAAGAGATCAGTAATTACGACTTGCTGGTATTGAATGGGACCAAGCCAGCTAACAGAAAAAAAAAATGCTTCCTACCCAGGCTCTGCTCATCACATCCATATGTTTACAAGAGGGTAAGAGTCACCTCATTTACCTTCTTTCTTCACAAGACCTTTTTTTGTATTACATAGTCAGAGATTATTCTCACAGAAAACACATGAAGTGTCAGAGCCCACAGGCAAGAATAGATTTGTTAAAATATCACAGTAGCCTTTCCTGCCACAAAGTCAACTTGGGGATTCACCCACCCCATCTGCTACACAATTACAGGATCAGGGGTCAGCATTAAGCCAAAGCTGAGGGGCAGAGAAGGGATGACATAGTCCTCACTCTGTAATCGTTAACAGCTCTGCCTTCTACTTGCAGACACAAAACCTGAAGGTGTGGGCTAAGAAAGAAAAGGAAGAACATGAGAGTTTCCCTTCTCACTTTTAGAAGAAGACTTTAGAATGAAATTAATTCCTAATAGCTATAACCAACCTCACTGTTCTTATGGATCCTGAGTCCATACAGAGACTGCTGCCCTCTAGCTAGAAAGGCCATCAAGGCCACTGAGGTTCTGCTGAGCAGCCTTCCAGGAGAGGCACCATACCCTGGAACATTATCCTCAGCTGCAGACAACAGTGGTATTATATTCTCCTTGAAGTGCTGCTTCTCCATGCAGCTAAAAGCATAAAGATCCTTGAAGAGAGGAGTGTTTGCAGACCATACTGTTTGCAAGCTGTCCAGGAAATGAGTCTTTCCTATAAAAAACAGTGTTCAAACTACAAGCCAAGATGTTCAGGATCTCTCCTAAGTAATTTGATCTCTTACAAATATTAACTATCCTTACCTCTCACTGATCTGTATATCCAGACCTCTCATTTTAGAAGTGTAGTTACAAGAGTGTTTGAATGTTGAGTGTTTTATATGCATTTAAAATGTTTCAGAAACAAGTCTCTGCCTCATTCTTCATCATTTAATTAAAATAGATGCTTTCTAGTTCCATACCACTCTTCTGAAAAACATAACATAGAACGTGGCATATATTGCAATAAGAAGAAATCTTCTGGTGTTCAAGCAATGAGCACATGCAGACAGAACCTAAGGTATTACAGCCTAAGTGAATTTTTCTGCAGTTTGTAAAACCATAGTATGAAAAATATGTACATAAAAGGGGAGGGTTGAGCTTCCCTAACATTTTCATGTATTTAATTTTGGACGATAAGAACATCCCTAGGAAAAGCTCATCCAGTAATGAAATCTGAAATGAAAAATGACCACCCAGAAGTAAAAGTAGTCATACACAATTAATGAATTCATTCAGTCAGCCAATAAATCAAACAGCAAACCAGACTCTCTTAATCATGCAAAGAAACACTTTCCAGTGCTTCTTATATTGTACTTTGCTCAAGGCCTACATTACCAATTCGTTGTTTTTAATTCTGAAACATTTACAATATAATGTTATTTTAAATTTAAGTGTCATTCAAGTATACTGTTTAAGAACATATTTTTCTTTCCAGGCTTCTAATTCTCAATGAAATTTCTATGTGAAGATTTACTTTACGGGTTTAAAAAGCCTGTGAGTATTCAGCAAGTTATTAGTGCATAGATAACTTTAACTTTCCAGAAAAGGCCCTAGCTCTTCCCTTTTTGGGTCAAACTTTATATAAACAGACATGCAGAAAGTTATCACTGCCTGAAGCTTTCACACTTTCCTTCCATCAGGGACTCGAGGGAATTACCACTGGGTTACAGAGAAGAATATCTTCATAAAGTTTTGTGAAAGACATATTGAAAATTCTCACTTACTATTCAGTTTTCTGTGCAACAATGGACTAAATTAACAGTAACTCTAGAAAAGCTCAAAGCAAGAGACTATTGAGAAAAGAAACAGCAACTTGACTGAAGCCTGAAAAACCAAGTCAAACTTCCTTTGCCTTTCAGTCACATGTGTCTCTCCCCAGAGCTCATCTAGTATCCCCTACAGTTCTCTTTCTCCAGTTTTCACCAAAAAATTAGGAACATCGAGATAATGCTTAGTGCTTCTGCTGAATTTTGCAAATTCATGCTTCAATGTGCTACATGTGCTTTCCACAGAAACCCGTCATTGAATTTATGTAAAAGAGGCAAAACCCAAGACTGTTCTCCTACTAAGAGTGGATTCTCTTCAAGCCTTAAATGATGCTCCCACTCAAAACTTTTGAAATCTCAAGGGCCACTGAAGGACAAAGCCCTGACACATTCTGGTGTTCTCGATTCTACCACACTCCTTCATGCTGAAATCACATTTATTGGTTTTCTTTTTTCCCTTTGGATACAACTTCCACACATCTGTGACCTAAACTAGCACCAACTGAGCACAAAGGACTGTGCTGATTCTCCAGGCTTTTTCCAACAGCAGGGCATAGATAGTGCCAATTTCTACTGCCAGCTTGGTAATAAAAGGTCACACAAACTCGTCTCTTCCAGATTTCCACTTATCTCAAGGAGGGCAGTGAGGACAGACCCAACAAGGTGACTCATGATCAAAACTCTACCTCCAATTACAATTAGTGCAGCTAGGATTCCTGTGTGAACTTATTAATTGAAGTCCCTGCACAGTAAGATCTTTAATTTTACATAAATCCTTTCAAGTCACCTCCAAACCTGGGAATAAAACCAATTTTCCTCCTCCCAAACAGTTTTAACAATAGCCAAGATCTGCCCTGCATGCAGCAAAATGCACATATACTCTCAGTTGTAACTGATACTCCATTTCTGAGCCAAATTTTAAAAAGGTAGTTTCCACCTGCATGCATACACTGCTGCCATCAAATCTTTAGTCCACATTTACCCCACATTTATCAGTGCTGCCAGCACCTACAAACCCAAACAGGAACACGGACCACATTAGGCCCTGTACAAGTACTGGAAAATAAATGCATGCTCTCTGCCCACAAATATGAACAAAGGGGATATACACATACCTGAGCATAAAATCATGTGTATCAGGTACACTCAGGGATATGCGAATCTGAACACCAAGTGAGCAAAAACGTGTAAATGAAACACAGCACACTAGTACTTCTTTGAAAATCCTGCCTGACATGGATTTTTGCCTGAAGATATACATAGAGATTTTGAAACAAAACAGGTAAGTCAACAGGCCCACAACAAAGGGTTAGCTAGAGACAAATTAATCTCCAGAAGATTAAATAGCAGCAGGGCAACTTCACATCCACTGGACAAACCCCTGATGCTTATCAGTTAAGATGAAACACAAAAATAACTTCTCCCCTTTCTAAGTTAAACCTCTCCTGGGAGGATGGTGAACAACAGCTTGGAGTGCTGTGCCTGGATGCTACTAGCTCTATTTGGCCCTGCAGATCTGCAGGCAGTAGACAGGAGTGATGGAAGAGTCCAGTAAAGGACACAGTACTGCTTCTGCATGAAAAAAAAAAGGCCCTAACATCCTCAACTTATCTGGCCCTGCACAAGAACAGTGGGAACTAAAAGTGATGAAATAGAAAAGGGCTGGGTGGGGGAGGAGAGAAACTTCCAACAGTGATTATTTGATTAAACACTTTATACTAAGCAAGTCAGAAAGCTTGCTATGGCAGTGGAATTTGTCCTATATATTGCCCCAGCAATGGCTGCACCTTTGCAGACACTCTGCTCTCCACGTAATGAGACAGTGACCTGCCCTTAACAGGGGCTGTTGTGCTCCAAAATGTCTCAAATATAAGCAAATCCACCTGCATCTGTCTTGCAGTTTATCACACAATTTCTTCACTCAGGCACAGCAAAAAACAAGTTATAAGGGTCCTCTCAGGACACTGCTACTTTGCTGGGAGGACACAGTCTGCTGTCTCTTGAAGCCACACAGTGCTGGTCACCTGTTTCTTATACAAGCTGCCTCCTTTAGGCAATACACCTAGGAGTGACATGCAACACCAGAAACACTTATTTGCAGGCATTGCTTTGCCTTGTGAAGCGTCAGAGCCTAAAGGAAGAACAGAGACACATTTTGTACCTTCCAGCTAGCATATTAATTTTGTAGGCCCTGTCACGCTAGTAGCAGTGCTCAGAATCCATTTCTTCTGCCACACAGTGGGGCTGTGCTTCCTCCCTCTTCCACCAATCCATTCCCCTGTGACCATACTACAGCGGAGAGATTAAGTGCAGCGGCATCCCAGTACACACAGACAGCCCCCACACGAGAGCTGAAAAAGCAGCAAATACAGGAGAGGTAGGGGGACAAAAATTATCTGTGACTTGATCTAAAACTCAGAGATGGTTTTTATTCCTGACAGTCCTCCTGAACTACTAGTGGTAACGCTAGCAGATATCATCCTTTCTGTGCCTCAATGCACAAATACATGTGTGTGCATATAAAGTAAGAAGAAAAAAAGACTGTTGAAGTCTGAACTGTCTTTGGACATACCTCGTGTGAAAATCCTGTCTTCCACCTCTGGATTACAAACACATTGTCCAAGTAAATTTTGGAGGGAAGTCTTTGAGCTGAAAGAGGTCTGGAATTTTCAGTGTGATGACAAAAGTCTTATTTTTTCACTCCCAGCTTTTTCGGCTGTAAATACATCTAGAATACAGAAAGCCAAGATTTTTCCCTTTGATCAGCACACCCCAAACCACATGGCTCCTTTTGTAACCCTCCAGGCCAAGCTCAATCCAGAAATTTCCCACAAAAACCTTACTTTGGAAAGATTAAAGTTTAGAGATGATGAATATATATCTTTTCCCCTGAAGCTCTAATGGAGATCATGTATCATCATATCCATTTTTCAAAAGAGGAACACATGATGGAGGTTACTTGCCTCATGCCAACTAAAATACTAGTGACAGCAGCAGGAGCAGGATCGTCTTCTCCTGTATCTCAGCCTTAGTGGTTATCCAACTGTTAACTTTTTTTATAACAACCATTTTAAAGATCCACATAATTCCACTGCACAACCCGCAATGGCAGCAAGGAGGAAGGGAAAGCAGGGAGCAGCTGGCTGCACAGCTGGTACCCAGCCTGGGTCAACCCACCACATCAGGTTAGCCTGGTTTGCAGGCAGGTATGTCAGGATTAAAGAAAAACAGAAAAAACCCACCTCTGTCAAGAAGTTCCATTTACATTGAGCACAAAAAGCCCACTGCATTGGCCACTTGTGTTTCCCATATACAGGAACCACAAGGCCAAGGAGACTTCAAATGTAAAGCTCTACTTATACCTGTCTATAAGGCAGAAGGAAGCTGGAGTAACTCATAATCTGAAGAGACATGGAGCATTGCCACAGAATCACTGGTGACTTTCCCACCAGACCTTATACTGTCATACTGTCAGATACTGCAGTTCACGTCTCCCCGCCAGGCTCACGCCCCCACAATAAGCATAAAATAAATGCTGGAGCAAAGCACTGCAACACACTGCACACAAACAGACCAGGGATACCTACACTAAACATGATTTCACAGTACAGAAAGGAAGCCATCTTTCCAGCTTAGCATTTTGGTAAAAAGTGATTCTTGGCTTAGTCATGCTGAGAAAACACAAGAAAATAAATAAAAGCACAAGTTTTCAAAAATTAATTAAAATAAATTAGTTCCTATTAGACAGCAAGAGTTTCCCTCTAAATGTAAAACCTGTATTAAATGCTAATAACAAAAGAATGGGCCCAGTTAACTTTTGAGTGCAAGTTTTCCCCTTTAAGGAACAGAGCATAGTACACCAGCTACTGGACAGGCCAGTAATCTATAGGGTTACTGAAGATGGGGAGGCTGAACTGCAGTATTCCAAACTCCTGAGAAACTTGAGTATTTGCAGATTTCTCCCCTTGCATACCTAATAAATAAGCTCTTGGCTCAGTGTGCTCTGCTCACCTGAGCTGGCTCACACATGTTCAGTGAACAGGCTGCAAACTGCAATGAAGTTCCAGCTCCCACAATGAGTAGGGTGGACAAAAAACACCACATGATTGAGTTTATATTGAATGATATTGTGAGCTTTCTTTTGAAAAGCCAAGTTAACAAGAAAAAAAAAACATTGGCCTTTTCTGTAGATCGGAAAGTGCAGAAGGGTGTATTCTTACTAGAAGATGTCCCTTAGAAGCACATTTAATTGTACCAGTTATGGAACATGATCAAAAGCCCCATCAAGTTTCTTAGAGTCTTGATGAGAATATCTCCTCTGTATTGATCCCACTGGAAGCCTTTTTTTTTCCAGTGGCTCTTTATTGATTATCTGAGATATGCAGTGCTTATTTGCAATACAGAAACTCATCTTCTCTGTAGAAAAGTAGAGATGTTGGAAATGTGATTGACTTAGCAATTTATCACAACTAGCTTCCAATCTTAAAAAAATAAAAGGCCTAAGGACAGTCTGAGTTCATAGCTTTTATACCAGTAATCAACATTTAGCTTACTTTCCTTATAAATATCGTATCAAAGTGATATTATCCATGGAATTTAAGCACTATAAAAACCCTGCTAGATGGTATTTCATCATAATTCTAACTAGACAGGTCAGAAAATTAAACACATTTTACTAGAAGGGGATATAAAATAAGAGAAACTTTAAGGCCCTCTCTCCCCCATGCCATACAACCATATCTGTGCATCACAGCACAGCGTAGGGCAGGAATGGACAAATGAGCACCAGCACAGTCATGTACATTCACACAACATTAAGCAGCCCTGGAGGAAATATCCGCTTAGTTCCAAAGCAGGAGAACTGGGCATCCCAATGCATCTCACCAGGGCTCATTAGGGCTCATTAACTCCTGGAGATAGCTTCAGAAACAGCCTGAGCATCCCACAATTGTACTTCTAACATAGTGCGACACACTGATACATATTCAGCTACAGCCAGGAGTGGAGATCGCTTGCTTCCTGCTACAGATTCTTTTTCCAGGATGAAAAAAGAGCTTTAGAGCCAAAGCCACTGCTTTTCTGCTGTTTATATGGCATGAACACACACTGCTCCATGACCAGTGCTTATAGGGACTTTGCCACACTGGTAATTAACAACAGGATAGTTTATAATGGCACAAACTGGCAAGAGGCATTTTTCAAGTTTGCTCTGGAATATAATTTCAAAGAAACCAAAGGAGTGTGAAAATGCAAAGGTCAAGTAACATAATACTAAAAAGAGACTTGGACTGCTCTGTGTCATAAGAACTGGCTGAACGGATCCTTTGTAAGCTTTCTTCAAGATCCCAAAGACTCAAAGGAACAGAATAAAGCCATGCTTCGTCTTTGCCATCCTGAGAGGAAGATGCTAGCACTCATCTGCATTCATCACTGAGAAAGCAAACTTATAACAGACAAGCTAAAAAAGCACATAACAACACCTAATAGAGTAGAAAGGAAAAAGACCTGTTCCCTAATTGGTTTTGCCTTCCATGAACCCTTAAGCAAAGTAATTACTTACATTCTTTCTTCACTAAAATAAAACTTAGTACTTTTGCTATGACTGCTTCACAATAAAAAAATTCTAACACTAATCACATGACAGCACTGAATCTCAATTCCCCCATCACAGATCTTCAACACTGGAGAACAAAAACATGCCCCATAAGTGAATGGGAAGACTATTCATTTATCAGTCTGCACTACCACATCCCCTGACCTATTTTATTACTAAAAATAGTCCCTCTTAGGTCACTGCTGCAAATTGAATTCTGCTGCTTCATTGCCCACTGCAATCTCACATAACTGCATGCTGCCTACACACAAAACACTAAGTAGGTTAACTTATTCACTGCCAGGGATGCAGCCAGTCTTTTCATGAGGATAAAAAGAAACAAATAATTTTGCCTAAAATGAGTGAAATGTTTCTTGCAATGCACCTTAAGTCCAAACCAAATTATTTCTTTATTATTTATGCATCATGAATGTGAACACTTGGCTTCCAATTTGCCCATATTTACAATATGTTTTTCAATATTATCCTTGCAAAATATGTTTTTGAAGGCATTCAGTGTTACAAGTGATACCACAGCAGTTCTAATGACCTCTATGGGCACAACACCTAACAGGAACAATGGACAAGTCTTTCTCGTTTAGCCCCCTCACTCAGGAGGGAATCACAGACTATTCTGAGTTGGAAGGGACCCACAGGGATCGAGTCCAACTCTTAAGTCAATGACCACATAGGGGATTGAACCCATGACCATGGCATTATTACAACCAAGCTTTAACCAACTGAGCTAATCTCAGGGTCAGTCTAGATGTTTCAAGTTCAAAAGACAACACCTTGTTTCAGAAGGCCAAGACCTGGTATTTGTAATTCACAATTCAAAGCACCTCAGGATTATCATACCATGAAGCAAGCTGGCAAATTTAGACCTAAAAGCCACAAGACTAGTTGAAAGTGAGAGGAAGAGGAAGGCATGAATTTGACAAAGCAAGAACTTACTAAGAACTCCTAAGCAGGAAACCGAAAGGTGTTATTGATCACTTCATGCTTAACAGTGAACGGACATTCAGAATACGCTATGTCCTTGCTATTTAATTTGAGCTAGAAAGAATATGATCAGCATAAGCATATTTCGAATCATAGAATCATAGAATCGATTGGGTTGGAAAAGACCTCCAAGATCATCGAGTCCAACCCTTGGTCCAACTCTAGTTCATTTACTAGATCATGGCACCCAGCGCCACGTCCAATCTGTGTTTAAAAATCTCTAGGGATGGTGAATCCACCACCTCTCTGGGCAGCCCATTCCAATGCCTGATTACTCTCTCTGTAAAGAATTTTTTTCTGATATCCAACTTACATTTCCCCTGGCAGAGCTTAAGCCCGTGCCCCCTTGTCCTATTGCTGAGTGCCTGGGAGAAGACACCAGCCCCCACCTGGCTAGAACTTCCCTTCAGGTAGTTATAGACAGTGATGAGGTCACCTCTGAGCCTCCTCTTCTCCAGGCTAAACACCCCCAGCTCCCTCAGCCTCTCCCCATAGCACTTGTGCTCCAGTCCCTTCACCAGCCTTGTTGCTCTTCTCTGGACCCACTCCAGCACCTCAATATCCTTTCTGAACTGAGGGGCCCAAAACTGAACACAGTACTCACGGTGTGGCCTCACCAATGCAGAGTACAGGGGAAGGATCACTTCCCTGGTCCTGCTGGTCACGCTATTTTTGATACAGGACTATTTCCCTGGGCTATCACTGCATCTTCATTTCATTGCTTCAATAGCTTCCCAATCTTAAACAAACACACCCAAATCCCAAAGAAAGACCAAAGACAACTGACTCCATGTCAGTCTTTTGCTTAAATCACTGCAAATTCTTTTGGGAATTTCTTACTATGCAGCTGACACACAGAGCCAAACCATTCAAATGATTCATGTCCTCATTAACCTAACTTCATTGTTATTTAGTTATAAAACCAAATTTCTCACTTCCTGCTAGTCTAAGAATAACATCTGCCAAATCTGGGCTTTCTTGACAGAGGGAAAAAATGTCTTCACTCTCAGCTCTTCCAGAATTTCAGCCACTGTCACTTATTGAGACACTGGAGGCACTGTAGGTCACAACCTGAGTGAAAAATCCATGACCTTCCCAGCTGATAAAGATGAGCCCAAATATATCACTACAGGGGGAACCATACAGTCTCTTATCAAGGATACATGAAGTGTGCTGACAGAAGGAAGAGAGAACTGGCCTTGCCAGCCAAGGTGCAATTTCCCATTCACTGAAGTCATATAACATACATTGCAAATCAGCCTGACTGTGTGTTTCTGATCATCCTGAGCTCCAGATTTGCAACATCTTGCTAGGGCTTGACTACAGATTTAGAAAAAAAAAAAAAACATCCAAACCACCAACAACAACCCAAAACAAAAAACCAAAACAAAACAAAAACCAAACCAAAACAAAACAAAAACTCCCCATCACTTTCTTATTTCTAGCCAGTAGGTGAAGGGATGAAGGTAAAGTTGGACTGTTGATATGTATTTTTCAAAGGTATGTTACCCACTTCAGTATCATCAAGTCACAGGGCACAACTGACACACAAGAGTTGCCTGGCATATGCGGACAGTTGTTATTTTCTGAAAGGTCTGCTCATTACCTGAATGTGAAAGAGATGGGTATTAAGTTCCTTACATAATGAAGACATGCAGGCCTCTTTATTTCTTACCAGATAAAGCATGCTTCACAGTTTTAGACTGCATAACTAATGAGTCCTCTCAAGAGGATGTCCTTTTAGACCTTAGCTTCTCCAGGATGTTACAGCATTAACTGCCTTTTCATTTCTTAGGAGATCAAGAAAGCATTATGTAGGAAAACTTTTAATGCAGTCACTGCACTTCAAAGACATATTACTTCATCCTCTTTTTGAGCTCTTCCAGTAATACTTCTGCTTAATAACACCTTCCTCTATTAGAAATCCTGTTTATATGTGTATGTCTACACTGATTCTATATTGAGACATGATCAAAATAATCCAAGGTCATATGACAGATTATTCAGTAGGTCAGGTAACTAGCAGGAATACCAGCTAAATTAGTATTAGCAAGATAATTAACAATAGTTCTGAAGCTATGATGCTTAATAGAAGTGAAAATAAACTACTTGTGGCACTTTTCTACAATCATCACATATGAAACAGAGATCATTCGCATAGGTATTTAACTACCCAATTAACACTATGGTCACAAGTGGTAAAGTTTTTGAACCCTCCTCACTACAGCTAATATCACACTTTAAAAGTCAAAACTTCGTCTAAGTTTGCAAACCAACTTGCCAAAACAAAAAACGCAATGATATTTATGAAGCTTAAAAATCTTCCAAGACCTAGATAAACTGTACTTTATAGATCATTAAGATATTGTCTATACAGCTTTCTGAGTGCCTGGATCCACTAAGGTGAACTGAAAACACACATGCACTATTGCTACTGAATTTCTGGGGAAAGAGTAGGAAATATGCATTTTGAGTTAAAGGCCAAAGATAAAAATGAAACTAAACAAGATTTTTCAAAATATGTTTTAGTGTCAAACCACAGCATTTACTAGTTAAAACTAACCAGGTCACCATTTAGGTTTAGTTCTGCATATCACTATCTTGTGACTGTTGGAAGCTGTAAAATCAAGTATTTTGTGTTTCGGCATCTAAGAAAACTTAGGACTGTTACCAATGACCTATTAAGACCACACCACTCAGTAGCACTAATTAAAGGCACTGCCATATCTTAACTTCTGCCATAGTAAACTGTAAATTACAGGAATATTGACACAAAGACAAAAGAGGCACTTTGAAGCCTGAACAAGGTTTAAGTCAGTAAGTAATTTTAACACTCACTCTCCACAGTGCCTTCCATGCCTGGTCACTTTTGCAAGTGGTGGGCACCTAAGTTCACTTGCTTGAATGCCCACATCAAACCAGGTCCAGGTCTCTGCAGCACTTGCGTATTCTGCAGTTTGATTTTCAACTCTGATTTGTGAAGCCAGTTTTGAAACAAGGGTCAAGGCTGGGACGAACCGAAGCTGATTCTCACAGACAAAAGGTCACAGTACCTTCTCTTCCAGGAAAGGAAATTGTTGAGGCTGAGGACCGTGGAACTTGCACTGCTCACAATATGCAGGACAGTGCACGTATATGAGTGTCAACTCATATACACAGTTGGAGAGAAAAACAATTAGCTGTGATCTCGCATTCCATTTTGAACAACTGCAAACAAATGCTAAATCAGCAGGATACCTCCTTCTGCTCTCAGTGTTTTACCTCACGCTCTCTCTCTTTTTCCAGAAGTGCTACTTCAGTGAAGAGACCCCTTGGAAACACTCACATTTCCTAACACCTCTGAACATACTGGTAAAGTAGCCATGTGATATAGGTGCCAAATCATCAGCTGCAAATCTGCCTCATTTGCCTTAGTCTCCAGCAGCTGCAAAATTAAAAATAGCTGTGATAGGCAAACCACAACTGAAGATGAAAACGTTGTTCATTTATTTCAGGCTCATAATGCCACCACTGTTGACATGTTTGGGCTCTGAAAGAAGCACTAATGAGGAAATGGACAAAATTATTAAGGCAGAACAAGGAACATTCTAAAATAGAAACAGGAAAATTACTCTCCTTTGAAATTTGTATGGAAAATTTGACTAGCCACGACAAAATTATATGCTTATCTGGCTCTTTAGGATGAATTTCTTGTTAACTACAAGCAGAGCAATCATTTAAAGTAGTATTTTCAGCTCTTAAAATGGATTCTCACTCTGACCAAATGAGACTATTTATTTCATCAGGTATCAGAATTATATGCCATCATTGCCTTCTCACAACTTGAGAAAGACATGGTCAGTAAGGAATGAAATAATACTACTGTAAAATTTACTCTCCAGCTTTTGGCCGCTTCCAGGAAAACCGCAACATTTACAGGATACTTTCAGTTCTCAGAAAGGGAGTCTTCTGCAAGAATGAGAAATTACATTTCACCAAGTGTAGCAGCAGTATTACCTAGGTACCATGTGTGTTTTTGCTGTTATGTCATCTACAAAACCATTGAAATATTAATTCTCATTTTGTGAGCAAAATGCAGGGTGGGGAGGGTGCACAAAGACTGCTGTGGAATTCACTTGCTTCATTCACAAAACAGCAGTAGTTGCTACATACTTAAGTGTTTCAAGAGAGCCATTTGGGAAGGAGAAGGTGTTCTTTTCATTAGGTAAATCCCTCTGCAGTACTCACATATTTGTGAGATCTTCTCTATTACTAGGTAACCCAAGGTCAGATCTGCCTCTTAGGGCTGCAAGCCAGGTTTCTTAAATCCTCAGCATGGTAAAGAGCCATCAGCGCAACTGAAATCTCCAAATCATTTCTGAGCTACAGCTTTCCACCACTGTGCCACAGGGAACAGATATGTCTGAAAGGACCAGGGTCAGTGCAAGGCTACCTGACATCCAGGAGCAGGAAAACTGCCAACTTTTAATTATCTGTGTCCAACCATGAAAGGCATCTCTGGAGGCCTTTGGAAAACATACTTTTAAAATACACAGGATTAAATGCTGCTAAACAGAAAAGCATCAGGCATAGTTGAAGGTTATCTACACCCTCACAGATGCATTTAATGATCTTAAGAGGCATTACACCATGGCAGCAGCCACTGGCAATGTACCCCTTCAAATGGGATCCCTGCCTGGTCTGTAAAGAGCCCAGGGACAGATGTGGCTATGGACGGTGGAGGGGAAATTCTCCCCCTGCCCTGCAGCCAGTGATGGTAGACCTCAGGGCTGCATCTGGGAGGCCATGCCCTAAATATGAAACTAAACTGGTTTTCTGGACATTGCTACATCCAAGGATAACCTAGAACTGGTTCTTGGACCACAGCTCAACACAGATGATTAAATAAAAACATGACACTCAATCCTTTTTTTCAGTCACTTCTGAGAGAGTGTTCTTTTCAGTTTCATCATTGTACCTAATTGCATTTGGAGAGCAGATACACTTCTAAAACAGGTCAGAATTAAGCTACTAATTTACTATGCATTCAGAGTTGAAGGAGAACATTGGTTGAAGATCAGAAGTCCTATAAAACACTAGACTTTTGGTCTAGTCTATGTCACTCGTTTGTTAATTACATTTGGGCATTGCTGCCCCAGAAACAAGAAGCTAAGTAATAATGAATTTTAAGAGCTTTATGGAGAATAACCAAGATTTGCACACACTGCCTAAGTGCTCATATAAATGTTCCTCATTCTCAGGATTATAAAATGCAAGCTAGCAGCCTGGCTATGTCATTTCAGCTCTTTATCTTGAATCAGGCAAAGACACACAAAGAATTTGCCTCTTGGAAATTACATATCCCACTTCTCCATCCAAAAGAAAGTTCTGAGTTTTCAACTATCACACTTACACAAAGTTTTTGTATGTTTAGACACAAAGCCACTATATTTCCCTCTTCTTGGTCATTCTTTATGATGCCTGTTTCAACCTCCTGTGATTAAAGATAGAGGGCTGAGCAAATTTGGCAGGAGCATTCTCAGTGGAGGAATGTCTTGCTTGTTTATCAGGAAAGTGAAGCACTCTCTGTGCTTTTTACAAACCTGTTTCCTCCTTCTCGTTTGTTGCAGCTGTTCTGAACCAACCAGTGATGAAGATGGAGGATTTGCGCATTCTGGAGACTGGAGCCTTGTACTTATTTACAGACCACTGCTCCCTTTGTGCACTGCAGCTTGCGGTACTCTGAAGGAACATTCACTGCTCTGAATTATTACAGACTCCATCTTTTTCTGTTGAGCATTGATTTGCACAAGGCAGAGTTGTTCCAGTTTAATAAACATGAAGAACAGCAGCACCAATGCCTGACAGGAAAGCCAGGCCTACCCTTAAGATGACTTTGTTTTATCAAAACAATAACACATCTAAATACTGTATGCAAAGTGCCAGTCTAAGACAAAAGAGAAACCAGAAATCCTGAACAGCAAGAGATGCTGAGCTTTCAGAAGGCATCCAAATCAATGTTGATACAAAACTGAAGCAGTTTTGGAAAAAAATACATAAGGACACTGAAAAGAAGACACTAAATTCACAAGGGTCAGACTAGATGAGTTTTAAAGGAATGCCTGATTACTACTACCCTCACAAAAATATTAGAGAAATTAATTACTTAGCATTGAGATCAAAGGCTCAGCTATACGTTTAGTGAAATTATTAAACGGGCCATCTTATACCCTCTGTAAAAGCATTTATCAGAACCTCAGACTGTTCTTGTGCCCTGCAGAGATATCTGTTCCCCCTCTGTTCAGAAGTGATCCATCTTACTGTAACTCATCTGTCAGTACATGGTTGCATACAAACAGCAGTATCAACTTCCCTGTCACTTCTGTGTCACTCCCACTGTCCAAAATACACAGAATAATGCACCTGAAATTTTCAACAGTGAATGACAGTGACAAATCTTGGAAGATCATCAAATTCAGCTAACACTCAAGACTTTTTGGTCAGCAAGGTGGGTGTGGTAGTTTTGCACTGAGGAGATTACAGAGCATAGGAAGGTGGAAGTTATTTAGCAGTTACCTTGGAACCCCACATCAAGAAAGGCCTTGGGAATCCCTCTTTGAGCACCCCTCAGATTATTCTTAAAAATGCAATAGGCCTGAAACATAGAAAAGCTATTTTATCCCCTCCTTAAAAGGAAGGATTCTACAAATTGGTAAAATCTCAGAACCAGATGCAGAAATACTTAGAATATTTTCAATTATATTCTAGACTAGCAGCCTAACCTTTTATTGAAAGGAGAATTAACATTATTTTAAGTATTAATATTTAACATTATTGTAATACAAAGAGAGAAAAGCCAAAGTTATTGCACTGTAGTCCTGCAATGAAAGAGACAAATGACATCTAAATTTACTCCTGTATGACTGTTTTCACATCTTTGAGTCACATCAAAGAGTATGTAAATGGTCCACAAATCTGGGTCAGTACATTATGTGTATCTGCAAAACAACCCAGTTGCTTCCTCTAAGGGTTAAAGTACTAAATGCCTGTGTCTGCCTGGCTCTGACATTAGAATTTACAACTATATGTTAAAGAGGCTGCAATCCATGTAGCAAGTAAGAAGAAATTGAGAAATACTACCATATAAACATCCTGCATCACCAGAATATGAAAACGGTAAAAATTTGAAAAGGAATACCCAAAGACAGCGATCGATCTGATACACCATAATGAGCCTGATCAGCATCCACTGTGGTGCCTTACAATGTCAGGACGCTGGGCCCCCAAAGATCTCTGTGTACAAAAACAGAATCAAAATAACTCTAAATATCTTGGCTGAAATCACTCAAATTCCATCCAAGTGTCACATATCTCATTGATCAGAAACATTCCAGAGTAGTAAGATGACACAGGTTCACTAGTTCAGAAAGAGAGCAGAGCCTTAAAGATATACATACAGTTCCAAAATGATGGCAGCTAACTACATTAGAAGTGAATGAAGTTAATTTCCACAGAAACTTACTTCTCACAGTTCCATGGGGGCTTTCTGGATATTGTTCATTCTAGGGACAGCCTAACAGCTCAACTCCAGCTCTTCTGAGCCATGGAGCAGCTTCAAAAATAAAATACATTTTAAAAAGCCAAGACAGATGGATCATTGCACCATGCAATCCAAACTTAACTTTTCCATTGCATACTAACATACCACATGGTTTGCTCCTGTTTGTCAGCAATTTCCTTCAGCATAGTTTCTCTTTATGTAGGGACTGGGTATGTACCTGTTAGACCTGCCTCAAGCTGAGGAGGGAAAAAATAATTAGATGGAAGCAACTTCTGCTTAGCATTTGCTTACTTAAATTAATGGAACAAAATTATTTTTTTAACTTATGCATATAGAAATGCCTTTCATTTTTTCACATCATATACAGAATATCAAACGGAGGTGTGTTATACTATAGAGGGCATTTATTCACCAAGTTACAGCTTTGCAGTACTGCAGCATCATCAACATTTTACTGTCTTGGCCAGGCAATTCAGCAACTTAAAACATGATCCAAACCTGACTTTAAGCTTTATTCTTCTAGCCAACACTAATGCAGCTTAGCAGAGTATTTTACAGTGCTATATAACAGACTTGGAAATCACCTCATCATGGGATAAAATACTTGTTTTGTGCCTTGAACTTTTTTATGGAGCCATGAGAAGACAAGTCATCCCACTGGATAAAGCAGAGAAACGGGACTTCAAACAAGTTGTATCTACCTATTTCTCACCTATAGAGTCCCTTTCATACCTATCACACACTTTCATAAGGAGATCACGAAATTCTGACTTATAATTTTTGCTTAGGCTTCCGGGTTGAGAGAAGCACATATCCTAAGACTTTACGCTGGACAGTAGGATAAGCTTTCAGCCAGTCAAGGAATGAGGATTTAGAAAACCCTGTTAAGAGAGGAAATGAAAGCCATCAAATTCAAAGCCACATGGACCTCAACAAATGTGTGATGAGTTGCAGTGCCCAAAGCAGCAGGGAGTGGTGACTCAAGCAGGACCTCACAATTTTAGTTCCCTTGGGCATTCAGCACTCTCAGTTGTGGAGTCTGCAGGATCAGCACCTTCAGCAAACAAAGCCCTGTTGATTTCTGCTGCCCTTGCCCCAAAGAGCCAAGCGAATTCCAGCTTTAAAGAATAGCCACATTTACTATCATTATTTTGTAGGTGACTGCACAGCCGTACTTTGATATATTAAGCCCAAGTATCAAAAACAGTCCTGCTGTTCTTCAATCCTTAACTCTCCTCGGCAGAGATCATCAGTTGTGGACATAGCCTTCCTAAAGGGTGAAAATAGGCATATTGGTTTCTAATCAAGACAATTACCAGGTTTGAGCTCCAGCCCTGGCCACTTAAATGAATGCACAAAGTCCCTGTAACAATACATGTTTATTGTTCTTAGGCTTTAGCTGTTCACACTGAATTTGCAAGTCAGCATCAGGTAGAAGTAACCACAAGACCTTTGCAAACAGGAACAATTCTCAAAGTTAGAAAGCAATAGCTTCCACAAAGCATAAGAAAGCTAATAACTGGAAACATACAGGAAATATGCAGTCTCTGAAGCGAGATATTTCAAAATGAGGTACATTTTGTACTTCAGTAGACTTACAGAGCATCCATTACAATTATGATACTTCACTGGTAGCTACCCTAATTACCGAGAGAGCTAAAAACCACCAACCCCACTCTCGTTCGATTTCTGGCATTTAATTTGCTTGCTGGGTAAACTCTTTGCTTAATAGGTATTTATGTTACTTTCCTTGCAGAGAACATGTTGCCATGGAGCACTGATCACAGGCACTAGTAAGTGATTCTGCCTTTCTGAACTGCACAGCCTTCACCTGAGGGACTGTATCATACTATGTGTCAGCCTTAACCAGATACACAGGGGAAAACTAGAACAGTTATTGTATTTGTTTTGATTTTAGTGAATGGTCTCATCCAGAAGCTGCTCTTAAAAGTCTTCCCCATTTTTCACTGGCACTTTGCTTTGACAGAATGGAGTTTCCTTTCCATAGAGTGAGAAAGTGGCAGATGGGAGAAGGAGGAGGATCCAAGCAGACAGAGAAGTATTGCACAAGACACATGTTGAACTTGTCAACAGAACAAGATTTCTTTACTACAGTGCTTAAAAAAATTCAAGTGTCTGCTTCTTTATTCAACAAATCTACAAGAGCTATACAATAGCATCCAGGCTTTTTTTATTTTATGATGCCCAGAATTTACCTAGGAAGAATCTTGCCTTGCAGTTAGCTTGATCAACAGTGTAGTAGTGAGACTGAAGGAATCTGAGTGACATTTGAGTGACAGCAAACCGTCATACCACTCCTGCTATAAATGGCAAGCAACACAAGGTCTGGGTGTATGCAGAATACACTTGGATTCTGCCTCCTTTCATTAGGAGGTGGAAAAATGAGTGTCAGGGCCAAAAAAAATAGCTTAAAAATAGGGTGAGTAGTCTTAGAACAGCAAGGATATCAAATCTTGATACTTAGAACATTTTTTATCTTTTGGGCCTGTAGAAAATATTCACCTGAGTGACAAGTTATGACTGGCCATATGCTCCCAAAAACAAGCAGCACAGACCAACAACCTTGCCCCTGTTTCCAATCTGGCACAGGAAGTCTTGCAGGTGGCTTTCTTCCTCTCTGGCATTTCTCTGTGGGAGAGGAATAGAACTGCATTACCAGGATTAAAGGAAGACTCCAGGTTAAATAAACATTTTGAAAAGTTACCTCTGGTATGAAACCTTTCATTACCCACCAATAAGTTCTGTAGCAGAGGAGACTAAAGGCATATTCAGTGACCATAAATCAGATAGTGAGAGGCCTGTCCAACAACTCAGGGCAGAGCACAAAGACTAGTGAGACTTTTCCCCTCCCCTATGCAGAAGTAACACAAATAAAGTACTTCTTTTCTTGCCTAAGCAAACATCTGCTTCTAGGAAAAGGCCAGAATCACCCATGCAAAGGGTCCGCATCATAGAGAACCACTGAGTGCTAAAAATTTGTGATACGTAACACATTGTCCTTCATGTTCAGTGTGAAGCATACATTAACATGATGAACTCGTATGTAACTGGTACTTCTGAAATAATCCCATTTGGGGGCCTCAGTTATAGAACTTCCCTTGAAGTAAAGGTCACAGATTTGATCTACTATATTGTATCAGCAGGAAACAGTAACAAATTATGAACTACTATCAAAACTAGGATACAATTTAGTTTACAAGGGTTTCAAGTAGGCATTTATTAAATCAATATCACGGAAAAATACATATGTTGGCAAATGTAACAGCTCCCACGATTCTGTTAATACAACGAAATTCAGCAGGCAACACTGGAAAACAGTCCTTACCCCTTGAGCATACATACATCTTTCATCACTGGCACATCACACCAAGTGTCCCATGTGCTCATTTAGAAGCACAATGTGTGCAGGACTTTAAAAGATACACATTTAATCTCATTCAATTTTAAAAGACCTTCAAATGTTCAGAACTAAAAAACACAACAACAAAAAATTGACAAAAATCTCAAAACCCAAAAAAACCCCCAACCCAAACAAAAATGTACAAGAAAAAGCACACAAGAGGAAAAAAATCGGGAGGTGGGGGGAAGAAAGTTTGAAAGTCAAAGCAAACATACCTTTCAAGACAAGTGAGCTCCCTACTCAGAATTATACGGATTAGTGTGGCTTGTCATCCTGCCTATTCTCTCAGATGTCTCAACTCAGCAAGATAGCAGCTGGTGTCACTCAAAATCAAAGGCATTAGGAAAGCCAACCTCCAGTTTAATATCTTAGACATTAACAGCAAATCTGCTTATTTGTTCAGTCTCTTGGCAACTCAGATTTATCACCACCAAGGTCATGACAGATTAAATAATTTTAAAAGTTAATATCAAAATGCTTAAAGGAGGGCAAGTGGAGACGACTAATGATGTATCCTGACAGAAAAATTTTCCCATGTTTGGCTGAACTGTTGTGAGCATCATCCACAAGATAAAAAAAGAAAACTCATCAAGTTCAGAATCCTTTCTATTCAAAATTCTTAACTGACAGAAATTCTTTTCTACTGAGAAAAATGGAAACCAAAATCTTCTAGCCATGTATGTCCTTTACTCATCATAAAAGGATTGTGTCTTGCATTACTGAGAGTGTCATTGGCAGTGGCATTCTGGAGTATTCAGAACAGCCTGATTTCCTTTCACAAGGTAAGAGGAGACCTGTAAACAGCTTATAGATTTTTAAGTCACTTGCACTGAAGGTCACATAACATCAAAACAGAGAATCTGCTAAATTTTGCAAAATTCCACAGAGGAACCCAGGTCTGGGAGGGCCAAAGGAAGGGCCATAAAGAACATTGGAGGTCACTCTCACAGCTGCGATAAGCACCAGAAATTTCACTGTGATACAGGACCTCATGAGCTGGTCAAAGATATTTGAAAACAAGGTGTACAAAAGAGCAAATGTGATGGTCAGGCTCCCTGGGTGTAACCTCACACAGAACAGCCCACATAAAAAACAAACAGCAAGTGAGTATTACTGATGTGACAGAACAGTTAAAACTGGATTTCATGTGCTCTTTATTGGCCGATTTGCAAGTTTTATCTCTTCCACCTATGGCCCTGGGCTCGTGCTCCCCACCATAACCACTCCACAATAACCTAGTAATTTGTTCCAATACAAGGCTACAGAGCAGGGATATAATAGGATATTAAATCTGCACAAAAGGGAGAGAGAAGAGAGCTAAACCTATAACATGAATTCCTGGCATCATGTCAAGGTCTTCCTAGACAACATTTAATTTAGCAAATCAGTGCAAGAATATATACAAACAAAGTTTATGCCAGAATCAATACATCATATACTATCTTCTCAAAGTAATTAATCCATTAAATTTGTAGAAGGAAGGAGTATGTAGGCCAGAGCTAAGCTAGAGAAAATGTCACTATCTTGATGCCTAAGAATTTAATGTATTTTGGTGGATTTGAAGTCACATAAGTTCTTCTGAACTGCTCAAATTCTAAGTGCACAAGTTTGGGTGCTATTCTCAGGCTCAGCCAAGGCCACGGTGTTTGTGAGAAGCCACCTGCAGATAACAGAAGACAAAACATCAGAATAGGGACCCAACTGCCCCCACCACCACCACCCCCGCCCATGGATAGGGGAGCACTTCGACAGACCTCTATGGGTGGGCTCTCAGGGAAAATGCAAATAGTGATTGGATATTAATATTGGGTATAAAAGTTGTGAGCTTCCTGGTCTGAGGGTCAGAACCCTTGAGTTTGAACTTCAGAAGCTTTTAATAAAGTTAACCTGTATATCTTACTCCATTTACCTGTTTCCAGCATGTCTCTGTTCACAGGAGTATGGGAACTGGAGGCAACAATCTCATCTGAAAAATCTACCAGGAAGGACTCAACATACTGCTTTTTTAAATCAGTACAGTCTGGAGTGGGGCAGGAGGCTGTTGCTGTTTGTGGTGGTTGTTTCTTTGTGTTTAAAAACACTGATAGGTGTGCTACCATCTTTAGCAAGTTTAGAGCTATCATGATCAAAGTCACAGGTAATACAGGCATTTTGCTCCTGAAAAACGGATGGGCACCAAGACCATTATATGTAGTAGCAGTCTCTCACTTCATTCAGTTTCCTGCTAAGAACAGTTATGTTTAAAACTGTGCCATAAACAAGTATAATATGCTTGACCTGATTCCTGCTTGATTTACTTGATCACTGTGTGTATATTAACCCTTCTTACTGCTCCACAAGAAATGTTAAACATGTTGTCCTAAATGTCTCTTAAAATCCTGCTCATATAGTTTCCAGTCCTTCTCACTTTCTCACTGTTCAAACAAGCCCAACAATCTAAAAATAAAATGATGTGAAGACATTTTACAGAAATAATAGAAGTCCCAGTTTAGCCTGGTTGCTCCTCAGAGACTCTGCAAAAAGCACAGAAAAAAGCACAATAGTGAAATGAGTCTCAAAAGCATTTTTTATTTTAATTACTTTGGTACCTCCCTTCCATAAAGAAGCACTTGAGTGAAACAAGTTCAAAAAGCAAGGACAAGTAAAGGATAATTTTTACAAATATGCCAACTTTTAATCTCTGGTTTGACTTTTGTCCCCTGATATTTTTTTTAAATGCTTATCTCTCTAAAGCCAATGATTTCTAATAAAATGCTTTCTTTTTACCCTGGAAGTTCACTCCAGGCTTGCAAGCTTGAATGGCTTCTACTTTGTTATTAGTAAGTAAAATAACCTTGATTGTCAGCTACAATTTCCATTACCTTGAAGTCCAAAGTCATAAAGTGGGAAAAGAGAATCTGCCCTTATGAGAAAAGTAGAGAAACAATTCCCCATCCCTTGATTTACAAAGCTTCAAGAAGTCTGTTTTGATGTGTGCATTTAGTCCTGTGCAATTACAGCCATACTAAGTATATGTGTGTTGTCCCACAAGTGTCCCTGTTTCATCAACAGCCTTGCAGTATTATATGTATCCCTACAACACCATCTCTCAGACCTATGTCACTGTCAGCATCCCTGCCTTCAGCCTTGGTTTTTACAGGATTTTTGTGACCTTCATTAAAAGAGAACAGTAAAACCATGTGACCAAAATGTATTGTAGAATCTAAAACCTGCACAAAGATGACTTTGAAATGTATATTTGTGAAAAAAAGCAACCCATGGTCAAGCCAATCTCAAAAGTACAAAAAATTCCTACTTCACATGTTTTAATTAAGCAAAACGCTACCTAGAGTAATTAACACAGTGTTAGTAAGAGGCACACAAAAATCTAAGAAGAAAACAGCTTCAGAAATTATTATAGCACGTAACTAAGCCAGGTCACAGACACTTTACTGTGCACTGACAGCAAAATTTCTTAGTGCTCCATAAAGGATCTGGATAGTGACTACACTCAAACAAGTAGGTGTCAACCCAAGGTTCTATAACAAGATATTTCCTCCTGGAGAGCTACAAACCCCATAGCACTGTCAGGGCACTCCTCACACCAGCTTTCTAAATATAAACCACCTTTCCCTCCTGTCAGCCACTTAACTGCCAAACTTCTACTCAGTGATACACTTAGAAGTGTTGAGGTCATTGCATGTAGAGAACCCAGAATTACCAGCACAGCTTACTTCAGCACTGCTCAGTACGATGGTACTGAAGCCTTAATTTGTTACCCTTCCAAGTGCTTTCAGCTGCTTTGCTGGCCTTGTGCTTTTACTTGGGTGAGCATCTCTCCTCCATGCTCTGGATGACTCCCTGAAGCCCAACATTTGTCCTTCCTTTTATTTCATTTTATAGCTAACAAATGCTCCATCTCTCTTTGGTGAGCATGAATGCCTATTTTTGTTACTTCTGCTTGCTTCCTTGAAAATTCAGATAAATATGCTTTAGATATATTAAATATATTTTTCTTCTGCTTTAAAGTAATTGCTCTGCTTAGAGTCTGCGAGTAAACAAATACACGAAAATCTAATTTGTTGTCTAAATACTTAGTATCCATCCAGTGAACCCTCTGACAAAGGACTGCATGCATTTGTACTGCAGCACCCACGCTTAAGAGTGTTCCCTAATTTTCTAAAACCAGATGGAATGACTTTTCACCAATACCTGCATAGAAGGGCTCTCTACTCATTCTACTTCCAGCAAAATTCTTGCTTGGTGGCACTTGCTGGTTGCTTGCTGGCTTCCTATGACAATTATCTCTAACTGCCACTCACAGTTCCAGCTGGATGGTTTTAGCTGTCACCAGAGGTTAACACTGCACATTTGCCTCTTCCCCATCTTTGGAGGGTTCTTGACGCAGCAGATTTATCCCTGCAGATGGGACAGTGTCTCGCAGGAAACAGAATGACAGCGCACAAGAGCTCAACTCCAGACAAATTCTAAGCTGACACCACAGTGATACGTAAAGTTCAATTAAAAATTTTGCAAGAATTATGAAATTTTTATATAGAAAAATAACAGCTTTTATCTTCAGAGCCTAAACAGCTCTGTATTTGGTAACAGCAGGAAACCACACTGTAAACAATATGACAAGCACTGCATTATTACCTGTTTATATGCTAAATGATATAAATTAAGATAGAGACACACATACTAAGACTAATTATATTTCAAAATTGCCTCTCTGAGGGGAAGTGATTGCAACAGTTGTAATGCAGTATTTAAAAAAAATCAGATCCCATTAATCTATGCAGTTCTAAAACACATTAAGAAGCAGTTTTTATTCCAAAGATTTCACCATCAACGAGGAACACAGAGATAAGCTGAAAAAAAAGCCTTCTGGAGAATCAAGTCACCCAAAACATGCATCAATACAGTGACAAAACCTGGAAGAGAAGGGAGCTGTACAACTTAAGTCACAGAAGATGCAGTTCAGACAGATCTTATCCTAAACTCTGGAGTTTCTTTCTAGGGAGTCAATGCAATCCCATTTTTTTCCTATGGATCTAATTAGCTGTTCACAGCAAAATATCCATATTTCCTATAGCCAGCAGCTACTGGCTTCAGACAATTCGCTTGATACAAAGCTGGTTTTAGTCCCATCAGACAGTTTTTCCAAATGCTCAAATTAGCATTTCCTCGTTTCTCTCCTGATCACCTTACATCTACAAATTCAAGAGATAGTTGGCAGCTTGGCTTTTCATTAGCCCTTGGAAAAGAAACTCTAAGAGATCAGAGGATCAGAGTTTTTGAGTATAACTTACTGAAAACAACAAAAACCAGACATTTCAAACTCCTTTTTTGCTTCCATCTTACCAGAGGAACAATTAGTTTGCCCAGAGCATGAAACAGCCTACAGAAAAGAAACACAAAGTGAGAAGACATTTGAGTGCCGCTGTTAGGGCTCACTGTATCTAAACAGGACAGGAAAACTGTGATGTCAGATCTGTATCCCGTTATGTAGAAAGCACTCAGACAGGTGCTCAGGTAAAGATGTGAACAAGGCTGCTTTCCTACAACGAATATAACCAAAGCACCTTGTAGCCTGAAGAGCTATTTTAACAGTCAAAAAAGAGACATTAAGAGCTAAATTACATACAAAATGGCTCTGCCAGAGAATAAATTTAGAAGGCCAACATATAACCCACATGAAAATGACAACAGTGATGGTTACTCGAAGTCCTGCCAGGTGCCCTTTAATAAGCAGAGAATGTGATTAGTGCTACAATGCAAAGAGACAGCATGCTGCAACATGACTCCATGCTGGTCTGCCAGGAAACCTTTACAATAGAGACTCTGGCTGCACTGGGATTTTTCATGCATAATAAATAAAGCAACAGACTAGCAGATTCAAGCTCCTTGCTGAACACCAGTGCCCTCCACTGTGTATGCTGAAGATTCCTCCAAATACTACAGCAATAGAGAGAATTTATGATTTTTCTCTTCATGACAGACTGCTGAGTCCCCCGGGGACCAAATGTCAGACACATGACTACATCTGCCGGCTTCGTAGGGCTGCTGCGAACATCTAAATAATACTGTCAGCATAATGCAGAGATCCGTCCATCAGCCTGCACAGCCTCCTCTCCCCATTGGTGCTCACTCTGCCATAGAAATACATCTTTCATAAGCTGTTACAGTACTTCCTCGACTGATGCTTTATACAATGATTCAGTTGGAATCATGGAACTTTACTAAGACAGTGTAACTCATTAATTAAGAGGTAGTGGCTCCCACATAGGAACCCTTCAGCTTCCTTATTACAAAATGTGGAAGCAAAGTGTTTGGGATGCCATTAACACCAGCGTCATTTCAGGATGTGTATCACCAGCTCCCTAAGTTTTGATCACTTTGACCACATTTGTTTTCCAGCTCCTAACTGGTATGTCCTACCAGCATAATATAAAAAGCAAATTTTAACATATCACAGAGTAACAACTCTTTTACTGCCTCTCTTAACAATATTACACACTTTAATTCTGACCATTTGAGGCATGATCTGCCATTGGAGTGGAGGGATGTTTTATCCTAATTACCTCTACAAATTTATCATTACTGTTTACTCTCCAACTGGATGAATTCCAGCTTCAGAAGGATGTGAATGCCCATGTCATGATACCTACAGCTGTAGTTGCACAACAGCCAGAGAGAAGACAGAATCTTGAGGCTTGTTCTAAAATACATCCAAAAAAAAGGCAATGGGAGACAAAACTAACTCTCTTCTGGTAGGGCCTATGATTTAGCAGAAAAGTTGAGAAGCTATTTTAAAACTGCATTGAATAATTTGAAACGGGGCTCAAAGTGATCAGCCAGGACCTTGTCTCCTCATATGTCACTCGTGCTTCCATGTGCAAAACACACTTATGGTTGCGTGGTCACCTTGGCATTTGAGGTTAGTTAATTAACAATAATTAACAGTGTCCTGTCCACTACCACTACTTATGTGAAAACATCAGTGCTAAGTAGGCAACTTGAAAAGAAAAAAAAAAACAAAGGAGACAGAGAAAAGTACCAAATGAGTAACTGCACAACAACAATAATCACAAAGCCCTGTTTCTTCTTGTGAACACAGCTGCTCCACCATCACCTGCACTGGCAGTGCCTCTGTGGTGTGGGACACTACACAGAGGTATCCAAGTGACGTCTCACTGAAGAACCTTTTAAATCTTCTACGCAAGAAAATAACATAGCCCTGAAATGAAGTCAGAATTCTCTATGCCTATGAAAATGCAAGGAAAAGCCATTTGCACTATCTAAAGTAACCACATGTCCAAACACTTATCCTCTTGAAAACACCATACCAGGAAATGTTAACTTGAAAGATCCATGTCTCTCTCTTCCAAACACACAAATTTCCCTTTGAAGTCTGCTTTAAAGTTGGACTTCAACTAAAACTGATTAGCTTTCAAAACTGTTTCTAAAACCATCACTTTTCCCTACACATCCTCCATTATTTTTTGTTTAGAAGATTTTTGTTGATTTATGCAGGTTGAGAAAATTACAAACAGCAAAAGGGATATTATGCATTGCAAAGGTTTGGAGTAGCCAGACTACAGAATTGTGATCCTTGTAATTTTTTTTATTTTTTAATTACTTCAAAAAGGCTTTAATAAATGTTTAGGTTTCATTTTAATTAACATAAAACATTCACATTTGGAGGTTCTTCAAGGCATTCTGTCTTGTGCCCTGTGTTTGAAGCACAGCCAAGACACTGTTGCACATTATAGCATATCTACCCCTGCATAGTTAATACTCCTTGATTATAATACTGCTTGACTATTTAAGTTGTAGCAACACATGAGGTGAATGTGGTACGCTAAGTGCCCTCTTAAAAGATAACTACTCTCTTTTTCAAAAAAAGGAGGATCAAAACCTTAGTTGGGAGAGAGTACAAACCTGTTAAGAGCCTTCTCCATAAACATCATTTTTAAACACATGCATTTAAGGGTAAAAATCAAACCTCTTTACTTCTTCAGTGTTGAAAACACCACAAAATCACAAACCTGGAAAAGCTCAACTTTGTCAGTGATTTAGTTCCACTGTGTATTGCAGTCATTGAAAGATCCTGTCTTAGTATCACAAATTCAGCACTAATATTGCAGTACCACACTCAGACAGAAAAGCAACCCTTGACATACTCTGTAAGTCCACACACAGTTTTCAGTGCTGGAAGGTGCTTTTCTGATATGAGATGTTATACAACTCTTATTAAATATCCTTTTTTTCAGTCAAAAACAGGCTGGCTCCCATGGTGATTAATCCTTGATTGATGTAAAAGTGCAAGTCTTTTCTTACGAGGCAGGGATTTTTGTTCTCATGTGAAAAGTCACACAAACACGGAAAGTTTTACAGTACTTACAAATTTTAGAATTAGTATCACAGGACAACCCCAAACCAAAATAAAAATGTGTTTTCACCAGGGGCTAGAAGTAAAGATGTTTAGACTTTCTCATGTATAATAACAACTTTTAACTCATTGAGTTTAGAAAAGTAGGTATATTTTGAGACAACCCACATCTCATTCTCCTTTATATCTAATATTTACCTGATGATCAAACAAAAACTGAAATTCTACCAATTTAGCCATAAAAAAAGAGGAAGTGCCATCACAATGAAGAAGACAGACAAATTTTGCACTGACTTCATTAGAGGAAAGCAAGAAAAGAGAATTCAAATAACTGAATCATATACATAACACAGATGCAGACTATATAAAGTAACGTGAAAAAAATCTCTTTGCTAGGCCTACAAATCAAATAGCTTGTATTACCAGCAAGATGATCAGAATACCACTTCAGTATTTGTTGAATGTATCATAAATCCAGCCTCTGTATCTTAAAAATGCTTCTATTTTAAAGATGATGTTTAAAAAAAAAGCATAAGCACATTTGTATATCAGTCAGAAGTAGCGGCTTGAGGATTATATTGTTAAAGGCTTTACAGTTTACCTTTCATATCAAATTTGAGTTATTTCAGTTTAAAAGTAAATCATTCAAACATTTAAGAAAAACATTGAGCTAAATAAACCCTGCTTGAACAATAAGTTATTAGAAAATTGCATAATCAAGTAGAAACACTCATGGAAATCCATGAGATATCTTTAAGGGCTGTAACAGCTGACAGCTTTGAACTAAGAGTGACCAGTGATCAGAGAAATGATCATAGAATGTTCTAAAAAGTCAACCTTTTAAAAGCGTATGTAAAAATTAATTTCAGGGATAAATTGTTCCATAGTTCTTTAGCTCAAAAAATTTGCAACATCACATTTCTATTGTCCTTAAAATAAAATTGACTAGCTGCCAGCACTGGTAATTTCCCCATTGAATTCAATGAGCGTAGCACACAGCTCAGATAGGCATATGATGTTCTTTACATATGCAAAGTTCTTCGTTTATTGTAACTTTCTTCTAGAATTTCTTTCTCCTATCCATTTTTTGAGCGATTTCTGCCTTGAAGGCAGAAAGCTTAAAAGGACATAAGGATAGAGAAGGTTGTTCAAACTCAATGCTCTGCTTTCATGCACACTGGAGGAATCTGCCAGCAGCACACTTTTACTTCACCAATTCAGCAAGAAACAAGATTGCTCTTCAGTCGACATTCAGAAGCAGCAGCCTGACAATTAATACAGGCATGTGACGCTAAACAAACAGGGAGAAGGCCAAGGGAAAATCTTCTTAAATCCAGCTATAAACTACATAGAACTTAACAAGTTTGCTACCAGGTATAATAATTGGAGAATTATTACACAGAATGCCACTTAACAAAACCCTAAAAAAGTAGAGCATGGAATGCAGGCTAGATACCATAGAGCTGCTTACTCTACATCTGTCATACTACAATTTTTTAAAATTAAGGAAATTCTTTACTTAACATCTCAACACATTAGTCATAGCAAACAAAACTATTTGTGTGGATAGAGTGCTGGACTGAAACTTGGATGACTGTTTCATTTCCAGCTTTGATTAGCACAGAATTCCTTTCTTCATCTGCCTTGCCCCGACCATTAACGGGGATAATTATGTTGACCACCTTTTTAAAATACTTAAAAATCTACAGTTAGGGATTTTCTTAAACAAGTGATTATAAATCATAGCAATTGTGTATCAAACTTCAGTTATCAACTCATCACATGAAAGCAAGAACCTGATTGTTCCTGGAATTAGTACACAAATTCAATTTCTCCACCGGCATTAGCTTCCTAGTACTTTCATCATTATTACAACAGCTGCATTAAACTAAAATGCACTAAAAAACTTGACTACCACTGACTGACACTTTGAAGATTTTCCAAGCTTTGAGCCACAAAGGGCCCAGGATTCTTTTTGTCACTGCAAATTTCCATATTAATAGTTTCAATCTCATTAAACAAAGATGCTTTTGACCAGCTTCAAGCCTAGATGCTATTCTGAATCTGCAGCTTGGATTGTTGCAATAGCTCCAAGCTAAAACAGGTTCTAGCACTTTGCAAATGTATTTTGCTGTTACATTCACCAACCCCTCTCTTCTTAGAGGGGATGGTCTGGAAGGACAGATTTTCATCATCACCACCTCCATATTTACTTTACTTTCCTCTTTTCAGTTGCACACAATGCCCCTAATCACTCAGTATGTTTGATGTGCACATACTTCTTTCATCTTGTGCTACTAAAAATGAAAAAAAGGTGAGAGGATTTGTTATAAAATTAAGCTACTTACCAACTACTGCCAGATTATGCTCTGAGCCACACGCAATCTGAAAAAGAAATATGAATGACTAAACGAGAACCTGCTTACCAGTAGGAAAACCAGCCACAGTTATGACAGGAAATTAAAAATTAATCTGAAACAAACAACTACAGTTTGTAGGATGCAAAATCAAGGTTGAAGAGCTCTCACTCAGATGAAATTTCATTTGCAACCTCACGTGGGGGCTCAGTGGCAGGAGGAGTATTTCTTGGTTTTGTTAATAAAGAGGCAATTTCTTTTCCAAATGCAGTCAGCACTGACATTTCAATCCTCTGAAGCAAGACTGGTCACAATTCTGCAAAAACATCACACTCTTGACAGCACCCACTGGATCCAACAAGAGGCATAGAGCAAAAACACATTAAGCCTTTGCAAGCTAAGAGACATACAGGAACAGCTGGAAATCAGAAGGGCAATGAAGATCTCCATTTATCTTATCTACATTGTTTTTCCAGATCTCTCTGTAGAACTGCCCTAAGTACACAGGCTTAGTGTCCTAAACCTGAAGTGATACGATCCCTATGGTCATTTGTCTAGAATGGAGAGAAAGTGCCATTGAACTCAATTCTTCTATTAGTTCATTAATTATGGAAATCAGTTATTAATTCCTTTCCAAAGCAAACTCATAGTGGGTTTTTCTTCCTTTGCAGCTGCTGTCTGATGTTTAAACTGCTCACTGAGCTTTCTAAGTTCTTCACAGATGATGGTAATACAAGCACTGAGAGTATCTCACAGTCCTACTGCAAGGGCTTGTCTTTTCCATTGAATTCTTCTGCAGCGTCACTGCTGGCATCATTGTCTTATGCAGTACAGATCACTTTACACTAGGTTACTCTGCTGAGTGTCTTCAAGTTTTAATTTGAATAAAAGCAATCCCCTCAAAATCTTGTACTGGTTCGCACCTACTTGCCTATTACACCTACTACTAAGCTGGAGAAAACCAATAAGCACATTCTTCTTGAAATACATTTAAAATGGTAAAATATAAAACAGGAGTATATGCTTAATTATATTAAAAAATAGAAATCCATACCATTAAAATTTTGTTTGGTTTTGAGCATGCATAACTTTACAGTTTTTACAGCCAGAGAAACAGCTATAATCACCTCAATGTCTGCAGAACATAAACACTCAGAAGTTAATAAAACAGACCTTGTACTCAGCTTACTGTGCTTGAGTATTTATTGGAGAAGAGACACCCTAAGACTAACACACAAACTAGTTTGAGCACTTGTGTTACAAATGAACACCTCTATCACTACTGCTCACAATGTACCCACATCACAATTCTGACATGGAAACATCTGGGCAATGCCATCCCCACACAAGACAACAAGGAAAACAAAAAATACTCTTTAGGATAGGGGCACTTAGTCAGCACATTAAAGAATTTGGAAAAATGGGAAAAATAATTCCAATCACAGCACACTCTAGCATGGCCTCATCTTCAGAAAAATCAAGACAGAGCAGCAGGAAAAGCAATGCAATACAAGAGCACTAGCAGGATTGCAAAAAGTCTTTTATCCCACAATATTGCAGACAGGAAAAACTTTAACTCCTGACTGTTAAAATGTATAAATCCTCACCATATCCCACATCACTATCCTCACCACAAGACAGAGCCCTACACATGAGCTGGGCTGGATCCTAATGCCTATTCACTGGCTAATGCTCCCACCTGTGCTTCTCAGGCTTAAAAGCTGATGCCATGGAAACAAGACCCACACATGGAAACACACGAAAAGGCTTTCTAGCAAGAAAGAAAAATGCTCATCTTCACCAAGTGCTGAAAATTGGATGTACTGAAGCTGCTGCTAATAAAATAAATAAATTATATCTGAAGAGTGAATAATCCTATCTTGGCTACTTCCCTAGGAAATACGCTAACATAGGCACAGATTCAAAAGCATCAGCACAAAAGAACTGCTCAGGCTGGCAGCTGACGCTGCCAGGACCTGCTCCAGGAACATGATGTTAAAAAAAAAAAGCCCCATACAAACAAAGTGTCTTATTTAGATTGTAAAATACACTCCCTAACAAAGAAGTATTTTCTTCCTACATCTAACAGCAGCAGGTTCAGAGCTGCAAACCAGATAAAAGAATGCTCTATTCATGCAGCTGTTATTCTGCTCACATTCAGAGCCACCAACTAGCCAGCTATCAGGTTGTAAAGGAGTGAGTCCAGTCCAGGAACTGCTGTATTATACAGACTAAGTAGTGCTGAGGAGTTGCCCCCATGGCAGCCACTCATGGCTAATGCACTGTGCAGACACACTTGCTACAGCTCTGGGGCTGACAGGGTACAAACTACGGCAAAGCACCAACGACTAGTGCTGCCTCACCCCTTTGGGGTGGGCAAAAGCCACCTCAGTGGAAGTGCCAGCTTTGCTAACAATGATTGAAGTCAAACAAAATCAGTAGCTGCTGAAGGCAGTGCCCTGGGTTCGCCTTTGACAGCCCAGAGGAAGGAGAGCACATGTCGTGTACCAGCAATCATTCTGTGCTCCAAAGAAGAACTTGCTAGATTGAGAGCATAAGGTTCACCACACCTGCTATCACAGGGTGTCACCACCTGACAACACAGACTGACTTTGAAGGAACCCCCAGATAAAAACAACACCCTTGGAGGACTCTAAAGTTAGCTTTCTGGAACACCTTATTCACCATCCATGCTGCTTATTACAGGCTACACTGCTGACCCACAGGATTCCTGCTGGCAAGCGCACCTCTGACTCGGGAGCTCAGAAAGGACCACACCACAGAGGTGAAGCAAGGTTGCCACTGCTTAATGAACAGTGCTGCCCTGCAGGTATTTCATGACATCTTTCTTGCAGTAAGTTTTAGAATGTGACACTCCTTTTTTGCCATGATTCCCCACAATAAACAACAATCAGTCAAGAATGATTGATTTGCTGATACAAATATAGACCAGCCAGAGAACAGAATTGCTGAACAGATGCTTTATGCTTACATTGGATGTAATAAGCTCTGCAGTCACTGCAGGTCACTGGGAGAAGTCTGACACTTATTGCAGCAACCATAATTTTCTGGCTACTTCTCTTCTGTCCCCATCTCCAACATGCTGCAGAGAAATTAAACTCCAACAGACATCCACATGCTTCCAGTGGATAAGTACATTCAGGTCTACTTATAAACACACAATAATGCTTTCTAATTGGGCAATAATTATACATCATGTTTTAATTGAAAAAAATCACTAATCTTAAAGACAAATTAGAGAGACTGCTATTGATTGAAGCATTCTGTGAGCTTAAGAAACGTGACCCCCTACAGAGAAACAATTCATACTAAAGTTCTCTGGAGGGAAATCTCAGAAGAGTTCTGAAGGATACTGTGATCTGTATATAAACAATCTCAAAGCATTTGACAAATGTCTGTAAGGATGTTAAAGAATGCTTAGGGACCATTTTACATAGAACTTACTTACCTTATTTTCTGTGCTCTTTCAACCATACATGACTTGTTTGTTTTTTCCCTTAAATTGTGTGCTTGCAAGCTGTTTTCTACCTAGCAATGGTTGTGGTTCAGATCCATCCATCCATTCAGATTTAACACTTGTGGTGTAAGCAGCCAAGGGACCAGCATTTTATTAATCATAAATAGTATGATAAATCGCATAATCACAGACATAAGCTGCCTGGATGGTGAGGAAAGACCTTAGCACAGCAACCACGAACTCTGGGCAAAACACCAACATCCTTCTGCAGCCTGCCTTTATACTTATGGTCCAGTCCTAACAAAAATTAATTGACTGAATGAAAAATCAGTGGGTTACTCAAAATACAGAAAATATTTCACTTAAGATTAAAATATTTTTCTATCTTAGAAATACTATATGAAGTAATAAAATAATAACATTGCATATATTATATATAAATGTTCCCATATATACATAAAAGAAAATACATGTATGCATATTAGGAAGAGAAGGTTATCTAATAAGGATGATGTTCATCAGGGAAAGAGGTTCAGAGGAGAGGTAAATACAGAACACTTCCATCTTCTATCTGGGATAGAGATCTTTCTGAAGAACACCTACCCCTCCTTTTGCTACCCATAGTCCTACGAGGTAAGACAGTACTGTTCTCACCTTTGGAGACAGCAAACAAACATATACAGGATAAAACTCATGTGGATATTTAGACATACAGTCTCCTACTGATTTCAAAATGTAATTAAAAGACAAAAATACCTTTTGACCCCTAAGGGACTTGAGAGCACTATAACAAAACAAGTCTGACAAAACATATAAAAATCCAAATTTCAAGCTAGTACCGTGACCACAAAGCTATTCTTTCTTTTCTTTATGTACTCACAGGGCTCTGACTGAGGATCTGTTGTGCAACCCATCAGGAAAAAGCCGGAGCTAGAACTGCAATAAAAATCAGCCCCACACTGAATCAAAGGGGGACAGTACAGGGAGGGGGGTCCAAAGGAGAGGCACAGGGAGCTGGACTCACGATTAGGATTGCGGAATGAAAAATACCAAGCATCCAAACATCAGGGTGCTTAGCAAGAACAAAAGGACCTCAATGCCATTTATTTTTGTTTCACTGCCCTATGACTGCATGTTAACTCTCTTCAATGCAATTATTTTCCCAAACATGAAAGGCTGTGGAGGCTTCCAGCACTTCTTAGACATGAAACCATGATGTACAAAAAAGATTTTTAAGGATGAATGAAGATAGGACGTTTAAGTTGCATCCAGATTCTAGTCACTACTACTTCTAACTTGCTAACTGCACCAAAGTATGGCTCTTTTTGAGGGGAGAGGGGTCAGGGGGCAAGGGAAGAAAACCTTTAAAAGAGTGAAGACATAAGTACTTTTATCCAGGACTTTAGTCATGATATCTCATATCTTTTGATAAATTTCACTGCAAGGAAATTGCCAGGGCCAGAAGATAGCAAATTTTATTCATTCTGAGATCAGAGTCCTAATGGAAGGAGATGAGGTGACCCAGCGACTGCAGATCAAAACTTATATAAGACAGGGAAATCTTCTGTGCCAGAGCTGTTCTTCCATGCCCTTGATTAAATGTATTGTAAAAACAATTTGTATTATTTGACATACTCAGTCTGACTACATTTGTAAGTAGAATTCTATTGATGTGAAAAAATAAAGGAATCTAATTGGCAAAGCTGTCCTGCTTCCAATGATCCTTTACTAGGAAGTCTGTGTTCCTCTTCTGGATCATTTGACTCCTGATTGATAAGAAAGCAACTTGCTAACCTAGTCATATTCCTTGGTGAGCACAAGGCTAAGTTCAGTTTAATGCAAAACATGTTCCTAGCTATTGGCTGTAGCAGGTGAAAAGTAAGAGGCCCAGTGTCCCTACAGATCACAAGACATTTTCCACTTTTCATCAATCTAATAACCTTTTACTTAAGGCAAGTGTTTTTTGGCATTGTGTGATTGGCTTTTTAGTTTGTATATAATTTTACTTTCCACTACAAGAAAACTCACAACAGAATTTAAACTGAAGCCTGTGCATGAGGGCCTGGAGGAAAACATTCCTCCTCAAGACACACCTGACGAAAAGCTTAATGTGCCATATAAGTGGACCTCAGCAAGCATGGAGGAATAGAAGCAGCATTAAGACATTGCCAGGACACAGTGATTTAAAAAAAAAAGATTTTATAGCTCTCTACAGCTTTTAGAGTTACGATTTATGCCCTCCCTGCCTGAAACTAATTCCAAGCCTGAGTCACTTGTAGCACAAGACACAAAATGCTTTTTCCCCATCCAGCATTTCCCTTGTTTCTTCACCCACCGTTTCGCAGTCCCATCTCCCATGACTCAATTTCCTGCCCTGCCAATTGTCTTACAGTCACCAAGAAGCCAGGTGGCCAACCCCAAGAGCCTGCCTTTACACTCTCCATGCCGTAAGTGGCACATATATATATGTCTCTACACACATTCCCTCTCTATGACGCCAACCACACATGAGAAACTGCTCTGCTATCCACTGACTCACTGAACATCACACTTCAGGAACAGCTTCTTGTGGCTAACAGGGTGCAGTTGCACTTCTGTGATTCAGTTGGTGCAGCCTGGGTCTCAAGTGCTTTAAAGGATGGAAACACTTTTAAGTCCAAAGGAAAAAAAAACAACACCATCACCACCACTCCAACCCCCCCAAAAAACCTCCCTCCCAACCAACAAAAACAACCAATTAAAAAAAACTCTCACAAACAAGCAAAAAAACCCCCCAACCAGTCAAAACAAAACAATATACCAAATACCAAAAACTAATTAATTTTTTACTATCATGTTGGAAATGCCACAGCCTCAAAAGAGATCAGGCACAAAACAACAGGAGGAAAGAAAATCTAGTTGTTCAAGCAGTCAGCATTTTCATGGAAGGTTTACATCACAGCAAACCACATGCACCACTAAGTCTCCTTGAAGGCAAGTGTGGTAACACTGAAAGACTGGTCACACTGTGGTCACATTATAAAAATGAAGTGTGTACTGTTTGTCTCAAATTGAGGATGGATGGATTGAGATGTCCAAGATGCCAACACAAAGTAAGATCTATGTCCACCAACAAAAAACCCTTCATCTTCAGATGACTCCAGGACAATACAAAAGTTGCTGAGATCTCAGTAATAACACTCTGTGGTATTAGATATTAGTAGAATGACAAGAATGTAGCCAAGATAAGTGAGACAAAAATCTTTACAAGTCAGCAAGGTCAGCTGGCTCTTCTCCATTGCCTGAAGATTTTCCAATTAGTTCTTGTATCCTTCTTCAGACAGTTGCCTTTCTTGGTGTTAAGAAAGCATTAGCATCTTTTATTCCAGAAAACTCAAGCTCTGCCACTTTTACATATCCCTCAGCCTCACTAGTGTGTCAAAATCTTCCATTTTTGTAATCCAGACCTCAGCCCCAAAGCAATTTTTGTCTATCCTTTCATCATTTTGAAAATGAATCAAATCATGGTCATTGAATTCCAGTTTCTTTCCTGTAACAAGATCTCCATTCAGTCTTTATTTATTTTGTGAAAATTAAGACTAAAGTACCCCTCCTGATTGGTAAGGAAATCATTCATCACAGCAGCCCTAAATGTTAATGTGCACATACTCCTAAACCTATGACTGTGCAGCACAAATCCCACAAGGCCAAAATCCTCACTAACATTACAGGCATCCCTATACACTCAAATGTGAACTAGACAAATGTGGTCTTCAGCAGATGCACAGCTTTGCTCCAGGGAACTTCTTCACCATTTTTGTCAAAATTACTTTGATTTAGAATGTTTCATGCACAATTCCCAGCTCCTCAGTCTCAGTGCCTCTCTCTCCTAAGCTGAATGAAAGGCATTAAGATGAATGCCTTTCAATCTATTTAGGTTTGCTTTGGGGACTACAACTAGTTTGCTCTTTATTTGAGGCCCCAAACATCACTTTGAGAGAAGAAAAGAAACAAACCAAAACCACAAAAGAACAACATTTCAAAATGTTTTTATACACTGATTTGACTGTACCATAAACATACCATCCTTATGATCAGATTATTCTGATGTTTTCAGGTCAAGATTTGTAGCTTGTAGCATGCAAAAAACCCCACTTGGTATCCTGTCTTTTCTTTCTATGGTATTGTACATGCAACAGCAAAAAGACAGAAGTTCACCATAGCATATAAATGTCATTGTATATCTGAATGTGCTAATTTCTATAACTCTGAAATTAATGAAATGATTCTGTTAAACAATGATTGCAGACAAACATTTTGTCTAAGTACATATCATTATTGATCATTTTTATAGGCTCTCCCCAGGAGCTCAGCTCTCCCGTAACCTTGCTGTTACTGCAAGTGATGTTGCTACAGTTCTCCATAACAAACATACTGCAGTGAACTCGGGATACACAGCCTGCAAGATTACACAATAACAAAAAACCTTGGTTTTTTTAGACTCAAAAGAAAAACAGCACTTCTTACAAAGTTCATACCCTCAAACAACTGACAGTCAGGGTATTCTAATTGGATGCTGCGAAGAGGCAGACAGTGTCCCCAGAAGACCCACTTAGAGGATGTAAGTGCTGGCAGCGTGGCTGGGGCCATCCTGCCTCAAGACAGCAGCCACCAGTTCATTAGTCCTGTCCAGCCGTGCTGCCCAGAGGGAACCAGCCCCATGGATGTCAGGTCTGACTTTGCTGACCCTTCACAACCCTTCTTTTTCGAGCATGCAGGGGTTTTTTGAACCTCCTTATAGTATTTTCTTCTTCTACATGCTTTTCACCCACACAGCCCTTCATTAAAAATTGCATCCAAAACACCCAACAGTAGTATCAAAAAATACTACCAATGATGTCATTATGCAATAATTCTCTTATTTTACAGTGCAGAGGCTTTTTTACTTCTTCCAGCAATAACCCCAAATTCATGATAGAATTTTAAACATCTCAGTTCTTCAACTCCCAACACTGGGATGTGGGAAGACTAATTTTCAAAGAAATTACTAAATGTTCATGGAAGCTCTCATGCAGAATTGGATTAAATGTTCATTTCTCTGCTAGCCCTGCTGACCTTTGTGCATACTGCTGCTTGCATAAACTGGCAGTACATAAATACAGTGTCACTGAGGAAAATAAAAAAAAAACTACATAATTTCCAAAACAATTTATGTTAATTGAAAGGAATAAGCAGGTTATTCACAGTACAGAACCACTACTGTGTAATATCATTAGAAGTGTCCCTCATTTGACCCAATGCCTTTGGGAAATACTATTTGATATAACTATCAGCAAGAATGCAAATCTCCCCCGATTTCCAGCACGACACTCATTGACGTCTCCCTCCCCCACATAAGTGCATGTAAAAATAAAAATGTTCTCAACTTACCTCATAGTCAAAAAACTCCACTAGCACATTAAGAACTTCTCCTAAAATATGACAAAATAAACAACAGAGGAAAACAAAAACATTTTTCATACACTAACTACCTCAATGAGAGAACATAATTTTTTGGTTCATTTACTTTCCATAAGAGCTGCAGGCATGCAGCTTCCATACTCTTGTACAAAAACATCCAGACATGAATTTTGCTGACTGTCTGCTCCTTTACCTCTCCAAATAAATGGTGCTTATGCCTTTAGGGTACCATGTAACTCTGCTCTTCAGTGTTGGATTCCCTGTTTCTTTAGCACTTACTAACAGCACAGCTCCCTGCAGCGAGCTAGCTGGAAATAAATAAAATGTAAACTTGCTAAGAGTCCAATGGAAAAATGAATAGAAAAGCTCTCCTGAATAAACAGGGATATTATTTGCAAGGACTCAAATAAGAGACTGAGTCTTAATGCTAGACACAAATGAAGAATTAGGAAAAAAACTCCATGTCCAAAGTGACTGAACACAGCCGATAAAAAGGCATTTTTATTGAACAGCTGAATTATAGAATGATAGAATCATTTAGATTGGAAAATATGTTTAAGAACATTGAGACCAACCATTAAGCCACCACTTCCAATAGGAACACATTCTATTACACATCTAGAAAGTCACTGTGAAATATACTCATCAGAAATCCCTTCACAATACCTGTTTTCCTTTCAATTTATAAAATATTACTTTAATATGTGCTTTTTAAATTCCAGCTTCATCTGATATAAACACCTATGCCACTAGATCAAGTACATTCTGAACAATAGTTTTAATATCTTATTAAAGTAGCAGCATTTTTGCAGCAGATGAAAAGTACTACAGGTCATTTTAAAGTCAGTAGTTCACTAGACTGCGCCACTAATTACGAAACATACGCACCCTGAGTGCATTTGTAATTGGGCATGGCATCCCTCTTCAGCCAGAAATTGAGAGGCAGCACTTCTCCCTATTTCAGAACCTTCCAGACATCTGGTGAACTCATTTAACCTATATCAAAACAGGCAGCCCAAGCTAAGAATAACAACAATAAGGAAACCCCTTTCTGGATATTCTAGAACCTGATTCAACTGAAGTGTCACTGCACAACAGCTAAAACCCACCTCATCTGCCTTGATTTCTCATTCAATCAATTTCAGAAGTGCTTTACTCTCACAAAAAGGGTCACTGTATATGAAAGAGTAAGAACTACTGCTCAAGAGCTCTGTGAAGAAAGTGAATTGTATGCCCTCCTTCCTATATACGACGCTTACACATTGGCAAATTCCATGAGTGTTGGAGTCTCTTAGTAGCCACAGTTTTTGCCATTCTGACTTGAACACTCTGGCTCTCTTCCAAGTCCACTGATACACACAGACCTTAATACCTTTGCCCAGCCTCTCCCATATCCACTCTAAACAAAAGCTACATCCTTGTCATGGAGGTGGCATCTGCACAGCATGGCTGCTATTACAATTTCAAATAACAATGGGAACTGAAGCATATCACTTGCAATTACTCCAAATGCACTTAACCTCTGCAGACAGGAAGAAAAAAAAAGATCAATATCTGATTTTCCAATTATTTTGATATATTGCATTATCAGCTTCTGTAGCAGATTTCACCTCAAAAATATCTGAATTGTTCCAGAGGACAAAGGAGCGCTTCCTTCCTAACTACTTGGCCAAAAAAAAGCCTGGATTAACAGTTTTAAGCAACTTGCCAATTCAACCTAGTGCTGAAACACTGTGGTATTTAGTGGATAGGGGAGAACTGAGTTAGCCATGATACCTTTAGAACCATACAACCTGAAAAATATTTGCATTAATTAGCTCACTCTTATTCTGAATGTTCCATCAACCTGTGAGGGAATTCCTGTTACGATTTATGTCTTTTTGAATTACTACATCTTTCATAGAATCATAGAATTGACTGGGTTGGAAAAGACCTCCAAGATCATCAAGTCCAACCCTTGGTCCAACTCCAGTCCATTTACTAGACCATGGCACTCAGTGCCATATTTGCATATGGCATGCAACCACTCATTACAAAATGCCTGGAAAACTTTTTTTCTTAAGAACTTGCATCTCTTCAGGTGCTCAAAGAGTATTTCACAGGACTACTGCTAGAGATGGAAGCAATCCATTGCCAAGCTCAGAGGATCAAAATATTCTGTAATTCAACCACTGAACACCATTTGGCACACAGATCTGATGATTCTGGCCACTCATTCATTGATGAATTCTTCACATCACTTGTGTGAGGTGAAGCAAAGCATTTGCAAATGTCATACAAACTTCTTTTTCTGGACTACTTTTCCTTTTCTCATTCATTCTCTCCTTTCACCTCTGCAGTCTTCTACTTTCTTTTCCTTCTGGGTGCACATACAGGAATTCTCACATAAAGGACATGCTACATTGCTTGGTTAGCATTGCAATCCACAAGTAAAAGAATTACTGAGCTAAGTTTGTGGGCGGGGGGGGCCTAATAAATGAGCAAATAGTGTGTATATATATTTAAGATCTCTTGTAAGTGAAAACAAGACAGTAAAAAAATATTCTGCAGATTTTCCTGGTTGACTTCACTCTGTACTCTGCAAGGGTAAAACAATCTCCTAAAACTGAAGGGAACAAGGACTGAAAGTATCTCTTTTCCCCTCCTGCCTTGGAAAATTATCAGGCTTGTTTAAATTACACATATATTGTTACCCTATTTTTCCCTTCCTTACCCCTCAACTCCTCATCGAAGAGCAACCAATCTTGTACGCAAGAGCAAAAAGACTACTACTGTTAATGTACCCATACAGAGGAACACATTTAGCATATCCTTAAATTTATCATTATTAGGAACATATATAAGCCCATACTTAGAAGCTAAGTTTCTATTTATACCTTCCTGAGAACAGAAGGCCCTGCTAATTTTTAAAAAAACAGAAGTAAGAAAAAGAGAAAAACTGTGTTGCACCTTTAAAAAGAATAAATTTAGTATAAGACTATGATCAACAGAATGCAAAAATTTTGCTTCTTAAAATAATTTTGAAAAGAATGCTTTTTCACATGCTTTCTTACACAGGCTCCCTCTTGACTAAAAGGAGGTAGGAACCATCAAAGTCTAAATTGTTCGTGAGACCGCCTGAAGAAAAAAGGTTCTTTCAGGTCAGCATGAAGAGTAATAACATTCACCTCAGCCTCAGCAATTAAGAAAATTGTCTCCATCTCTACAGGCATCAGTCTCTTGAAAACTGAAGGAACAATGTATTCAACACAAACATGAATGAAATGTTGACCAGACAGAAAAAGAGACTAAAAATATACTTGGATAACAAGAGGCTCTTTTGGAGAGGGGAGAATGAGTAGCTAGGCAATGCATTAAAATGATTTCCCTGACTTCCATTCAGATACTGTCCAAGCACAGCTTCATTGTTTGGCATGTCACTCGCATCTCCTCACGTCACCTCCATTCTCTCACTCGGATAACCTACCGATAAAAATATACAAAGCCCTATTCTAGGATTCAGCAGTATTAACCCAATAGCCAGCAGCAAAAACTGGAGCTTTTTTGATTCATAAAGAACTTTTAAAGCCCTTTTGAACTACAGAGCAGAAGGAGGGTGAAAGCTTACATCAAACTGAGGCATAGGACTCTTTCAGGTTCACTTACAAAGCAGGACGTGTTTATTATCCATGGTGAGAGGGGCTTGCCAGCCTACTGCATCCTGCATGTTCCTACAGGAAGACAGTGCAACTGAGGAAAGGGAATGATGAGTCGGAAATTCATTTCATCAGCCTAATACATTTTAGATTAATTACAGAAAATTATTTCCCACTTCACTTCCACATCAATGGCTTTTTCTGCTTCTCAAGCCTCTTCAATGCACAATATTGGCTCCCTTCAGTCATCTGCCACTAAAATACAGCCAGCACAGAGTAGGACTGCACATATACCTAACTGTTCTGCAGAATATATATGAGGAAAGAAAAAAAGAATTATCCATGTGAAGCTCCAGAAGATGATTGTGGTTGATGGAACCCCCTCAAGCATCCCCTCAAAGTAGCAGAAACTGCACCATCAAGCATATGGGGCTATCATCATTATTTTGCTTTAAGGAAATGCTGACATTTTATGGTTAGAAATCAGGAATAGCCAGCTCACTGCCCAGAGAGCATGAATTAGGGCTCCTGTCTTTTCAGCCCACCTTCCTGGCATCCCTTATGTGCTCCTTTCCACTCCTCCACTTTGCAGCACACATCTTCTCCATCTTCTTCCACTACTCATCCTGTTGCCTCACTGCCACAGACAAAAGGCTCTTCTACCTCTGCAGAGCAAGAAACGGGACATACCCTACCCTACTATTGTGCTGCTGCCTGCCTCTGCTAATCATCCTGCATTATTGCTATGGAGCAACACAGAGACTGAGCTGCAGCAAGACATCAGTGGTCCTTCCATTTTCAGCATGGTTCTGTCTTATTAGGCAATATGCCTAAGGTAGTAGCAAACTAAAAGGAAAATAGGAAGGATGAATCTGATAAGGCAGGCCTTATCAGCCTTTGGTGCTGTTAAACCTACAGAAATGGGAGAAGGGAGGCACTTGTAAAGACAATGCTTTTCCACACTGCAGTATCTCAGAGCCAGACTGCCGAGCACACACAGCACACACAATAGACACAGTTGTCCTGGCAACAGCATCACAAGGAAATTTTTCAGTAAAATTTCTTGCTTTTTACCAAGGTTACTTTCAGATTACCACTTAGCACACAAATCTGTATGGATCAGACAACATCTTGCATCTGTCTTGAACCTGTCTGAAGGAAAAGATGTGCCACACCACAGGGAAGAACAAGGCACTCTACAAATACAGCAGGGAACTGGGCTCTTAAGCCCCAAACACACCATCTGACAGCAACAGCTTGCAAGCTAATATATTGTCACCTCACAACAGACGAAAAGTGTGATCAGTTGTAATCGAATGTGCTTTAATCTTTCATTTGTTTTCTTAAAAATTACCCGCTCTACATAAAGATCTACTGCATGTTTCTGCAACAAGAGACTGAAGTTTCTAATACTGATCACCACCTCAAAAAAAATTCCCAAGAAGAAAAAGAATAAAAGCAGGAAACATCCAAGCTGCCCATTTTTATACATACTTTCATCCTTCCACTAATGCTGTTAAAAGGAAGTGAAAGTATACGGTGCAGCTTGTGTCTTGAGACAAAGTTGGTCACAAAAAAGACCACTTGAACAATTTGCAAGGTTAACTACACCAGTTTCACTTGGTCCCCCTAGTTTTTTAGACAAACATAAACACATCAGTCTTTTCCCCCTGAGATGCAAGAATTTTTTCCTCACACAAACATTTAAGCTGTGATCAACTGTCACTCCCAAAAAATAAAGAATAAGGACTTGTTCAAAACATGAAACAAACACCACTTGAGGAAACACCTCCTCAGCAGCTCTTTCTGTTTAAAGGAGGAACAAGTTTTAAACTTTGGCATTTTCAAGTTTTTGGCATGCAATCTCTTGACTGGAAAGCTGCAAAAGTAACCCTCCCATCATCAAATGGCAAGACAGAACTGTTTTGCAACTTGCTCGCAGGATACAAGCATTCAGTGAGGCTTGAAGTTGCCAAAGAATCAAAACTAATCAAATTAAATAGGACTGTTTCTAAATTTATGTCTTGCTATCTCTATAGATAACGGTGTGTTCTTGAAATACATCCTTATGACAAACAATAGATAATTTCAGCATCAAATGTGTATCTATAGTTCCACCCAAAGAGCTGTCACAGCGTAACAGAGAGCTTCATTAGAGAAGTCATTTCAGGCTTCACTAGAAAACAGGCAGTTCAGAAACTGCCTGCATGTTAGCTCTGATGAGTTGTAGAAAACCTTCAGATTTTTTGGCCCTCTGATAATAAAGGATATTGCACAATAGATTTTAAATCTATTAAAGGATAAGACAAAAAAAGCTACTGCAATAATTTAAACAGGGATAAGCTGAGTCCTCCACCATATCAAGTCATGACTGGGTATCCGTATTGGGTTTCTGTGGCTAGGTTTTGGTGGCAGGGAGGTGGCTTCTGTGAGAAGCTCCTAGAAGTTTCCCCTATGTCCAGCAGAGTCAATGCCAATTGGCTCCAGGAGGGATATGCCACTGGCCAATGCCAAGTCAATCAGGAATGACAGTAACACCTCTTTGATAACATATTTAAGAAGAGAAAAAATCTTAATAGGCAGGTGAAAATTGCAGCCCGAGAAGAGCAGAGTGAAAACATTTGAACAACTCTGCAGACACCCAGGGCAGTGAAGAAGAAGGGTAAGGAGGTGTTTCAGGCAGTGGAGCCAAAGTTCCCTTGCAGCCCATGGTCCAGCCCATGGTGGAGTGGTTGTGTCCCTGCAGCCCATGGAGGACCACAGGGGTGCAGAGATCCACCTGCAACCCATGGAGGAGCCCATGCCAGAGCAGGTGGATGCCCAAGAGAGGGCTGTGACCCCATGGGAGGCCCATGCTGGAGTAGGGTCCTGGCAGTGACCTGATGACCCATTGGGAAAGGAGCCCACACTGGAGCAGGTTTTCCTGGTAGGACCTGTGGCCCTCTAAGACACACATTGGAGTAGCCCGTGCCTAAAGCACTGCATCCTGTGGAAAAGTGATCCACAATGCAGCCAGTTCATGAAGAACTGTTGCCCCTGGGATGGAGTCATGCTGGACAAGTTCATGAAGGATTGTCTCCCATGGTAAGGACCCCACAAGGAACAAAGGAAGGACTCTCTCTGCAGCAGCAGCAGAAACAACAGCTGACCATAACCCCCATTCCATGTCTCCCTGCACCGCTGAGGGGGGAAGTTGCAAAGCTGGAAAGGAGAGGGGGGGGGAGGTGTTTCTAAGATTTATTTTACTTCCCATTCTCCTGCTCTGATTCTGTTAGTAATAAATTCAATTATATCCCCATTTTGAGTCTGTTTTACTCATGACAGGGACCAGCAAGTGATCTCTCCCAGCCTTTATCTCAACTCATGAACCCTTTGTTATATTTTCTCTCTGTCCAGCTGCAGAGGGAAGTCAGAGCAGATTTATGGGTACCTGGCGTCCAGCCAGGGTCAACCAACTACAGTATCCTAATGGAGAGGCCATCATTTTAAAAAAAATTATTCCAGTTGAAGGGATAATTTGGGTAAAGTCTCCAGGTAGAAGTAAGAAAGTATGACTATATAATTACAGTTGTCCCTGTGCTTTTAAAAACAGCAGCATGGTAGAATCAAATCTCAGAAGCAACACTAAAAAAAGGACACTGCCTTAAGAAGTCTCTACGTCTCTTTGGAAGGGGCTTTCTGGGGAATTCAGGCAATAACTATTTTTCTTTAAAGAGATGTAGGTTTTTGCTTTTCCTGCTGTCCTTCGAAGTGAGTTCTGCAAGGGATTCCCAGCCTTCATAGATGCATAACAAAAATCATTCAAGACTCTCCTGGAGTAAATCAGACAGGTATCCACACATTGTAAAGATAACTTCTCATTTCTTGGGATGCTACAAATTAAAGGAGCAGAACATCATGCAAAAGGGGAGGATATTGTCCCAGAAATCACCTGGGACTGCAGTTCAAAGAACTGAGTCCCTCCAGTCCCAGATCAGCCAGTGCCCAACATTAGCTCGGGCAAGCCAAGGGAGTTGATGCCTCCACACCGTGGCTATGGAATGCCAGCAGCACTACCTAAGCACTTCCATCCAAGACATTTGGACAATGTCACAGCAATCACCCATACAGATCAGAAGTAATTAATTCCTAAACATTCAAAGAACCAAAAACTTATGTGTTCAGCCATAAGAGAGGGACAGAGATATTATAAGGTTTAAGGCTCATTCATTACCCTTTAAGAATACAAAGCCTGTTTTCAAAACTGCCAATGGATTTATCAAGGCCTTACAATTCACTTAGTTCCCAGTCTACATCAAGGGCAGAACCTCCCAAATCCCTCCTTCCAAAGTGCCTTCTCATGATCACCACCTTCCCCCACTTCACAAGCTACTCCCAACTCAAAATTTTCCACCCAGGAAAAGACAAAACCAACCAAACCCTACCCATCAGCTATTGAACAAATTTTAAATCAGCGATTTGCAATATCAAAAACTGAAACATGGTTATTAATAATGATTTTTAAAGCTATTGTTTCCACTTCTTTGCTCATCTGACCATTTCTGTGCATCACCAAAAACGAGCTCAGTATGAAATCAAAGTTTCAGGATAGCAAAAAGTACCAGAGGAAATTGCTGTTAAGGATGCTGAACACAACTAAATAATAAGCTTGGTTTGTTCCTGTTGCTGTTTTTAAAATCACAGGCACTGAATTTTGCATTACTATGGTGATGCCAAAGGGGGTTTTGATTTTTTGATTTTTTCATTTTTATAGATTTTAGAAGTACTTGTAACTGTAGTAAAAAAGCAACTACAGTATGCTAACATTTCTAGCAGCCTAAATTCATTGTTTATACATCCTAACCTCTGCCATTATCAGTAGCTCAAATTCCTTTAGTTATTTAGTCTTGTTTAGACTCTCCTCAAGGTAAAGAGCTGAAGACTATCATAAAGGCCTGCAGAATGAAACATAAACACAGGGCAGAGTGACCCAGAAATCAAAACACTGGAAAACCTCCAAGAGCCCTTTGTGTGCTGCAGAAGAAGAGTGCTGATGAAGACAGAGGGTCTCACCGACCCCAGACTCAATTCCTGGGGGGTGGAACAGGGGTGGGACCGGGGCTGGACCAAGAGATGTGTAAAGTAATGATTGGATGGATCATATTATAAAAGCCATGGAAACTAGAGCTTCGGGGGTACGTGCATGTCATCATGTATTCCTGTGGGCTGTAGGCCTGATATTAAAGGAATTTAGGTTTTTTTATCTTATCCCATACTAAACTTGGCTCAGAGTCCTGCTTTGCTGGGGTCTGTCATGACATCAATGGAAAAAAAAAATCTACCCCTTACAACAGAAGACATCTTCAATAAATAAAACTGGAAGGAGACAAAGCAAAAACTATGTAGGCAGACACTAGCTCAGCAGGGGTGAGAGAAAAGGAAGAAGGCAGACTTTTTGTTATGTATGTCGGGGAGCATGAGAAACACGTAAGTGAAATTTGGGAGAAGAGGTCAAAAAAATCTCATATCATTAACATAGCTGCAGAAGAAACTCCATTTGAAAGTACAACTGTTGTGACTTCCAATTATAAGAACAGGAATTGCCTTATCTTATTTCAAAAACAGTAGAATATTAACACTAAATGCAGAAACATGAAACCAGGGATTTGCATATTAGGTTATCAACTGCACTTAAACCTGAGTATATTAAAAATTCTTTTCTTCTGAGAGAAAAGAACAACTAGCTTGATTCTCCCATTCTCCTCACTGAACTTCTTGCTAAGGTCTGGAAGTCTTTTGCCTCTAGCAAAATAAGACAGTGTTCCTCATCACTCAAACACATCCTAAACACAAAATATAAGGAAGAGAAATGTTAGCTTATAACAGAAGTCTGCCACTCCTACTCACATATTTATAGCATCAGAGTTGAGTATAAGCATTGTAGAATTTAAAATAACGATAAGGATATTAAGGATTCTGAAGACAAGTAATCATAAGCAGTAGCATAAGAGGCACAAGGAAAAATGTGGTCTAACAGTGCAACTATCCCACTGTGAAAGTCACCTACACATTAATAAAGCATCCAAGTGAAATGATGATCAAGTACTGATGATACAGCTCAATACAGCAGTTTTGAAAAGCTCCCACCCAAAACCAGCAGAGAAAGAGCTGTACATTAGTTATGGGAGAAATTCCAAGCCCCTATGGCCTGAAATTAAGAATTACATTAGAATTTCTAATTGGCCATACAACTTCCCAAACAGACTGTTTTAGTTGCAAGGTCAGAAACACTAAATACAGAACATCTGAAGGACTGGGAACACCATCAGCTCTACCAGTAACTAAAGTTAAATTATTTTAGGATATTCTTGGCCAACACAGTGTTATGTTAATTGTTCTTATGACAAGTTTCTGCTGAGAGCAAGGGTTTGCATCTCTGAATTCAAACTTAGAAGAGCTTCTTGAGGAAATTCTTGTTTTTAATATTAATTTTTTAGGTTTTTCATTGGTAGTCTTTAAAGACAATGGCTAGCAAATTGATACTTATTTTTTAAAAGATGTAAAAATAAGTAAATTTTGTGAAACATCCCATCTTTTACTACAATAAGGAAAGCAAGGGACAAAACTGCATAATCCAACTTGCAAGCCCAATTGCAAACTAAAAGCCAATTGCAAACTCAGAAATTAAGCAGAGAAATTTCCAATATCAGACATTAAAGATATTATTTTATTTTTTCCTAAGATCAAATGAACCTGAAAATTTAGTTCCATAGGCAAATCCCTCAGGAATTCCTTTTGAAAGAATATTGAGAGCACTTCTCTCAGCCATTAGCAAGGTGTATCCACACATTCACTCTTACGTTCACATGTGCACTACAAAATCTGTGTCACCCCAGTCCCATCCAGACATCACACCTTGTAAACTAGACTTTTCACAAGTGCTGGCAGCAGGGCCTCAGAAGACCCTGATGCAGTGACAGAGTCATGTCATGCAGCCTCACCTTCAGCTCAGGAAGAACATCCTTGTTGCAGGTTGCCAAAAGAAAAGCCAGAGAATATGTCAGCCTCTCTCCTTAAGGAAAAGTTGAACAGGACAAACACACTGGTCAACTCTATGGCAAGCCTGAAGGGGCTAATTAAAAAAAAAAAGCCACAAAAATCCTTGCATTTCCTCAAAAGATGCAGAGTTCTGAAGAACCTCTCTACAGGTCCACCTGCAGTGTTGCCAAAGTATTTAGTCATTCCAGAGGGAGCGCCAAAGATTTCATAATTTTTTTAAATGAGATCCGATTAAAATTTAACACAGTTAAATAACATATCTAGGAGCTTAAATACTCTACTTCTAAAAATGATGGCAAGTGGAAATTGCAAGACAAGCAGAATCTCTAAAACAGTGGAGTATAATTTAAACTTTGGGCCACTACCTGCAGATTTCTATCCAGACTGCCACAAGACATCGCACAAGTGTGAAGGCGTTTGGGTGCCTTTCATTGTAACAGACCTGGTTTAAAACAAAACTTCTGTTCAAAACAGGTTGACCTAAAAGAGTTCTACCCCAGAGAGCCATGCAGCCCTTCAGAACAATCTCAGCAGATGGGAGAGATGGGCACAGCAGAAAGGCCTGAAATTCAACACAGGCAAATGCATGGTCCTGAACCTGCGGAAGAATAACACCAGGCACCAGTACAGCCTGGGAGCCAAATGGCTGGAAAGCAGCTCTGTGAAGAAGGCTCTGGGCGTCCTGATGGACAACAAGCTGCCCATGAGCCAGCAGTATCCTCTTGTGGGCAAGAAGGCCAAGAGTATCCTGGGCTGCATTAGGAAGAGCTTGCCAGGTCCCTCTCCTCAGCCCTGGTGAGGGCTCACCTGTAGTACTGTGTCCAGTTCTAAGCTCCTTAGTAGGAGACAGACATGGAGCTCCTGGAGCAAGTCCAACAGCTGACAGGCTATGGAGTGGACTGGAGCACCTCACTCAGGAAAAAAGGCTGAGGGAGCTGGGCCTATCTAGCTTCAGGAAGAGATCACTGAGAGGGGACCTCATCAATGTCTATCAGTATGTTAAGGGACAGTGTCATGAGGATGGAGCCAGGCTCTTCTTGCTGGTGCCAAGCAATAGGACAAGGGGTAAAAGTTAAAAACTGGTACACAGGAACTTCAACCTAAATATGAGGAAGAACTTCTTTACTGTTCAAGTGACTGAGTGCTGGAAGAGGCTGCACAGAGAGGTTGTGGAGTCTCTTTCTCTGGAGGTATTCAAAAGCTGTCTGAACACAATGCTGATTAATGTGCTCTAGAGGTTGGACTAGATCTCCAGTGGTGCTTTCCAACCTCAACCACGCTGTGGTTCTGTGACCAAGCTAGCATTTGTATTCAGAAAAACACTGCTCAGGAGAAACTTGACTTAACAGTTGACACAACTGCAGGCCTGGAACAAGGAGGCACAAGCAGTCCAAGCCCAGAGAGTGAGCAAAGACCACATACAGTTTCACCTTCTCCTTTGGTTGTCATATTAACTCCATATTCACAGTTAAAAAAAAACAAAAGAACTAAGACGAAAAGCCTTGATAGCTTAGCAACACCTTTACTTCGTATTTAGACATAGCACATAAGGCACTATGTGATCTTGTCCACAGCCTGTGGTACATGCTGTAAATTGTCTTCTTAGGAGCTGAAGTAAATTCCCTTTGCAGTGAAATCCAGGGAATGCTGTCATTGCTACTGTTAGCACATATTTGCTTACCCCTCTGTGCTTATTGCTCACGGTTTCAAGGCCTGTGAGCTGGAACAGCTTACAGCACTAAATAAATGCAGAATCAGATAGGTTAGAATAATCTGTTTAATGCAATATGTGAAGGCAGGGCAGAATGTGAACTCTGAGATGTTCAATGAATTCCCAGAGCAGCTGATTCTGAAAAGCAGCAGTGACACAGAGTACTGCCCATTTCAGTAGCCTGCATTGGGAAATCCATAGGATTTATCTGCAATAACCACAGTAGGGAAGAAAGTTCTTTTTGTTTTGATTACTTTGCTGAATTATCACAGTAAAATTGCTCCCAGGTTTAAACATAAAACTAATGCTGCTAACATCCATGAATTTTAATATATTCAGTTCCCTAAACTGTCTATGCCACTGTCTTAGTCTGAGGCATTTATTCTCCTGTCTTTGAAATGTTATTAATGTTATCATTCACTTATTGCACAGTCTGGAAATTACAATGCTGAGGATGACTCTTTTTTCAAGTATCCAAGTTGCTTACAAACCAAAGCCTTGCTTTCAAAGGCATTTTTTCTGTATCACTCTATGTGCATCACAAAACAAAACAGAAGACTCTTCAGTGGTCTGAGCACTCCACACAACTGATTTCCCTACAATTACAATGGAAAAGAGTTACTTGCAAAATAGTCAGTCTGCCCTGTCCTCATGCTGTACCAGTGTAAATATTATGTTCTGTGTAAAAATTCAAGCCACAATTCATGACAGCAGATTGAAGACACGTGATCATGCCCTCTGCATTGCCCTGCTTTTCTTAGCATGGAATGGCTGTAAATGTCCCATGTCCCACTCTCGTCATGTCTCCAAGATCACAGAATCACAGAGTATTCTGAGTTGGAAGGGACTCGCAAGGATCGTTGAGTCCAACTCTTAATCCAAAGCTTAAAACAAATAGGGTGGCACAAATTAAGCTACTTACTTTCTCCTTCAGTTTTTATTTTAACCTATTCTGTGGCAATCCTTCTGCATAAGTGAACAAGTGTTTGAATTTACCTCATTTATCAATGCAGTGGAAGCTTCAGTGGAAACTGAGAACACAAGAACCTTGCAAGGCTTTGGCACCAAAAGTCTGAAGGCCTCTGAACCAAATCTTCTTCCTTTTCCTGGATTAATAACGGATTCATACCCCAAAAGATTCCTAAAAAAGGTTCCCTTTTAGTATGGAACTTTCCCAAACGAAAAACAGAGAACTACCTTTCTATGTTTCTTTCCTACTTTTAGGTCTCAAATTTTAAGTAAATCCCAAGTAAATCGCAGGAATAAAACAAAACAAGGTATTCCTTTACACATAAAAGAAGTATGATCAAAAGTACTATGTCTAAGATAAAAATTCCTGTATTTTTTTTAGGCAATTAATGTCCCCTATCTTAGATCTCCTCTTACAGTCAGGACATAGATAAGCATATAGTATACTAAAAGACTTATAAAAGGGACACAGCAATTAAGCTCCACAATGACATAGGCAGGCAGCAGAGGAAACAAGAACTTCAAAATTATCTTTTTTTGGTTTCTTACACCATTTCCTCTTACACTTGAGCAAAAATTCTTATAGTGGCTCTTTGGGGATTTTTCTTCTTTTCCCTTTCTCCTGTGTTTATCAATCGTTCTATGTAGTTTCCAATTCTCAAGTAATTTTGGCATGTCCCACTGGTTGCTTAGAGATGCTTCCATTTTTACTGCTCCTTTTCTGTTTGTTTTGTAACTTCATTCTGAATGTCACATCCAGCAAGACTAGATTTGCAAGTGAAGCAAGATACACTCAGAAAAGCCTTTTTAAACAACCATCCCAAGGTGCACAGAGAAGCATACTACATATGCCTTTTTCTCTCCTACATCTGAAAAGTGTAGGAAAGAGTCCTTAGCAACATTTAGCACTGTCTCACACCACACAGCAAGCATGTCTCTGACAGTCTGTCTTATAGGACAGGAGAGGATGTTTTTGACCTCTGGTGGAGGAAGAATGGTTTCATGGACATTGTTGTGCAAAGGAAGAAAAAGTAAAATGAGCACTGCTAAAAACACCCTGCAAACCAAGTGTGTACAGTAGGTGAGAGGAGACGATAAAAGCAGCAGCATCACTAGCTCCCAGACATTCCCACTGTCCTAACCACTTCCTCAGCCTGTCTGCTCTGCTATGTTTTGTAAGACAGTGCCATGCTGTGGACACTCTGCTCCGCCGCCGCTGCACTCTGCAGTCTCTGCAGGTACAGTAGGCCTGTTTCCTGACCCACTTTCCTCACCAATCTCTATTTAGCTCTACGCTAGTGATGCTCCTGGCATGACAATCAGATACTGCAGCCTGCAGTGCAGTTCGTTACAACACATTCGCAAGCTCCAAGTAAATTCAGTGGAAAAGTACTGTATCAACGAAGCCTAATTAAACTGATGTCATTTTCATAGACTTACGTCAAACGTAACCACAACAAAAAAAAAACGTTCAAGAGATTTAAAATATGCCTTTTTATTTTAAATGTATTAAATCTGCTGGGCATAAAGTAAATCCAAAAGATCTTTTCTACTCAAGGGCTCCAAAAGGAAAAAGCTATTAGAACAAGTACCTCTTCTCTGGATTACCTAATCAATCTTATAACTTGTGCCACTTAATACCTGCCGTAATTCCTTCCACTGACATTTATTTTTAACTAGAAGACTCCACAGCTTAATGTCTAGTAAAACTATACACTTAATCTCACTACAGCTATTAGTTATCTTCTTACACGCACTAGAACCAAATTCCTCCTTCAAACACAGCCATTTGCAATTAACTTCAGACTTCGCTTGCACTCGCAATTAACTTCAGAATTTACTTCCACATACATGTGTGAGGGTAAAATCTGTTCTGGAACATTCACAATTATGCCAGACAGCTAGGACTGTTCTGGGTTCAAAGTTAGGGTCTTACTATGTGAATACCTCCGAGATCAAGAAATTGGAGTTTGGTCATAGTCCATTTATCTGCAAAAAAAATAGCCCTAGGTATCCCCCTTCCTTTATAGGGAAATACTGTAACAAATGGCCATAACCTGGGCCTCAGTTAAAAAACCCAATTGCCAAGCCCATAGATTGTACAGTATTTATTCACTATAATATATCTCTACTTCCTTCTAGGGCACTGAATTTAACTGTAGAGTTCTGCAGTGAATGCAATGCAGGCACACCATATGCACATGAAGTATTGTTGCTAATATTTTGCAGGTGGAAGTCACTAAAATATGAAACATCTAAGGGTCTTATCAACTCTCTCTTTGGAAAGACACTGTTTCTCTTCAGTGGAATATTTTTGGACTTACAAAACTCAGGTCTATATCAAAAACAAGTTTTAACAGTTATTCAGAAGCACTACAGCAAAGTATTTCAAATTATCTAAGAGCAGGAACACTGAATTTGAAACACTAAAAACAGTACAAATTTATGCTTAGCATTAATGATAAATAAAAGCAGCAGCAGAAAATTAAGTATGGCAACATACACACTGGGGCAATGAGTGTCTTGCAGGTGTGGATCATTTATAAACGATATTATATATGGGAGGGAACATGAGGAACAATTATTTACAAAGCAGTCCCAGCATACAGTAGGAACAACCATAAATTGAATTGTTTGCAGGAATTTATTCATGTGCAATATGACCAGTTTTGCTGAGGAGCAAGAACTATTACTAAAAAGTTCTTGCAGCTTGGCAGATGCCACACACAGTGATGGGGGTTTTTTTGCATTTGCACTACCATAATCACACTAATTTACTGAATAAATTCAAGATTCCCAAAACCGGACACCAAAGTGCTTATGTAAAATCTCAGCAGCAAGAAGGCTAATTATCCATTAAGTGGGGTGATACCAGCCAACAGCAAGAGAAAACAAAATTAAACATCCACCAGAATGTGCCATTCATCCAAATTTCATACCACAGGCACCTATAAATATATGAGTCATTATTGTAATGTACAAGGTAATTATATTTCATCACTTATTACCTTGACCCAAGGAGGACCTCTCATCTTCACATGGAAAATGCAATCCAGACTTGCATTTTTATGACTAAGGATCCCTGCAAGAAGCACAGCTTACATAAAGTGGCACGCTTAGACTACCAGCTCTGTAGACACAGAAGAAACTCAACATCAAAAAACTACGTAGAGTTTACCTTTTACCCACCAGTGACCTACACCAACACAAAGCACCCAACCTCTTGCATTAGAATCCCCATCCATGGGCTGGTTAACATGCTCTTCACGTAACCCAAGTATATCACATTTAAACCCAAGACAAGCAGACAGAATTCAAACAGGACTCTTCAGGAAGGACACAGGACAGTTGTTAGTGGCAGATCTACCATAACTCACACGCACCTGGAAAACAAAGAAGGTATTTAGAGGTACACAGCTTCTTTGTTCCTACTTATGGATGAGATCAACAACACCACTAGGAGATTATTTTGCTGCCTTGTTATTTATTGAAGATAAAAATCACACTCAGGGCAGTCCCAGGGCAAGGAGTCTAGCAAAGCAGAGATCCTCCTGACAGCTTTCCTTAGGACTAAATTTTACATGTCATTCAATTTTAGCTTACCAAGCTATGGATCACAAAACTAAACCCAGTCCCTTGCAAGTCACTTCTCTAACCTCATGTCTGCTCAATTCAAGTAGAGAATACATACTGAGGCCTAGGACTTTAGGAAGAGTAAATAAATTACTCTACTGGATCAGCCCATTCCAGTGCTAGGCATTTCACAGGCACATAAGAGAAACCTTCACTAGACAGACACTAACATACAAAGTCTGTTTTTAGGGTCCATAAAAGTTTATATTCTTTCAAAAGGCCATAGAGATTTTCGTTTGCTTTTTCCATGTGAACTTAGAAATTCTCAATATTGGCATCCAAACATCCACTGAGCCCTGCTATGATATATTTTCTTCTCCAAAGCATTTGTTATTGTTTTTAAAACAAAAGCTCTCTAGGAATCCAAGGCTCTAATCTGAATTGTTACTGCTTGAACATCTGCTAAAAAAATTCTGTAAAAGTAGAACAGATTCTGGTTTACACAGAAAACTACATAAGTAATAAACACCTAGCAAATCAAGAAAGCACTTTAGGGGATATAATTTAAAGATAAAATCATTACATTGCTTCTTAGTCCCAGAGTATGGAGTCAGAGTAAGAGAAAAACCACAAAATAAACATTGGTTTTGATGGTTACTTTCAGTGTTACTGGGCTTAGGAGGCTGACTCTTGGTTGATTTGCAAATCTACACATGCCCATGAGAGTGGGATCTCAAGATCATTTAACGTTATGTCAGATTTCCAGTTCTTGGCAGAAGAGTTGTTTTCCCCCATGAATCAGAAACTGTCCATCACACTACAATCTGCTAAGTGAAAAACCCACTTCATCAGCGTAAACTAAATGCATGTATGTCTACATCACAGAGTTGTTTTTGGTTTCTCTCTATATAGCCCACATGTGAGGATTGTCACTTGCACAGACAAGCATATACATACTTCTGAAAGCCAATCACACAACAAAGTGACTTATCTCACCTTTTGCAGTCTTATACTGCTTTGATAAGGCAGCACATCATCTGCCTTGTGAGACTTTAAATGTTACGGTAAAGGCCACAAATCCTATTTTACTGCTTTCTCCCCATCAGTGGGCAACTCCAGAACCGATCCCACTGTGTCAACTACAGAACAGCTCTGACTGTGCCTGCTGCTGAAGAGCGAACTACATTTTCATTGTCAGATAATGCTTACCAGCAAATGCATTCTAAACACCCATCAGCAAGGAAAACAAGAGCAAATACATTACATTTGAACCATCTCCCTGAAACATGCTCCAGAATTTTAACAGCTCTCTATAATACAGATAATACTTCTAAAAAATGATAGCAAATTAGATGAATGCTGCCCCGGTAAACTGAACTTATTCTCAGAAATACTCTGACAAGCAAATCATGTGGTTTGGAAATGTATTACATAAAAGCATGTACTAACTGGTTTTATTCTTTCTGTCTGTCTCTCCCTGATGTATGAGAGATTGCAGTATTCTTGTATGGCATCATTGTGCTAATATTAAATAACAACAGATTTGCTGGCTCAAAAATGCCATTTTTTAAAGTAGGAAGGGGAAAAAACTACTATGATCATAAATTCACTGTAACTCACAGTGTAGACTCCTAACAAAATTATAACTTGATCCGCTGGATGAACCAGTCCAGGAGAATGTCTGTATCTTCACTGTGTCATCTGCTTGAATTATATGCCTGGGGCATTGGACAATTTACCCAAATATCATAAAACCTGCACCTCATGGATACAGATTCACAATTTGAGACTAAACATAAATTCACTCAGTAAACTGGTTTTGTTTCTGGCAGCATTAATTTGCACAGGAACTGAAGATAATTGAATACAGAACAGCCAAGTTAGCAAACTGCAGCAATACTGTTGAAGGCAAAGCTTTTTTTTTTAATGCAAACATGTATTTTATTATTAACTGCGTAAGGGTGATCTATGTTTACACAGCTCAGAGCTAGATTTAAAACCAATTTTAACAGCCAATTGTTTCAACGTGCATGTAAACAAACATACTGCATTTCTTCATTAGCTAGAATTTGCTGCAGTCTGTCAGCCATCTGTACTGTCTTGCATTCTGTTCTCTATTCAGAGCACCACTATCAAATGTTGGTGATATAGTATTGCTCTCTTTGGAGACATCATGACTACACTATGAATAGTTCAGAGACATAAACCACTATTTCTAACAGTTGTCTTAATATCTGCTTTCTCAGAATGCATTAGGTTGTTCTATTTCTCATCCAATTTTGGTTCTCTGTATCTTTTTTTGTGGATACGAGAAAAAGAAATTTTATTTCAGATTTCTCAGAGGTGCAGAGCAAAAACTGGAGCCCAAGAACAACTTTATTCAACTTCTGCACTCCCTAAATCCTGGATGCAGAGGCCAAACCCCAGAACATAACCCTGCAAATATCTGCAGTGCAGTCACAGAGGTGGCTGCATAGTGCACAAGAGCCAGGCTGTCGTTAAACCAACTAGTTTGGGTGCTGGACCCAGTCACAGCGCAGGCCTGCACAGACAGAAGCAGGCTGACCCACGCTACCCTGAGCAAACACTGAAATCACACCCCAACCAAACCCAGCCTGGAAACTTGCATTGTGTTGGTGCAGCTCTGTACTGAAGCCTTGCAGAGCCCTGGCTCACTTCCAGATAGATCAAATACCTGCACATCCCTGGCTCTGGCGGTACAGACTAAGTAGTGCCACTTTTCCCCACCCTTTTCCCAGAGTCACAGTGCATGTAGACATACCCTAGAGCAGCCTTACATTCCCCTGAGCTTTGCACATCACGGGTTTTCCGGATGGCAGCACTGACCTCCATATCCCAGACCCCTGGGGCTGTCAGGAGTCTCCCAGAAGCCAGTGCTGGCACCACCAGTTTCTTCCAGCCTTGAGTCAGACCCAGGGCTACCAGGATGCTTTAAACTGCTCCAGCTCTCTCAGGCAATTCCAAGGGGACTTCAGCACAGCTGAGGACACCATCCAGACAGTTTAGCGACTGACTGAGCAGTGTGCACTAGTTTCAAACTTCAGAGGACAGGTGATAGCATCTTTAGAACACAGCTCAAAAATCCAAGCACCTAATATGGGGCTTTTGTAGGCTGCCAAGTCATCCTCTCTTTCAGGAAGTGAGGAAAACTGACGGCGAGACAGGAAAGCTCACACACATCTTAAACTCCAGTTTTCTCTCCTAGGGACAGCAGAAACCTACAATGTGGCCTGTATAACCAATACCATTTGACAAGTAATACAAACACCAACCACAAAGTTACTTGATATCCCTGTTAGTTTTTTGAAGCAAAAGCTGCCTATTCAAATACTGCTTTTTAGTTCACCCAGTGGATGAGTTTAAAACATCTCAAGAAGAACCTAATACTCTGCCTTCAATTCATTTCCCAAATTTACATCACACTTCTGATTTCAGAACTGCAGTGCTATAAAATCATTCTCCTACAATCAAACAAATCTGCAGCCCTCCAGGAACAGACTCAAAGCATATTTGTGCAACACAACAGAGCTGTCCCTGATCAGGAGTGTCAGAATTCTGAAAGCTGACTTCAGGGGTAAAATCACTTAGCAAGAGGTGAATGTGCCTTATTTTTACAGCTCTGTTCCAGTTTCACGTCTCAGTTTTGGACTGAAGAGAGTGGGGTGAAACACTGTTTATTTTTATTACCCTGTCAGCCATATACAATAGAGAGCAGGACTCACTGACAGTCAAACTTCAAGAGTGAAAGCTTGTTATCCAGTACTCCCTGACAAAAACAGATACTTAACCTGTAACTCAGCAGAAAAGTTCTGCAGATTTCTAAAGGAATCCCTCTGGATAAGTTGGAGGGGTTTTTAAGAACCATAGCTTCTAATAAATCTGTCACTGGAAATCTTTGCTTTTTCCCAGCTTGTGGGTCTTTTTCAGGAACAGCAGCAACAAAAATGCCTCGTGCCCAGATTATTTTCAGCAAAAATTTTTGTGTAGAATTAAACAAGCCAAGTTTCAGGCATGAAAGCCAGCTGCCAGAGAGGCTTGCAGCCACAGCAGGTTCCTGCAGAGCTGCAGTACCACTGTTCCAACATGAGGAAAATTAACTCAGACATGCAAACATTTAGGAGGACAGGATACAAAACAGTTTTTTCAACAGGGTTTCTTTTTTTTTTCCCCTTCAATGTCTACATTTATCAGGCAGTAGGTTCAAAGCAGGGCTGGGAAGATAAGAAAATACAGATCTGTTTCCTTCAGGTCTGTTCTCTTCTCTGCCTGGAAAAATGAAAAAATGCAACACCAATGTCAAAATTTTCCAGTTCTATTTTGGCACATCATCTCTCAAAACCAGCCTAATCTAAAAATTTCAAGCATGTTTAACTCAAGAGCCCTTGACAACATCTAATACACAGGCTATTTATCATAAATCGAGGAGCTTATTTTTGGACTTCACCTTGAAACAGCAAAGAACGACTGTTTTGTCAGTACCACAGAAGTTTATAAATCCTACCAAATATATTGATATTATGTGTTTTAATGGTACTTTACATATACTGCAGAGATATCCACAACTCTGCAAAGTTCACTCAGCATTAGAGATGTGTATACTTCAAACTCAATAAGAAATCAAGGTCATGTTGCGAGCCCCTATGACTTGTCTTCTCTACATGAACAATTATTGGATTTAGCACTTCTAAGTAACTAGTGCAATTTCTAATGTACTTTTAACATATCAAAAAACCCCAAAAACTTTATTTTTAATATTTCCCCTTTGCCCATTCCACAATTCTTCGACACAATGATACCACTAACTGCCTTAATCCTCTGGAGCTTCAATAACTATAGTGAATTGTAAGAAATGAGACTTCCTTTGTAGTACTAGATTTTATGCATGAAAAGACACTATTTTGCATTTTACCACTTACCCCAAACCTGTGCATTGCTGTTATAAAGAAATTCAAATTCATAGGTATCATGAGGAATTACAGGTTCAATAGCAAGCTGCATTCATAACAATCCCTTTTACACTGCCTTTGCCTCTTAATTACATCAAACCTTTTCAAGCACTTCAAAAAATCTCAGTACACTGTGGCACCCTTTTAATGCCTTCAACTAAACGAATAAGGCTTGGACTGTCCACACGTGGAAGTTGTGCTGACCCTGCTATGTCACTCCAGGAAATCCTTCCATAAAGCAGGTTCCCAAGTCAAAACCACAGGATGGTATCTTCAATAGCAGTGAGCCACCTACGTCAAGACTTTGCCACTTGCTCTACACACACAGCAGAACCTTCTTCTCCTGGTTCATGTTTCTGCCAAAACACATTTGCAGAAGGTACCCAAGTGCCCCCACGAAAGTGTTTTACTTGCCATGACAAACTATCAAGCACTCTTCCATTCCTTATCCCATTCTGCAGGCAGAAACTACAGGGAAGTAAATATCAGCTAAACACCATGCACTAAGCCTTGAAAAGTCAAGGCAGCTCCTAACAAAAGACTGCTGCTTTAGGTCACTGGTAAATATGGAGCTCTTCAAACCCCAGTGATCCATCATGCCAAAACCACACCCATAAGCAACATGGTTTATAAGAACAGCAGCATCACTGCTCTTGCAAAGAACTGAAAAGGTTCCTTGCAGCCTTCTTGTAGATTTCAAGTAAAAATAAAATCTTGGGCTCTATGCTGTTTTTCCACAAAATTGATTGTGAGGCCTTTAATTCAAATCCAATGTAGAAAGTCCAGGCATATGTAGAAAATAAATAAATGAAAAACAAAAGCTTTATTTTCAGCACGGTTATTTGTGGAACAAGCTGACTTAACGTCTCAAGAGTAATTGAGGTGAAAAAGCTGGCTTTGTGTTTAAAGGTTCACATAGCACTCTGAGAAAGAATAAAAATAAAGGTAACTTCTTCAGACAAGCAAAGATCCTTAAAAAGAACTGCAGACAGCATACATGATTCTAGATGACTAATACTGCAACTCAGAAGAAACACTCAAATAAAAGATTCTCATGAATCAGGACAGTCTTTTCCAAGAAATAATTTAATGATAACAAAGTCACATCTGTGTCACCTCTAAACAACTCTGTCTCCTTTTCTGTTTACCCTTGCAGAAGAACACAACATTGCAGACATTGGGGCTTTTAATTTTCTGAAGAGCAGAGTCTGTTTTGAGTGGACTAATTTCAATAGCCTATCTGTCACACAGATTGTGCATCCATTACTACTCAAAAGAAAACAGATGACATTGAGAAGGGCATAGAATTAAACTTATTCTTATAAATTTAACTGTCAGTGTAAACCAACACGACTTAATTTTATATGACCAAAGAGCAATTTATGGCAGAAAATGGCACATAACCAGACAAAATGAAGAACAAACCCTGTAAATCAAAGTGATCATTTTAAGCCTCCAGATCAAGGGCTCTGATTTTCAGTGTATTGATAGCTAAACTGCAGAGTAGCTTCTCAACACATTTTCTGCTTTGCAAACTTTGGAGTACAAGGAAAATAAGAACAAAGAGGAGAGAACAGCTAGTTTTAGTGCTTCTAGGCTAAAACAAAATAACAACAAAGAACCACTGAACCATGAAGCAGTTTTTTCCAAGCTGGTATTTCAGTTAGTCTTTTTTTCCCCAAGCCAGTGCTGGAAAGAAGATGCCAGCTTCTACCCTATCAGAGTAATACAAGCACCTTATTCTATCCAGAGGGACACACTGAGAGCTCTGAACTGCTTGCATAATGATTCTATACATTTTGCTGCACCCAAAACATGTATTATAGCTCACAGGAAAAAACAGAATTATTTTTCTTCTCCCTCACTGATTGTCCCTATTAAGAAGTATCACCCCTGTAAACTGAACTTGATACGAGTTTTGCCGATTACATTTTAACAAATAATCTGAAAACTCATCCCTCTGACAATTTATTACATCACTGGACTGAAGCTTCATAATTCTGAATTTCTAGCATGTGTGGAAACAGTTTTGAGGAGAAAAACAAGATCTTAGGATCAAAGGATTATTCAGGCTCAAGGGGACCTCAGGAGGTTTCTAGTTCAACCTCTTGCTCCCAGCCAAATCAGCCACGAGACCTGACCACATCACATTGGCTTTATCCAGGTAAGTCTTTTTCCACTCCAGAAGGCTCAAATGGTACAACCTCCCCAGTCAGCCTGCTCCTCTGCTTGACTGTCCTCATGGTGAAAAAGGTTTTCCTTACACTAAGTCCAAACCTCATGTTTTTATTTCTGTCCTTTGTTTCTCAAACTTTATCTTCTTGTAGGTACTGGCAGGCTGCTACTATGTGCCATTGAAACTTTCTCTTCTCCTATCTATCAATGTCAGTTAACAGTATGCAATGTACCAAGATAGTTACCTCCTTAACAAAAACCCCAGACTTTCAGGTCTGAAAACAAATACATGGTCTTCAAAGAAACTGTAATCACCTCATATGAACATATTTTTGAACTCTTGATTTTTCTGAAGTGAGTTCCCTTTTCTGCAAGTATTTACTCAGAACAACCCATCTTACACTTCCAGCATCATCAATACTACTCAAGGGCTGAACAAGTCTCCTACAATTTAAGGATGAATAGGTTGGTTTTAGTCACTGTTTCAAAATACAGCAAACGGAGAACAGAGTGTAAATATGGAAGTTTCTCTGCCAAATGGCCAATGATTAATAAATTTAGGCAACCAAACAGAAAACTAGAACAGGAAATGCTGTGCCGCCTTCAAACACAGCAGCTGCAGCAGCATTAAAACATACTGGGTTAAGTTCACAATATTGCTGTTAAAGTTCACTCTTCTCTAAGGAGCTCCATGCTGTTACTTCACAAACCTTCACAAGAATAAATTATGCTTTCCCTGCATTAAAGACACATTAACATGACATAGGATATGGAAAATTCAAAATTCAAATACTTACTGAATCCCATAGATCAGAAAATAAATCTGTATTAGACGAAGAAGAGGGTTACATTAACTAAAATAAAGCTCTCTGAAATAATTAAGTGATTTTTCAGCCACTGTGATAACACACATTCCAATGGCTTAGATATCAGTGAAAGAGTCATTTAGACACAATTTCACTTTTAGTCATTTACTGGAACTCATAACCTTCTGGCCCAATTCCAGCAGATTTCTCAAATTCAATATAAAAAACTTCAAGTCAGTCTGAGCAGCCACTAAAAACCTACACCATGCCACGTGAACTGTAAGCTGCTACAGGACAGACATGGCAATACAGCAGCACATTGTGAACCTGTCTGCACTTTTCAGTGCTCTTCAATCACATTAAAAAAAAAAACTGGCAACAAACATTTACTTCTCTCACCATTTCACTGACAATGTTATTAGCCAATTCATTTGTCTCCCTAAAAAAGAAAGTCAGTATGCTTATTCTTGCTCATAAATAAATGTTTAATTTCTTAAAAACATTTCCACAGAGCTAAAATCTGTTATACTTAATCATCTCCAGCTTCATCTTACTTCTCAAATCAATAGGCCTAATTAAGCATTCTCTGCGTAGCTGAATGTAAAACTGAATGTTTGTCAAATGACAACTAGAATATTATTATACAAAAACATTTTAGAAATCCAGCTGAATCTACAACAGTATTGTGAAGCTAAATTTGAAGCTAGATTAAAACAGAGAATTTTTTAATAAACAACATGAAGCTGCAATCTTACTATTTCACTTAGGTATTAAAACCTGAAGTGTTAGGTTTTCAGGATTTCAATTTTTTTAAAACTGACCACAATTATCGCAAGACTTTCAAGGAAAGTTTGCCTTAACACACATGCTCAGCTTCTCACAGATGATCACTGTCATCACTGCCCCAAATGAATCAGAGATATATACCTTTTATATCATTAGCTTTACTGACAGCCCCCAGAAACTGAACAATCTTATGGTTTTATAACATGGTGGACAACTCCACTGGATACTACTGAGCTCCACTGCCTTGTGTGCACCTGTCTACATCAACACTGGACTTGAACCAGAAAGTCCTGCTGCATTTCACGTCTCCTGTCAAGAGTACAATGAAGCCAAGCTGTCTGCAAACAAATACTAACAGATTCCATACAGGAGACAAGAGTTATACTATATATAGGAATGCTTGCTGGTTTTTACCCCTGCCTTTTATGCTATTTAACCATATGGGTTCTACCCCTCTTTCTTTTGCAGCTGTTTTCTTCAGATAAGCTATGAACTATGCTGCTGTTCCAAGCCAGCTCACCTGCAAAGGTTGTTTGAGAACCCTGCCCCCTGGGACATGACTCAGAGCACAAGGCAGGTACATAATGATTTCTGATTTTAGCAAGGCAATGAGACAAGAGCAGCAGGACGGACAGTACTTTGCAACTTCTAGATGGGAAGGTGCAATTGCGCTTACTGCACAGTTGGCTAACTAAATAATTTTGTAGAGTCATTTAAAACCACTGGTGCATTCCTTCTGCACCCCCAGGAGTATGCAGTTTTTATTATGATGGGCAGTGTGCTGGTCTTCAGGTCTTCACATATGTCCATCTACTATTGGCAGGTTTGAAGCGTCTTACAGAGACAGAAAAATAGGAGAGAAACATTTGAGGGTTTTTCTACATGTAGCACTTGTTATGCTTTGAGAAAGAGATGCAGAACACACTATTGACCACTAAGTCTTTTATTCATTTCAGCAACTCTGGTAGCAGAATCTGCCGGGGGCAGAATGGGGGAAATGTACATTGCCAGGGGAAGAAAAAGGTTATTTAAAGATCATGCAGGTCAGCTCTAAAACTCAGCTGAAAAGTTTGACACTGATCCAGAGGAAATAAAGTGCTACTGTATCTCACCTCAAGGTACTGCCCTTAGCTGAAAAAAAATCATGAGTAAATAGCCATATCTTCAGATTTCTACAGTATAGAAGTTCCTTCTTTCCAAAAGCAGCAGGATGCATAGTACACAGATAAAACATGTCCTTGAGATAGTGACTGGCAGGCCTGAATGCCATCCCCCAGAAGGTCCAAACTCACCGTAGACCTTGAAGAGCTTTCAAATGCCAAGGACACCCACTAATAGCTAACTGAACTTCAGAGAAAGTCTTTTCTCCAACAAATAATGCACTGAAGTACCGAAAAGTTTATGGCCGAACACACATTTTAAAAATAGGTTAAAAAGCTGTCTTTGCAGACCATCTCTCACAGGTGCAGGTCCAGCACCATGACAAATGTGAGCAGTGTGACAGGCTTGTTTAGGTGTGCAGCTCTGGCTTCCCAGCAGGCACACCAGATGGCTCTCAGTAGGTCTACACAACAACAACTCTCTTGGGCAAGAGAGCAAGGGAAAGAAACAGAGGAAAAAACACAGCAGCAAAATACCTCTGGAGGAAGCTTAGGCTAAAGCATGTGCAATGATTACAGTCCTGCATGAGAGATCTTTGTTAAGTAAATTACGAGTCAAAGCAAATTACTTGAACTGTTGGGAGGTGCAACTGGACAAATGTAATAACGATGGGCTTTCCAATACCAGTTCTCTAAAATCAAAGTAATCCCCTTCAGTTATACCTAGGTATATGTAAATTACATGTGACAACTCAACACCTGCATTTTTACTACTTCTGACATTTGTCTTACCACAAATTTAATTAAAAATTACTAAGTAAATGACATTAAAATAACCTCATTGAAGAGCAAAACTAGAATTCATAAATTCATTTTTTCCAGCTCAAACATAAAACTAATTTAGCATCACCATTACAAGTGTTTTCATGTTTTTGATTCCTTTCTTCCCCTGAATATCAGCCAACATATAGCACTGAATACAACAGAAAATAAGAAAGATGGAATCCAAGTATGAGTACTATTTGGCATATTAAATGTATAAGCATACAATACAAGGGCATTACAATTAATCACGTTTATCTAACATGAACAAAAGGATTTTGGACTTTGGTCCTGATTCCTCAAACTACAAAAATAGAGCACTTAGCCCCATAATTAGAAAAGATAAGAAAGCAAAATGTTTCTCTTTCAGCCACAGGGGACTCAAAGAGAAAGCACATACTGCCTCACTGCATGGGAAGAGATGTTTCTGAAGCATGCCACCTGTTGCCAAAAAGATAATCAACAGCAGTAGAATTCGAAAACCCTGTAGTAACACAGGTTATCAAACAGAAGTTGTCAGTAATAAAGAATAGCGGAGAGAGCACAGGCAGAAAAAATAGGGTAAAAGAGCAACCTGGAATATGTTTAGTTTCAGCAGTGGTACATCAGTAGTCCCTCACATACTTAGCATTACTAAATCTGAAATCCTCAGCTAAAATGACGTTACTAGAATTCTCTCTGGCATGGCACGCTGAGCACAAACTCAACGTAAGTGAATAAATGCTCCTTTCTCACTGGCTTTCTGCCAATCTGTCTGCAAACAAGAGGTCTTCACACACAAAAGCAGTTGTCCTTGAAGACCCTGAATATTGTCAGTGCACTCCAAACTTACTTGGCCACAAGACACTGCAGGTATCTCCCTGTATCACGCAGAAAGCAAAACAGGATACTGAATACTCTGTCCTCTTTTGTTGAAGAGATGGGGATGTGACACATTATCTCTCAAAAGTGAAAGACACTAAAACCACATCAAATCCTGTTTCATATTTCTGAACAGCTTGTCAGCTAAGTTAAAACATTTGTATCTTAAGGTTATTGAATATCATCACTGTAATTCACAAATACCATCTTAATCTTTCTAAGTAAAAAGACACAAGCATTTTGCTTTTCATGCCCTCCAAGCAGTCTGCATTTCAAACTTGCTGTGGCAAGGAATACCAGAGACAGCAGATTAATCCTGTAAGGCTTAATGCAAACCACTGAACGAAAAGAGAGCCTTCTATTACTCTGTTCCAAGTATTTTCTCTTTCTCTGAAGCTGTAAATCTCAATACTATGTTTTGTTTAGGAGATTTAGGTCTAACATGTAAAGTGAACAAAAAAAAATCCAGAGAAAATTGAACCATATAAATACATTTCTACAAGCCTCTACATTTTCTGAGCCTCAACTCTGTGTGACAGAGGTCCTGGATACAAATATTGAGCAGAATCTGCAGTATCAAACAGGAAGAAGACATAGAAATATGCAGTAAAACTTAAGAAGTGACTCACATCACAGATTTCCCTTTCCTCATTTGTTTAAGGTTACTTGACATAATAACCATGAAATAATATTTTGCATTCTTTTAAAAAAGAATTAAGAATCAAATCACAACAGGTGCCATGAAACAGCAAGATTGTGAATTTCTGTTTTCTGAAGACTGACAACATCCCCTCCCACCACAACCTGTGAGTTGCATTCCCAATGAAAACATTAAGACTCACTGTGAAGCAAGAAAAAAAAAAATCAATCTCTGTGTTCTAAAGAAACTGGTATACAGGTTCAAAGTAATCCTTTCAAACATGGTAAATTTAAATTTTCAAAAGACAAGCTGACACCCACTAGCTCAAGATAAGATCACTGGTAACATGCTCTCAAATACCCAGATTTCCAACACTGGTAAGAACTGTTTTAAAAATGTTCTCCCTGTCCAACAATCCACTCAAGAAGATGAAACAAAGGGTGGGATCAAATAGAGACTTCAGACTTGACTCAGTTCTTCATACAAGTGCTCAAGACAGACCACTTAAGGTGAAAAGACTTCCTTTTGCCAACTTCTCTAAATGTGAGATGTTGATAAAGATTTTCCTCACAAATCCACTGCAGAATCCCTTATATGAACTTGTATACTGTATTAAGCAAGGTACTGTAAGAGTAAACAATGGTAACAGCGCCTGAAATATGTATTTGAACAAGCCGCCAGCAGTCAACATGGAAGTTCCTGTAATGCTTTCCAGACTTCAGGGAACACTTCCACCACTTCTGCCTCTGCACAGGCCCCACAGCACCTTCTCTATGACTATATGCTAAACTGCAAATTGGACCAGACTTTTAAGATGATTTTGCAGAACTTTAATATACAGCCACCACAGATGAAGAATCAAGATGATACCTCTGTTCCCCAGAAAACACATTCATTACCCTTGTATTTCTCACATACTGTGTTTTCAAGGTGCTCTGATGGCATGAAAGCAATTACAGAGTGCTGCTCACCAGTCTGAGGTGCTTGAACTTACCACCACAAGTAAAACAGCTGATCCCAAAGTATTGCTTTCCCACAGAGAAAAGGCTAATGGCAGGAATTCTATATAAGCTGCCAATAATGCCACAAACATTGCTTGAGTTCAGCAGGCTGGTATGCAGCCAGGTGAAAAACTTTTGCTCACGTGCTATCACAGCAGCCTCAAAGATCTAATTCACTAAGCAAACTGGGAAGGCATCAGTGACACAAACCACAGGAGAGCCATCACCCCACCTGGTCTTCAGTGAGGAAGAAATACATTTAAGACAGGAATTTTAAATAGCCACATAATTAAAAACTTTCTAATGCTTTCTATCTCACTTCCTGTCCTTATTTTCACACAAGATTCTGAAAAAGTCTTCTAACTGTTCTCCCAAAAGTTGCAAAGTTGGGTTATTTTATAATTGTAAATCAACTATTGTCTAAATGTTACAGAGTTATTTAATCCAAAAGGAGGTGCCCCTTTTTCACTTTAACTGCATTACCACAGCAAGTAATGCACCTTTAGAAAGATCGGGATGCCTTTATCTTTTCTCTGCTGTGGTTAAATCCTAAAAAAGGAGCAGTAGCAGATCAAGACGTCAAAAAACCCCAAAAATCAATTCATTGTTTTCTATTTCTGGCATTTATTTTTGTGTATTTAAGTCATAAGCTCTTTCTCAAAAGTACCAAAGAAAAAGGGTTTTCCTCTATCCAGACATGAGGGGAAAAAAAGAAAAAACTCACACCACAAAAGCATGAGAAATCAAAACAGGGGGCCAGAGAAGGCAACAGAAGGGAGTAAGATTCAAGAAGTAAAAATCTTATCCTATGCTTGCATCTGTAAGGAGAACAAAGAACTGACAAACACAAAGTATGACATCTTGGCATATACAAAAGCAATAAAGGAATTGCATAGTTAGATACACCTGCAATATGCCTTGTCATAGCAATTAATCAAACATTAGACACCATATCATCATTGTCTACATTGAAATTGCTGAGATCTGTTAGACAAACTTTGCTAAATAGCTTCATCCTTCTTCTCACAGTAATCTCTTGTGAAGTCCAGGCAGAGGCTGGCTTATTATTATTATTATTATTATTATTATTATTATTATTATTATTATTATTATTATTATTATTATTATTATATTTCTGTAGAAATAAACCAAGGTCTCTGACTGCCAAGGCTTTAAATAGGTTCAAATTTTCAAAATCAACTAATAGTGGAGGCTGCAGGAAAACCTTGGCAACTTAAAGCTGGACAGAAGAGATTTACATTGAAGCAATTACCAGTAAGAAACCCAGTTATTTAATACTCTTTAACACTTAAGAGCATAACATCATGCCGAACAATGTTCTGGAAAAACAAACCATTCCTAAGAACTCCTTACTGCATCCTGATGTACTTGTTACCAAGGAAGGGACTGAGGGATTGTTTACATCACCTTTACACCTGGGGAAGGAGGAATGAGAAAAACGGGAGCTGAAGCTGCAAAGTGTACAAGGTGGTCGTTTTGGAACCATGCCTGGAAGGAACTATCAATTTTTTTCTGAAAGTGAAATAAAAAAATTTCTTTAAAAGGTTTTTATTTGCTTTCTCTATGATAAAAAACTGCAAGGCATCAACATGAGCATAGGTTTTTGAAATCTCTGCTGGCATCTGATTACACACAAAATCCACTGAATTTATAGAGACCTCAGCAATCAACTGCCAGGAGACTAAGAATAAACCCTTAGGCAGGTTTTAAAACAAGAGACAGTTTAGCATTTTTGTTCTCAAAGGATTAGATGCATCACTTTTACTTTTTCTTCCCTTCCCCCTTCTCCTTTGACAAACACGTTCTGTTGGTTGTATGCTGGAGAAAAGGCACAGGCTATACTGGACCATATAAAAAACAGAGTGCAGAAGTTTCTGCTTTTGACAACCTCAGGAAATCAGCCAACAGGCAAAGGAGATGAGCCACCAGGTGGAAGGACACACAGGTACCTGTCACTCAGCAGGCAACCCAGTAAAACAGTCTTGGAAACCTGCTGTGTGCCATGGCATAGCAACAACTTCAGCAACACAGCAGAAACACAAGTTTCTCTTTTCTGAATCTTCCATTGAACAATAGCCTACGATAACTTACAACATAAGCACAGAGGCCAGAGAGACTGGGAAGGCCCACAGCTTAAACAACTCATTGATAAGTGAAAGCTGGAAACATCAGACAAATGAAAACAAACACCATCACCGGTGCAAAAGTATGAGCATAACCCAAGTTCAAATCACATCCAAAATCCCCAAATTAGAAGCAGAGAGAAGCGGTCTGTGTGCTGGCACTTGCCTTGGTGAGTTTATGGCTCTGCAATGACAAATGAGTTTGAAATGACCAATGTTACAACACAATAAACAGGCAGCATTGGCACCGCTAGGAGCCCTCCCATCTCCTTCACCTGTACCACTGCCCAGTAATCCAGTATATTCTCTACCTGCTTAGTGTATCCTACCTCTTAAGGGGTAACTTTTCAGAATTAACACTCTTCTTAAGAAAAGGAGACAGAAAAGCAATGAACAACTAATGAAGTCACTTTTACTAATACAAAAAACCAAACCACTAACGAGAGTTCCATCAAATTCCTATGAGGATAACTTAAATGATGTATTTCTCTTTGACCATTTTTCACTAAGATTCCACTGTTACAGAACCTGCCCATGAGATCCATCAACACAACTAAAACAGGAAAGATAAGTAAAGTTTACACCAGAAGTTTCTTGACCTCAAGTTTTGGGGTCAGCCAGGTAAAAAATAATTACTATAACCTCAAATCATTTTGGCATTATTTTCCCATCCATAGAAGGAGGTATGGATGAAATTTCTTTACAGAGAACGCTGTGAATTGATAGCTTTGTTCCAGTTCACTACAGTTTCTTATTGATTTTCTCTCGTTTTAGCCTGCATTGATTTGTTAATCCCTTCTCTGTAACAGCTCTAATGACAAATTGAGAATGAAAAACTACATGCTTTAGGGCCTTTTCCACCAACCTCTTGCTTCAAACCATATTTTCACTTGGATTTGGAATATGTCTATACACATACCCTGGGTTAGATCTGATTCACCTTAAACTAGGTAGGGTGCATTTTACATTGAAACCTCTCTGTTTAGGCTCCTCATGGATAAACAAGGCAAGTAAAATCACATCAGTGACACAAAACTGGATTTTTGCACTCACAGTTGACACCTTGCAAGGTTGCTGTTCACAGAGACTTTGTCTTAAAACAAAGTAAATCTTTTTAAGTAATTTTCCAGTGCTCCCCATGGTTAATTAGCAGGCATTAACTACATCATGCATGTGAATGGCACTACTGAACATTCATGGCATTTGTTGGTGCAAAGAAATCCTTCAGAGGAGCAATGAGCTGGATCTCAGGTTGTCTCTGAGCTCAAAGTTGCAGTCATGATGCACTGCTACTAGAACAATCTATGAAGAGAGATGGGACCCAGGCAGTACTTTCAATTTAACGAATATACTGTGAGCGTATGGAGATCAGAGAGTTACAACAAGGCAACATAGATTAGTAATTTTGCTGCTAATAGTCTCATTAAATACAGCTGCCAGCTTGGTCTTATCGTTAGGACCTCACTACTAACAACTGATGCGTGTCTGCAAGAAGCCACGGCTACTGCTGCAAATAGTCTCTTTTCATCTTCCTAATACTATCAAAGATCTGCAAGTGAGGTATTCATTTGGAATTCTATCTGCAAGACATCATCAAATGGTAAATTAATTTATGATTTATGAAGATTAAGGCTTGCCCACACTCACATTTGTAACACCTGTCATCACATGCTGGGTGGGTCTCCACCTTCTGACTTCATCCAATGTTAGTCCTGTCCTACACCACCCCATCTGCCAGCAAATCAACCCTTTCCCATCTCCCATACAGATTACAAAGCAGCATTACCTCTGGCTGCCACTTCAGTGCTCCAGTACAATCCCAGCAGAGCAGATTTGGTCATTTTAAACCAACCACCATCTGCAAAAGTGATGATTTGAAAAACTCCAGTCTGTACTGCCACAGCACACACTCTCTGGCATGCAAAGGCAGTGCAAGAGTTCTACTTTAGCATTCATTCGGTGTGACTTTGATTTCCCATCTCCCTTCCTGCAATGCCAGCTGCAGAGAAATTGGTATTGGTGACAGGAAGCACAGTGCTGGGAACCAGTATCATCTCCTCTTTGCTTTCCAAAAGAGTTGGGGAGCTAGGCTTAAAACACACTGCTGTTCTTAACTTCCAGAAATGACTCTGCTATGAAAGTTAAATATCTCTCTACCCAGGCCATTAGATATTCTTGACAAAACCACAGCCATGTCTTAATGGGATTAAGAAAAGTACAGAATAAGTGGGATGTGACCTAGCCAAAAAGTTGCATTTGGATTTCAGCAGTTTGGTACCACTCTCAATTTCCTGCTAGAAGAACACAGAACCAACTGACCTAAGAAATAAATCCTGTTTCCTCTTTTCCTGTGACACAACTGTAAACTCTCAATGTTCTTGCAGCATTGCCAAGATTAGAGTTACTCTCCTGCGCAGGGCATGCAGAGCACACAAACACACCTAATCAAACACAGACTCGCTGTATTTTATATTCAGACTGTAGTTTCAATCTTTTGATACATCCTGTTTGGTTTTTATCTCCCTAATAATAATTTCAACAATTTGTTCTCTTATTTTCATCCTTAATTGCAACTTGTCATTTGCACAGTGAGTTGTATGCAGCACCCACTTCTCCATGACCTTTATTTTCCATTATTGTCACTTAAAATGAATTGATAAGACAAGAACTCAATACAAGAATATTAAAGGGACCATTACAATTTTCCTCATTGCATCCCTAAAACAGTATAACAAAAATCAATCAAGGAAAATTCAACAATGCCATTTCTCAAAGGTCAGGGATCAAGATTAACTTGTAAAAGACACCAATTTATGATTTTTAAAAGAAACAAAAAAAAGGCAACCCACCACAATACACACTAACATACTACTTGCTTACCAAGTGAGAAACTTCACATCACTTGAAATTTTTTGCCTCCTTCCCTACCACCCAAACTCATTGCATCCGTTACTACACATATATTCTCAAACTCTTAGCAGTAAAATCTTGTTTAGGAAAGTGCAACTTCTTGTTTCTCTCCCACAAAAATATAAACCTCTAGTTCTGAACATTCAAAACAGAGAAACTTACAGCAGCCAGTCAAACAACTAAGTATTCAAAATCCACAAACAGAGCATAGAGATGTCATATTATCAGGCTATTTCATTTAATAACTTTTAAAGTCTCAACTACAGCTTTACTTACAAAAAGGCCTCTGACAATTCTCCCTGTGAGGTAAAAAAATTACAAAAAGTTGGTTTTTTTAAACCCAAAGGTTTCATTTTCAATATTATTGTGACTACATGTTAAGGTAATAATTATGCTTATACGTTAACCTATCAGTTATATAATTAACAATTAATTGTTATCATAGCAGTTATTTTAGATTTTTCTTGTAGGCAGCTGCTTAATATTTTGCAACACTACAACTGCACTGAAAATAACAGCAATAAACTCTCACTGCAAAGAGCCACAAATGTGGGCCTTCATAATGACATTCCCTGAAAAAAGGAACATACAGCAGATCCAAAGCAATCTGTATTGCACGGGATGAACATATACACCAAGATGAGCATACACATTGGAAGTATGGATCACAGCAGGATCAGGATAAACACTGTAGGCACAGGCTGCCACAAGTCTATCAGTTATTTTCATTCCCTGACACAACTGGTCCTTACATCCACCACTAAGCTTCAAGTTGAGTGATGGTTATTTTTCAATTTCCTAACTGAAATTTCAGAGATCCCTCCTCAGAAAACCGTGATCTAGCACAGCTTGCTTTAAGTAGAAAAAGGGTCTGATGAAAAATATGGCTCCATGTGAAGCCACGCACATCCAAAACAACTAGAGCCCTTCCTTCCATCCAGTTTAGCAAGAAACACTCAGCACTGCACAGAGACCTCTCACTTGTTTAGTGCTGCAGCAAATGTTTGCTGCAATGTGAATGACATGCTGAACATACCACGAACAGAAGAATGGTAGTTATTACAGCCAAAAATATCAAACAGACTGGAAAAGCATTTTGACAAGAAGGAAACATTAAACTAGGTCTTTGTAACATCTGCTAAATACAGACTCATCATATTTCGGGCCATTTGTATTTAATTGTCCTTTCATCTGAAGTGCTGTGGATGTGAATGCGCATCAGGCGGCAGATGAGTCAGATGTTCTGAAGAGGTCCAATCAAGGACACCCTGCAACACAAGAGCACTGCATGCATAATGCCTCACATAGCTTCTTTTCAGTGCCTTGGCCTATTCCAGGGTGGTTATGCACCAAAGCACCGAGAAGAAAATAGTAAATAGACCTGCAGTTGCAAAATGCAAGATCTTTAAACAGGACACAAGAAGACTCCACACAGTCTTTTAAAGCTGCCAGGAAAACATAATAGGTGGATAATTACCTAAAACTCAGGCTTTTTTCTTCTTTTGTTTCAGTTTAAAGAAAAAGTACTCATCTTTCTCAAGGTCAATGTTTTCAAATGGGTTTGTCAGATGAAGTCAAACTCACAGTGGAATAGGTCACTCATAACACTTAAAAATAAGGTTTTGAAGTGGCAGACACAGATATTATAACAATTTCAGTTCAAGGAAAGGAGAATTCCTGGCCTTTGGTGGAGAAAGTAAGTAAGTCATGAGCATGGAGACAAGGAGTAACATGGGAGGTTATATTTACTGCACTGTCCTTCAGGTAAACTAGTGTGTCTTTTATACTGTCCTCTAATCTTTAGATTAGTTTCTCCACTTTGGCTTTAACAATATTAACTGAAGTGCAGAAGCAATCAGCAGACCACAGCTTTGCCAAAAATTCAGTTGAGTCATTAGAAGTGATTTATAAAAGCAGACCATGGATAAAAACCATTAGTTGTAATCCTCAACTGTTCAACTGTCTCTCTGCATTAAATACAAAAATTGGAACTGCTAATTCAAGGTAAACATGGAAAAGAACTCATTTCTCTATGCAACTTTTAATTCAGGTATCAAATCAAACCCCATCTCCACTTGACAGCAAATGGAAAAAGGGGTAACATGTTCACAAAAACAGCCCATTCTACATAGCCTACATACTGCAATTCAGTGCATTTTCAAGTATAAATTCTAGCTTTGGCATTATTTTGTAATCTTAAAGTGAAACTATTTAGGCTTCTACGATCTGTTTTTTTCATTTTCTCATCAACACAGCTCCTCCTAGGGTACAGATGATGCTCTTAAATCATCCTCATGCTGTTATCTCTGCAAAGAATGATGTCTGCTCCACAACACTGCCGTCGCTAATCACTCAAATCAGGTCTCTCACAGGTCTATAAGGAGGAACAGCGCTGAGGGCAGCAAAATAAAGATGAGACTGTTGTTTCTTTCTTTTCAAAGAATGTATCTGAATTCATCCCTTCCCTTTCACGGATCATTCATCCTGCCAAGCTAAGTTCCCCTGTGCAAAAGCTACAGCTGCCTTGGCTTTGTATTGTTCAAGAAATGACAGAACTATGTACATGAGACACTGCACAACGCACAGATGTGTGAAACAGATTCCAAAATGGAGCTGTCTATAGATAACTAATGACAAAAAGTAGGGATACCCATGTCAAAATGAGTAAGAAAGCTGCCTGAGACCGAGTGGAGTCAACAATGACTAAACAAATTATTGATTAGTGCAGCATCATGGGCTCTGAAGCTCCAGTTGACATCTAAGAGTGCATACATCCACAGAACACTGATGATGGGAAAGAGAAGAAGCTAACTCTTCTAACTAAAGACTTGCCGTGGGAGACTATAGGGAGGCAGAGATGCAGTACCTACACTGCAGCTGAAGCTGTTATCCTGTACTTGCTCCATGAATTTTGACAGCCAGCTACCCCACAGGGAGATGCACACCTTTTGACTGGACGTCTGCCCAGATGGAACCTGCACATTGTCTGCCAACAGATGAATTGCCATAACACAGAAACACAGAATGAGTCAGGACAGAAGGGACCACAGCAGGTTATATCGTCTAGCATCCCTGTCCAAGCAGGGTCATCCTAGAGGACACTGCACAGGATTGCATCCAGCACCTTCTGAAATATCTCCAGTGAGGGAGACTCCATAGGCTCTTCAGGAAACTTGTTCCAGTGCATGGTGACCTCCACAGTAAAGAACTTCTTCCTCACACCCACATGAAACTTCCTGTGCATCAGTTTCTGCCTGTTGCCTCTTATCATATTGCTTGGAACCACAGATGGAGCCTAGCTCCACCCCCTTGACACCCACTCTACAGATACTCACAGACATTTACGTGGTCACCTCTCAGATGTCTCTTCTTGAGAACAAGCCCAGCTCTCTCAGCCTGTCCTTGTAAAAGAGACTCTCCAGTCTCATCATCATCTTTGTCACCCTCCACTGGACCTGCTCCAGCAGCTCCATGTCTCTTGTACTGAAGAGCCCAGAACTGGACACTGCACTTCAAATGCAGCTGCACTGGGGCTGAGTACAGGATAACCTCCCTTAATCTGCTGGCAATGCTCTTCCTAATGCAACTCACATGCTGCCTCTCAGACACTAAAAGGACAAGAAAATGGTTTGCAAGCAGTGTAGGCTGCATGTTGTGTCAGACTACAGCAAACAACTTGAGTTTACTTTCTGATCATCTTTATGCTTGAGGATAAATCATTTTGTATCAAATTAGCCTTACAAAAAGAAAACATCCAAAGCCACTCAAGGATGTTATAAGGTAGAGAAATATTCATGATAGGCTCATACAGTCTAAGCTAAAGCTGTGGCATTATTATTTATAGGCTGGAGAAGGGCCATTGGCTAAAACATTACAAAGGGCTTCACAGAAGAGTGTGAGTTGGAAGTGACATTTAAAGGTCATATAGTCCAAAACTCCTATAATAAACAGAGGTATCTTCACACAGATCAAGTTGCTCAGAGCCCTGTCCAATCTGACCTTGAATGATTCCAGCTATGGGGCATCTACCAACTCCCCTGGGCAACCTCTTTCACCACCATCATCATAAAAAACGTATTCCTTACACTTAGTCTAAACCTACCCTCTTTTAGTTTAAAACCATTATCCTTTGTCCTATGGCTATAGACCCTACTAAAAAGTCTGTCCTCATCTTTCTTCTAAGATCCCTTTAGGTATGGAAGCTGCTACAAGTTCATCCCAGAGCCTTCTCTTCAGGATGAACCACCCCAACTCTCCCAGCCTGTCTTCATAGGAGAGCACTCCTCTGTCCTCATTCCAACAGGTCCATCTCCTTCTTATGCTGAAGGCCTCAGCACTGGACACAGCACTCCAGGTGGGCTGTTAGGAGAGCAGAACAGACAGGCAACCTGCTGGGCATGCTGCTTTTGATGCAGCCCAGGATGGCATTGGCTTCCTGGGCTAAAAGTGCACATGGCCAGCAACTGCCAAGCTTCTCATCCAGCAATGGCCCCAAATCCATATCCTCAGGGCTGGTCTCTATCCATTCTCCACCCAGCCTCTGTTTGTGCTTGGATTGCCCCAACCCACATGCAGGACCTTGCACTTGGTCTTGAACTTCATGAGGTTCACACAAGCCCACTTCCCCAGGCTGTCAAGGTCCCTCTGGATGCATCCGTTCCCTCCAGTGTGTTGACCACACCACACATGGTCTCATTGGCAAGTTTGCTGAGAGTGCACTTGATCTCACTGTCCCTATCACCGACAAAAAGTGCTGGTCCCAATACCAACCCCTGGGGAACACCACTCCTCAATGATCTCCAGTTTGACATCAAGCCATTGACCTCAACTCTTTGACTGTGAAGATCCAGGCAAATTCTTATCTACTGAGTAGTCCACCCATCAAATCCATGTCTCTCCAGTTTATAGACAGGATGTTGTGCAGGATAGTGTCAAGTGCTTTACACAAGTCCAGGTAGATCACAACAGTTGCTCTTCCTTCATCCACCAACACTAACCCCACCATAAAAGGCTACCAAATTTGTCACGCACAATTTGCCCTGGTGAAGCCATGTTGGCTGACACCAATCACCTTCTTGTTTTCCACATGTCCTAGCATAGTTTCTAGAAGGACTTGCTCCATGATCTTGCCAGGCACAGAGGTGAGACTGACCAGTCTGTAGTTCCCCAGGTCTTCCTTGTTTCCCTTTTCAAAAGATAGGGGTTATGTTTCCATTTTTCCCATCAGTGGAACTTCACTGGACTGCCATGAATTCTCAAGTACTATGAACAGTGGTTTATCCAATTCCTCTGCCAGGTCCTTCAGGACCCACAGATCTGTTGCATCCAGTCCCATGGAATCACACACCTTCAGGTCCCTTAAATGGTCTCAAACCTGGTCTTCTCTTACAGCAGGCAATGCTTCATTCTCCTATCCCTGCCTTACCCTTCTGCAACTTGGCTGTGTGGCTGGAGCACTTTTGGTTGGTTTTAACTCTTCAGCCTTTTTGAGAACAAGGCTGTTCTTTAGAAGCTTCACAGGTTTTATTTAATCCCTTGACTAAAGAAAATGCCCTGGATGACTATACTCTTTCAGTGTGGCACCTGAATAGATCATTAATCCAATACTAAGCCAACAAGGCTGCACTAACAACAAAGTCCACCTTCTGCCACCTGTTCTCCCATCTCTGCTTTCCTTCTTCATTTATCCTACAACTCAAACTGTAGATTTATCAAGCAGCATAATAGATCAAGAGTAAGCATATTGGGCAGAAGTCCTGGATCAGCCAGGAACCACATATCACAATCACACCCCAACTTTTTGTTCCTACCTGCACAGTACTGGGAATTTCCACCCTTCTCAGCTGCAATAAAAGCCAGGAGAACTGTTTATATGGTTGTGCAAGCCTCTCCCACGAATCAGAGGGATCACCAGTTGTGATTTGTAGGGCACTGGGTTTGGGAGTTTCAGGCAAAAGAAGTGCTGCAACAGGGCAGTCCCACCTCATCTGTCAGGCTGCACTGCAGGTCCAACTGTCTCCTGCACACACTGATATCAGAGAACTCGGCATCTTTACCTAAGAGTAATTCTGATTCCACCAAGGAAAAATCAGTTTCTGAATGCAAAGTCCTTTTAAAAGATTTGAAATAATTGAATCATATTAATTCCTGAGCTTAGAGGAACAGCAACAAGGGCTTGTGCTGCAGCATTTGAAAGGGTTCTATTAGAAAATTGTTCTCATTATTTGAATGCACAAAAAAAAAAAGGGGGGGGGGAAGGTGGTGTGATGACAATTTTCTTCTTTACCTGAGATGCTCCATTTAGGCAAGGCACTGAAACAGGGATGTTACACAACAGCTCCAAGCATTGTTCAGATGTTGCACACAACTCCTGCCCATCAGGAACCACTGCATGCCTTCCAAGTTGTCCATAGTCCGCTCTGCCCCAGGTAAATACCTTGCCAGTTTCTAAACAAAAAACACAATTCAAGATTACTTATTCACTAAGTTTCTGGAACATGTTGATACCAATTCAAAACTGAAATTTCTTAATGCATTTTATCTACAGCTTCAAAAGCCTAGTGAAAAGTTACTTCTGGGAGGAGAATTAAAAAAAAAAACAAAACAAAACATTAAAAACTAGCTCAAGCTATTATGATATACTTCTATCTAGCTACTCATAATTCATTAACTTGTTTTCTAGCAGAATAGCATCTGTATTGTGGCCTGGGCTACAAATAAAACCATGTCAGTAAAGCTACATAACCTGAATAATCTGAATACAATCTATTCAATTTGGTTTTACAAAGGACATATTTTAGGGTCACAGAAGCACACACAAACCAGTTTATTCTGACATGTAAAAGATTATGGAAAAGATATTTCTTTCCTGTTCCCAGTCTTTGCCATTGTATTTAACACAGTTGCTACTTTCCCAATAGAAGTTACCTTCTGTCACTACTGTTGTTGAGTAACAGCCCTCAGGACAGCAGCTGGTGAGTCAGGAATACCACCACACCTGTCATTAAGCATTGGAAATGCACCGGCTTGTTTTCACAGGAATCACACGCTGGCCAAGGAAACATAACTTCAAATGAAATCAACAGTACATGGCTCACCTTTCTCTCCATGTATTATATCAGGTTCACTACTGCAGGAGTGACATCAAAATGCCATTCTCTAGTATGGATAACATCTATAAAGCAATGCTTTTTACCTCTGGTTCCCAGAATGGAAAAAAAATCATACTAAGTGACAGCTTTATTTTCTTATTGAAGTAACTAGATCTCAGCAGGTAAGTCATGAAAAGCTGCCCCTTCTGGGCTTCCAATTAAAAAAGTTATATACACACAGCATAAATTAAAGTTATCAACTCGGTTTTAACCAGAAGCAGCAATCCACATTCCAGCCCAGGAAGGAACCTGCAATGACCTTGAGTTACATACACACTTCAGCAAAGCCTCAAACTGCTCTCCAGAGTTAAATTCAAGTCATCAAGTTTATAAGCCAAACGACATGGGTTTGGGCAAAATACACCCACTCAAGCAAGTCTGCTTAAACACAGACACTTCTCCCTGTCAGCCAGTACATACTTACTCCACAGCGGGGACTGGTCACACCACCCAAAGACAAAACTGAGGTGTTTCTAAACAGATGCCATAACACAGATCTTCAGAAATCTGAACACCTCCCTTTTCCTTTGGGTGCTGTTAAACTGTGTTGAAAGGGACACAGGTGGGCACTGCTCATTTGTGGAGTTTAAGGTGATAATGTATTTTGTAAATAAACTAGAAACCTCAGTTCATATACATGAGAAGTATATGCATTTTCCTAACAAATCTGATTGCAGTGGTATCTTCTACTTCAATTATTGCAAGTTTTTCAGATGCATTCTCTCATTTCACTGTTAATGCTTCTGAAATAATTAAGTGATAAATTTAGTTGTCCTTTCCTCTCAAGGGCAGAAAAAATTTCTTCCTTTGCAGCTTCCTAGCAATTCAGGGAAAAGCTGAAAATAGTCATATAGTACTTTCAATAAAAGTGAGGTCTCAGAGTAGCTACATTTTGTTAGGTTAAAGGATTAAATTAGGTTTCATTAAGAAAACTGCTAGCATGCCTTACAGAGACTAGGAATACAGTTTGAGGTTTAAAAAACATGCTTCTTCTGAAGGCAGTATATTTACAATTTATATAGATCTCTGCTGAAAACATCTGTGGCTGCAAAAATGTTGCAAATTCCTACATCAGCACGTACATAGCAAATTTAAAGGCAGACTAAGCTTCAGGCTTTTACATCAGAGCAGGTTACTGCACCTATCAGAACCCTATTAGTGGACTGGGAAAGGATAGGCAGACTGCTCTATTTTATATCAACTACACGAACGGAAACTGAATTTCAAGAAATCTAAAGCCAGAAAGAATTTTTGTAATATCTAATTAGATTATTAATATACTACAGGCTCTCAAGCCCTACCTAGACATTGCTGTACTGACCCCAAGCACCACAGTTGAATTAAAGCATTTCAGCTCTCAGAAGCCAAAAGTATCAAGTGCCATAGGCAAAAACATCAGCAACAGGCTTCTGGAAAGGCCAGCAATGTATGGATAATCAATACAGACCCAGCTCCTCACACACAGTCTCTAACACCATCCTTTACAGAGGCAGTAAAGATTTCTCTCCACTCTACCTTTTGGGGGAAAAAATTCTTTCCCCAGACAAATCTGGTTCTCTAACTGGACCCAGACACAAACAAAAAACACCAGCCACTCACATAAAAGAAATCATCTTTTGCATCACCACATCAGGCCTCCAGTGGAACTGAAGTCTGCAAGCATACATGAAGGGCTAAAACAGCAGTAATGCTTAGCCACAACAAAACACCTTCCATCCACAAATTTTCTTTCCTTCTACTGGACAAGCAAGTGAAGAACTACTTACACATGCAAAACCAAACAGGACCTTCAGAAGAATGTAAACTGTTTCTGATTACAAACACAAATCATTGCAATTAATTTTTTTCCTTTTTGCAGCTATAGGAAAAATGAGTTTCAGGTGGTTGTTAGTAGGCAAAAATGGAGAACATCCATTAAAAAAATTTAAACCCAGATAAATTAATTTTTGCTTTCAGGAAGAATTTCTTGATTGCCTGGAGATTAGGTAAGGAACCAGTTTCTTTTCAGTGCTCACCAATTCAGTTTTCACTTCTTACTGAGAGATATTCCTTCCCCAGACTTATTGCTGTTTGGCAAGCACTTCCCCTCCCATGCATAGTCTCCTGCTAATAGTCTATTGTTTGCATTTTTCAGCCAAAAACATCTGCTTAGGGATCTTTTACAAAAAAAACAGAAGGAAGTAAATAAATCTGTGAGAGAAAGTAACAGAAGCTGATTTCGATGTGCCTTCTTTCTGAAATTCTGATTATACGTTCAGCAAACAAACCAAAAAAAGAGTCTCAAGTGGAAATTTCAGGCTGAGGCAAACACCAATGCATGGAAAATTCCGCCAAAGGTTAAAGTCTTGTCAAAATCCTAAGCAAAAGAAAGCACTGAGCTATGACAGAAAGCATTAAGCAATTGTAATGAGAGGTATTGCTACTGTGCTGCTTATAATATAGATGGTATTTTAAAATGTTCTAAGAATATTTAAGAAAAAGACATTAGTCATACAGAGTAAGGAGGTTGCAGGATGAATTACTTAAGAATGAAAGGTGATATAACAAGGACTGTTGGCCTAGTATTAGACTAGAACAGATTTTAATTAGAAGCCAAGAAAACACACACAGTGATGAGTCAACTGGACTGAGTACACCAGCCATGGAACTAGCTGAGGCATCAGGAAAAAAAACAGGAAAAGGTATTTCATACCAGATCCTATACAGTAAGAGGGCACACAAAAGGCAGGCGTTATTTCTACAACATGTGTCAAAGAAAGAAGCATATAACATTAGAAAGCTTTTCCAGTTCTTCTAAGATACTAACAATGCTTCCTAAGACCTGGATCTTGTCATGTTCTGAGCACAGAGGCTCCAATTCCAAAAGGCACTTCAGCTCCTCTACTGTGAACATCCACATTATCCCAGATGATTTAATTGCAACTGTTCATTTCTTCAGCAGCAAATGCTACATGAAAGGCCAGAGCATTCTAAATACTATTGGGAATTAAGGAGTAATAGACATAATTCATGCATCCTGTGTCATTCCAGTGTACAACCTGAATGAACCATACAGTACAGCATTCAGAAAGCTAGAAAAGGACAAGGAGAGAAGATTTTTAAGGAACTTCCTGACATCTCCTTCAGTAAACAGTACATACAACAGTATTTTACGCTGTTTGAGATTCTATACAATCATACAGATCTAGTTTTCTCATGCACTTTGAGCTGTAAACACAGCATTTTGCATCAGTGTACACACAGCAGCAAATCATCCAAAACACACGCTCATGTCTCTCACAGAACACAGACAAAGGTACATTCGTATTCAACTGCTTGAAGCACTGCACTAGCAAACCACTATCAGAAAGGTCCTTCTGCATTTTGTTCACATCATCCTTCTGTCCAAAGCACAGACATTTTAGAATGGTCTCAAAATTACAAGTTCACAGCCTTCAGAATATTGCAAATCCAGCAACATGGCATAAAGCACTTCTAGTTGCTTCCTGCCTGAAACTTTAACTCTTTCTGTGGAGTTTCATACTACTGCTGAGGCTGTAGAGCATGTCATTTTTCCATTTTAGCACTTTCTTACTCAATCTGCTCAGCCACATAAGTATTTGGAGAGAAGTAACAATCAAAATAAGTATTTTAGTTTTAAAAATAGGTTGGTTTCTCAGTAAAACATAGCAGACAAATAGGCACATTAAAATTTACTTATTTTCACTAGATTAAGATTTATCTTATTATCAAATTTCCTGTTTTAAGATAATATCATGATTGCACTAGTGTTATCTCCTTGAAGTCTCTATTTAGTATCCAGGAAAGCTTTGAACTATCCTTCATAAATACTACATGAAAGAGTTCATCTAGGCTATCTCAATTCACGGTTGCTTTAACGATTACTTTTCAAATGAACTCTGGATATTCACAGTGAATATTTAATTTCAGACTTCAAATATGAAATTCTATATAAAATCCCGAATACCTCCTTTCACATGAAAATTCACAAGGGCAGGCATTTGAAATTGACATTTAGAGGCTGCCTCTTGCATGGTCCCTGACCCACACAAAGTAACACTTCTCCCACATGTACAGATCTTTGCTGTCCTTCAGGAAAGTCACTAATGTCCTTCAGTCATTCTGAGAAACTTTCTCATCTACCTAGAAACAGCCTTTGAGCACTGCAACTTTACAGAAAAACATTCATCTACCCACCCTTAATTCCTTCTTGGCTGAAGACAGCTTTGGTTCAGTATCTGGAAACCAGCCATCACTAGCATACCTGCATTCTGACACCTGTATTTGTGCATGGTTTCAGTACAAAGCAGGATTATATGTTCTGACAAAGGTTTAAATGGCCCCTTAATGCTCTTACCCTGAACTTCAGTGTACCAGAGCTGTCCACATTTCTTCACACATCTTGTTTCTATGACCTCCTTCCAGACTTCTGCAACTTCACATAATAGGGCACATTCCTGACTTTTTTTTCCATATTCATTCATAACAGCTATTAAAAAATGTATCACTAAAACACAAATCTATGCACAGTATTGCGGTCATGCCTCGTCAGGGAAGTTCAAACAAGGCAGCAAAAGCATTTCAGGGATGACAGCAACAGAAAACTAGAGATATTTCAATTGCCACTTTCAGCCTTCTGCAGTCACAGGCTGCAATACACACCTGTTTCAGAATATCTCACAGAGCATCCACACAACATGCTGCAGTTCACAAGGGTTTCTAAGCACTCTGTAAATAAGTTTAAACCTTCCAAAAAAAGGCCACAAGTGTCACAGGAAGAGAACCGTAAGGGCATCACCTTTTGCAATAGCCATAGATTTATCAGTTAAAACTTCTTTACTCTTCAAGTGGGCCTAAAATTTCTGCCATTCTGAGCTACATCAGATGCCCCCAAATCTAGTGATGAATTTAACTACAGGCATGTGGGCAAGACAAATCAAGAAGGGAAAAAAGAAAATGGGGGTGTAAGGTGATGAAGTCCATGCAATGATGAAACAAAGGTGAGGAAGGGGGCTGGGGGCAAAGATAGAATTTAAAGCACCTATCAGACTTTGCATTCATCCTGCAAGATGAGAAAATTCCCTTCTTATTTCCTTCCACTCATGATTAGAGTCATGACTGCCTCACCAGCTGTGCCTCTGGCTCATTTCAAATTCAAACTACGATACATATCTCTACTTTTAGACTTTTAATAGCAATGCCTTAAAATGCAGATTGCTGGCTAAATTTAGTTACATGATTAAAAACAAATCTAACTCATCTCTAACCAGCAAACAGAACTGCTGCATTCAAGGTTCAATAGAGGACTTAACTCTTCATCTAAAAACAAAGTCCTAACACGAAGAAGAAAAAAAAAAGAAAAAATCAAAGCACAATTTGGTGATGCCTCCAAAAAAGCAGGATGCATAAAACATTAACCAGCAATGGAAACTATCTGCAAATGCATCATAGTATACCACAGAGTTTTTGTTCTGTACTTCTGCAACTAAATTCTGCACTATGCTACTACAGCAGTATGAGTCACACACTTGAACTGACATCCTATATTTATAGCTCCATGCCCTTCTGCACTGTTATATGCTTTCTTCCATATAGGCCTCTCTAACCTGGAATCTCCTTCCTTCTGCAGCTCAGCATCTCTCAGAAAACTGAATAGGTATTTCTTTCTAAGCACTTATTCAATTCTTTCTGGACACCATTTTGGAAAAGCAACACCCTTAATTATTAAAATATAAGGCATGTGCTTTTACGTGCTCACAATTACTTTCTTGTGTCTGATTTCCTACTCTCTTGTCTGTAAACAGACTGCTTAGAAGTTTATCCCCTTTGAGGCAAAGGTTCGGGTCTTGTTTCCTTGGACTTAACACTGTAAAGTGCTACAGAAAACCTTATTCAGAGATTACAAGTTGCAATATATACATGTTTTCTAAATCATTTTATGAAAAGCATTACCTATGCTTACTCCCAAGATTCAACACTGCAAACATTTGTGAATCTGCCTAATTTGGAGTATACAAGCAATCCTGCTACTCTCAACATCCCACTGCCATCTGAGCCAAGCCAAGAAGGAACAGGCATCTGTCTATAAGAGATAAACAAAGTGAAGGTAATTAAGTTCCCAGTGCTAATATTTACCTTGTCAAAAGCCTCCAGGGCATGCTGTGGAAAGGCAGACACAGAAATAGCAAAAGAAATGCTCTGGAATGGCAGTCTGAAGAACTGGGCTTTTTCCACTGTCATCCACAAGATGTATTCCAAAGAACAAATAATCAGAGACCATTTGCACTAGAGATTTCACTAGATAACAAGCCTCAGACACTCATAATTCTCAAGAGTCACAATGCCGACAAAGAAATAGAAAGCATTATAACAATAAAGTGTTAGGTGGCCATTCCTGGGATTTGCTAAGTGTCTTTAACTTTCGCAAGTCGCTCCAGAAGCAGTCGAGCTCTACACCCAATGGAGTTCAACCTTAACTATGTGCTGTTTTTAAGAAATAAAGAACAAAGAACAGAACAGTATCACAAACCCAACAATGGCACCTCCAGAGCCTCCCAGGAGATAATCCCCCTTTTTCAGAGTCAGAACCATTAGAACACCAAACACAATTGACTAAGACAGAGTGGGCTGTTCGCCTCAAATAATGAGCAGTGTTCTCACTGACAGGAGGAACAAAACAGTCTCAAAGAGGATGGGAAGAAAAATTCATGCCCTTTGAAGTCAAGAGATGAATAATGAGCAATAAGGTGACATATTCCCTCTGGAATATCACCCCCATTTCTCCCTCTACCCCCAAGAAAGTTTAAGGGTGGAGGAAGCACGGGGAATAAAAACAACACAAAATTCCATGTTTAACTGTGTATGGGCAAGATGCTTAACATCAAGAAAACTGCAGGGACAGAGTGGTCAACGGTGTAAATACTTGCATAATTGTGGAAGTATCCAAATACCATTTATGCCCTGAAAAAAATTTCATCATATACAACAGCATGCTATCCACCCAGAAGAGTTCCCTTTTTGTTCCAGCTCAGACCTCTAACTCGTTAGAATTCACATATGAAGAGACTGACTGTGAGATGTTTTCAGCATTTCAGAGTTACAGGCACAAAGCATGAGGCAAGTCTAAAAATCTAGAAGCATCTTAGAAATGTTATTAAATAATGCAATAAAAGTCCACCCTGTAAAAAAAAATCTGAAATTCCCTACCAAAAGGGAATTATACCAGTCAGATTTACTTCTCATGTCTACCCAATGAAGCAGTAACTGTCCATAACAACCTCTGTATAGCTGTATCATCTGTATGTGCTTGCAGTGCCAGTACATTTATGTTTAAGGATTACTTATGTATGTATATGAAGAGGTCTGTAAGTATTGATGTTGCCTGTTAATTAATAAGAGGGGGTTAGGTCTGAAAGTGAGAGGGGGAAGAACCAAGAGAACTTTTCTCCTTAAGAGTAAGGAGGAAACACCAATGAAGCTCCTGCTTTTTCCAAGACCTTCTTTTCCCTGACATTAAAATGGATATCAATCAAAAGAAGCAGTATCCTCCTATTCATGTTTCACAGAATACAAGACAGGACAGCTTCTAAAGAAACCATGAATTTTCTCTAGCTCTAAAACCTGGTCAGGTTTTGATGAACTTTGCTTCAGCACGGCTCTGGTGAATTACAGGAATTTTAAATAACTACCCTAGATTTTTAAATTGGACACATCAACACTTCATTACATTTCAACTATCAGCATCTGCCTGTGTGCATGCCCATGGTGTTTTGGGTTTGTTTTGTGTTGTTTGCTCTATTTATCTCTAGCAAGGTGAGCAAGCAAGAGGAGACAAACACAAAAGGATTTAACAGCCTCCTCTCTACTGCGTGACTTGTCAGGATGATTCTTCAACCCAGATGCACTTCTAGTAATCCACACTGCCACCCTTATACTGTGCCCATAGCCTGACCTTCACTTCGGATGTTTTCTTGTCTATTTTCTCTTAAATTAACTGTTTTGGCTCTATGTGCCTGTGACCCTAGCAGGCACAAGCCTAAAAGAAAGCATTTGTGTACAGGCAAACTCTTACCAATCAATCATCAGCCATTAAAACACCCAGAACTCAAGACAAGAAATGCCAAAATGATTTTTGGTTTGCTTTCTATTTTGGGGTGGAAAGGACAAGTAGGAAGACACACATACTCCTAAGGGTGTTTCTGTATTTATATTTTGATCAGCTTTATAAATGCAATTTTTTAGAAATTCTAGAAAAAAAGATTTCCAACATTTATGATAAAAATATCTTAGTCAAACTGACACAAAACACTGTCCCTGAATAGATCTTTGACTTCACAATGTTGTTTAGAATTTTTCTTCTACTTAAATGATACCAAGTACAAGGGAGAATGAGTCATCTCAGGAAATCCCACTCCTCCTAGGGTTTCTCTTCTGCATGAATCAGATAGTATTACCTTCTTATCATCCAGGTCTTTGTCCCCAAAAATTAAACTATTGTGATTATTTTTATTCTTATTACATACTGTGGGCCTCACAATACCAGACAGAGAAGAAAGCAGAACTGAACCCCATAAGCAATTAAATCCAGCAGAACACCCCAAAAACCTATGGTGCACCCTAAACAACACAGAGAACAATTCCCCTTCACCTGCAGAGCTCAATCTCAGCTCTGTGGGATCCACACAAGATACATGTAGCTACACTGAAAGACAGTGAATCCTAAATAGGAACTAGAAAAACAGAGAGACTGCAGCCTGAGTTTCAACTACCATATGACAAACTGGGCTTGAAATAGCTTCTTCTCTTCCTATATAAGACTTTAAAAAACAACACAGGTGTGCAAAAAAGCTTGCAAACTCCCCTTCAAATTTTCCTTGGGGCACAAACGATCTTTTTGTTCATCAGGGTGATTGAGATTGAGCCTCACTTACCAACAGGAGCTGGCTGCACAGCCACTGAAGGCCAGCTCTGGATCACGCCCCTCTGAGCAGACAGATCCAGTGTCTGACAGCTGTTCCCATTCCCTGGACTTCAAGGTTGTTGGTTTGGCCCTCTTTGGGCTTTTGGTTGCAAGTCTCTCAAGGTAGCTGGTTATCCTGGGTGTTAGTGCCCTCACAGTCTGCACTTCCATGCATATAGTTAACAAAGAAAATTAGTATCCAAAATATATTGATGAAGTAAAAACAGATCTGGAGATCAACACCAACATAATCCAAAGTTAAACAAAATCAGTATACACTCCTACTATACAGAGGAAAAAATATTTATAAGTCAAGTGATATTTTTGCATGGACTATAATATTAACAATCATCCATCTTTAGGGAAATCAAGTCACAGAGCAGCATAGGGGAAAAAAAAGAAAGAAAACTGATTTTGCTTAAGAAACACAAGAAATGTTAAAGGATATCAGTTGCTAACCACACTTGTATACGTACTATGATAAAACAGAGATGTCATGGTCAGTCCTGGCATTTTCAGAGCACTCAAAAATCCTGTCAAAATCAGTTGAATGCTTACAAATAGAAACAAAAAACCTCCATGTACCAGAAAATACCCTATTGCACATACTTTCTAAGACAGGGATACAACTTCATGTTACAATTATCACAGAGCCATTTGTAGCACTAAAACAACATACACTTTATGTAACAAATACATGTGGCCAACTGAAATTTTTCAGCACAGACTTGTGTTAGATCATTCTATGGCTCCTCACAACTGGAATAACTTAAAGAACAAAAGCTGCCAGTCTAGCTACCAAATAAAAGAAGTGGATACACTGTCCTGGCAGATCTCATTATACTTCTCAAGTATGAGAGAAGGGGAAAAGAGCTGTTCTACAATACTACTACAGATCTGGTAATCAAAATTCCTGTATCCTATAGCATCTTACCTCAAATCATTATTTGAAAAGTGCTTCAAGGTAACCACGAAAAGAACAAGCCAGATAGACTTTGCATCTTTCCCCCATTTATTTTTAGTTCCTTAACACAAAAGTCCCCAAAAGTACTGTTTTTCAGACGCATTCAACTGCCACTAAGTTCTTAAAAAGCACATTACCTATGTTCAAATAGTGAGATTCATTAGTGAGCCTTAAGCCTGAATAATTAATTACTGAAACATGAAATGTCATTTAAAGATTATGAAAACAAGTATTTAATGGCCTTAAAATGTTACTGGGGTTAAGTAAGATCAATGCATGTACATGCATAGATTGTGCATACAGAAAGCTTCTTTCAGAAGTTAAGCTTAGCAATGCTTAGCTTAGTAAATGTTTAGCTTTAAACGAAGTCATCTGAAAATGCAGTAGACACTTCTCTTGTATACATGTCCAGAGACCCACAAAACTAAGAGGGCACAGTAAATACATGTTGAGTTTGGCAATCGGTTGCCATACAGATTAGTTCCATTATCGTGTAATGATTGCTTTCAGCTTCCAAATTCTTATTCTACACAAAGTGAGTTCAAAGCACTTCTACTTTCTCCCTCACTGTGGACTCAAACTGTTTGTCTGAGACCATGTTGTACCTACTTTGCACAACTGCAGAATTTCTGAAGTGCACATTCACAGCAGAACGAGATTGCAGATATTGTCCATACATCGTAACCAGGAAAATACTTTGTTTTTCAATTGGAATGGGAGAGAACAGGCAACCTGTATTGACTGTAGTAGTGTCAGACAAATAATTACCTTTTTATGATCAGGTAAACTGGTCTTCTTTAAGGCAGTTAAATGCCTCCCTGACATCTGATCCCGTCAGATCTCAGAAGCTAAGCAGGGTCAGCCCTGGATTAGTACTTAGATGGGAGACCTCCTGGGAAATGCCGGGTGCTGTAGGTTCTAGTCCTGAGGACTTCACTGTCACTGTCCAAGCTCGCTCGGTCGTGGCAGATGAACCTCAGTACTTAAATGGTGGGGCCAGTTCTGCGCACGCTGAGCCTCACCTAAAATCCACTGCGCAGGCTGGAAGGGCACACCCACATGGGGACAGCCCTTCCCAAATCTTCGTTCGCGAAGCCGAGCCACACACACACACACACAAACTGGTCTTCAAATATCTAGGGATTAGGGGTTTCCCTTTTAGATCTTCTACTCTTTCATAAATTCAACTTAATCTACACTTCTCAGCTTGTTCTTCTTGGTATCCTTCACAGCTTAATACTGATCCTCTATTGCCACTGAGGTGCCATTAGAACTTTCTTACCCAGAACCTTCCAATCTTCCACATACTTAAGTATCTGATCTTGTTTATTATGTTTGCTAAATATATGGCTAGCCAGAAACTGCAACAGCCCAACCACAGAAACCAAAGAAAACAAACAAAAAGGAGTATAAAAAAAATTAGACAAAGTAATGAATATCTTATATCACATATTAATGACCTGAACAAAACCTATACCACATCCACATTTAATAGGTTCATTTTTCCTGAAAGCTTTTTAAAGATCAAAGTTCTGTCAAGTTAGGACAGCCACTCACGTTACTTAGGTCCACAACAATCATTATTTCCAACAGCAAAAGAGAGGATATGACATCAAAGAAAAAAAGAAAAATAGAAAAGAAACACAACAGAAGAAAAAAAAAGGAGACAAATTCAATGTAAAATCCAACATAATACAGTCCCTCTTTCCACATATGTGGTCTAAAGCACCAGAATATCATGCAGAACATCATGCTGACTTGAGTAATTTTCCAAACTCCTCCAATTAGGAAGTACTTAGTAAAAGACATCAGGACAAGACTAAGCAAGCATTAATCACAGAATCATTAAGGTTGGAAAAAACTTCTAAGATCATCAAGTCCAGCTGTCAACCCAACACCATCACCATGCTGACCACTAACCTATGTCCTCACGTGCCATATGCACATTTTTTCAACATTTCCAAGGATGGTGACTGCACCACTACGCCGGGCAGTCCATCCCAAGGACAGAACAAACCTTCCCATGAAGTCATAGCCAGAAGAAGCTGGGCAGACTAGTCTTATGCTCTGTATCTTCCCCTTCTCCTGTGGGAGAGGCATTCTCTAGGCTGCTCCACACATAAGAGGAGCAGAAAAGATCTGAAAAAATTTTGATCGCTGTTTTACTCCTGTTTCACAGTTCTTGCTAAAAACACTCACAAGCTAAATTTAAGAAAAATCTATTTAAATCCTACTCTTCCCAGACCAACTGAACCTCCATTTGCCAATATACCAACCACATAGCTGACAAGGGAAATTTCAAATAAATAACTAGGTAAGTTTCTTTCTCCCTAATGCCAATCACTGATGTTTCTATTTTACACTGAGTACCTCCAATCAAAATTATTGACAGTTTAGCATCTTCCTGACACCTCTCTCTTCAACACAAATGATGTATGACATGCACAGGTATTTACTGTCCAGCTGGAGAAGCAAAAGAGGGACGGTGACCAAAGAAACAACTCAATTACTCAAAAGATGTTGCTACCAAGCCTCTCTGACAAATCTTTGCATATGAACAACCCAAACACTTGATACTAACCTTGCAGAATGTACCTTCAGTTCAAATTGAACCCAAACTCCTGCTCAGGAATGAAACCACTGAATTAATTTCTTCAAGACTTTTACCAAAGTCATGTAAAACTAACTCCCAGCAGGAAGCAGCAGGAATAGGAGTGCAGAATCACAAAGCAACATACAGACACACACACACTCTTAACTTTGTAAGAGCCAAGGAATGATGTCAGCCCAAGAAGCCAGAAACACATCAGTATCTTCTAGATATTTACAGCTATCTAGAACACAATTTAAAAATAATTACTGTGAAAGTTGAAATACCAATGAGATGAATGTGTGATGGAAAAAGGAGACAAGCTTTAAGACAATACAGAAAACACAGCGATTTCCATACACATCTAGAATCTTTAATCTTGTTACTGGACACTACATTTCCCACAGTTCCCACCTTTCATTTCTGAATTTTTGTTCCCAGGCTTGTGCATCTTTGTCTCACCTTGCCATCCTCTACCCTTCATAATCAAATGCAAGATGTTCAAGACAGGCCCCTAAGTTTTAAAAGTTAGCCCCCAGGCAACTGGACAAAGGCTTTGCTTTCTTAAGCACTCATTTTGCAGGTTCTGCTTGGAAGGAGTTCAGGGTTCCTATCAATTTGCAGGTTCTGATGTACTTAATTTCTAGAACTTCACCTGCTTTCCCAAAATCAAGCATCCTAACATATGAAACACGGTTACCTCACATGGTTTTAAACTGTTTGGCTACAATGTTGAAAAAGAAACAAGCATTAAAATATATATACACACAAATTTGTATTTGCTGCCATAGGGAGCTGCTGAACAAATCAAGGCAGAGTATGTCTGCTTTCCAGAAGAAGGCTTCATCAGAGCCTGGATTCAAGAGCAAAACGGAAAGGACCTCTAGTGGGCTGAGGCTGCACTGCTCGGGTGCCAGAGATACGTCCTTCCCCTTCACCTCCCTGCAGCCACACAGCTTGCCAGCAAAGCTCAATAGCTTTACCTTGTGACTGGTATCAGGGCAGACACGTAGAAGTGCAACTATAGCAGTAAGCCTCCTTTTCAGAACAGATAATTAAAAACATTCTCTCAGTCTGCTCCCAGTGTTTGGAGGGACACATTGTCATTTGCTTCAGAAAAAAATCAGGAGATGGATTCTACTTCATTGTGGAGGTCACTAACATATCAGACTGTTTCAAAGTGGTTTTATGTGGCCTAAATGACATGATGACGTCAAGGGATATTCAAAGACACACAAATTCAGATGCATATTTGGGATGAGGATTCAAAATATTACTCAAACTATGTCACAGCATTTTGTTCTTCTAAGACTTTTTAGCTGTAGGCAGTTTTGCACAGGCAGCAGAAATACCATTTTAACTCCATTTCTGAGGTAACTCCTTCTGAGTGAAAGAGCTTAGAATTCTTTATCTGAGCTTAAACGAAGCATAATTTCATTTGACACTATGTGAAATATAGATTAGTGAATGTATTCAGGAGAATATACTGATAATACAATAGGCCAGACTAAGGAAGGTTACTTATCAGGCATCCCAGTTAAAAAGAAAATAACTTGTTTTGAATGGAAGTTGATGATTCACCTCTAAGTCCTTAAAATACCTCTCTTGTTATATTTAGGTTTGCCTTCAAGTCAGATGGGTTCTATCATTTCCCAAAGTAGACTAATTTACATCTTCAGCGTTACAGGCCACAACTTGGCTCTCTTTTAAATGATCTCAGCAATAACCTCTCTTTCAGCAGTTACTCTCAAAGTGTTTGTATTAACTTGAGAAGGACCACAAGTTAAAGTTGACTTTGTGAAACAGAGCAATGCAAGACAGCTGCTTGTTATTATGCAGAAATAATAACACCTACACTGCAGTGGTGCTCCTTGTGCCATTAAGCAAAGTGCTGGAAAGGAAGCAAACCACTTTACAGAGCCCTTGTCTGAAGAGAGTAATACTTGTACTTGGAGTCCAAGGCCAGAAGAATGCACCTGGTCTGCCTTCATACGGAGCAGTAACAGTACTGCCCCATCACTACTGAAAAGCGTGACTGAGAATCACTTGATGCAAGCATTCACACAGAAAGTAATAACTAAACCAAAGATATTAACAAGTTCATATCTTATCATCAGAGACCTGATCAAAAGAGCAAACAGGGCCACTCAAACTCCATCCTTACGGACCAACCATCATCAACTAGGACCACTGCAATTAGCAGAGTAATACAACTTATTTTGAAAGAGTACCAGTGATGCCACAAAGTCTAATTGTACTTCTCTTCTTTGCAGGAACCACTAATCAAAGCAGGGAAAAAAGCAGTTGTCTGCCTTGAAGGATTCTGAGAGTTTCTTTACAGTAAGAGTATGTACAGTAATAGTCCCAAAAGATACCTCTGTGATAAAAAGAATGAAGAATTGGACCTGATGAGAATCAGGCAAGGGTTTAAAAAGGATTTAAAACACAACATTCTGTGAAAACTTTCCTTAGTATCTTTAAGTCAAGCAATTACTTTCTCAGGAATCAATGTCTTAAATCTGAACTGCTTTATGATAGAAACAACAGCAAAGAAAGAGTTGATCAAACTCTGATGAGAAATGACAGAAAACAGGACTCTCAAAACTGTTGCTGAATGACGTAGAACATAAGATATAAAAGAGATGTAGGTATTAAAGTGATTTCAGGTGCAATTAAAATCCCTTGTAAAGACAGAATGGGGAAGAAATTAAATGAAGTTGTGTGTTTTGCTTTATGTTACAGTACAAAATTTTGCCAACAGCGTGGAAGGAAAACAAAGCAAATCTTAAAACAGGCCAGTTAACATGAGGGAAAGCTTAATACAGAAGAGGAAAATATTTATGTTGTGCTCTTTCTTTTCTGATAACAAAGTTAGTAACTTGCCTGGCACGTTAAAACACTTTGAAAGTGTCAAACCACTGCAGCCATGAAACTGCCCACCATTCCTCCAGATGGTTGCTTTTAAACATCACTGACTCATTTCTTTTCACTGTTCCATTAATTCTGCAGTCAAGCACAGCTCACCTAGCAGATCAAGATCAAAGTGTCATTTTGAGATGGCAGAATTTGTGAATTTATGCATGAACAGTGTCCAGATTTCACCCACCCAGTTTCTGCCTGTGTCTTTTTAGTGAGAAGAGTTTTCAGTTACTGTAAAGACAGCTGCAATTACGAGTTTTTTATTATTACTACAATGACCAGAATTAACATTCTGGAAAAAAAATTCAAACAGAACTCTTGAATATTTGTAATGGCCTCTTAAAATTCAACTATCTTCTGTGGAAAACACAACACTAGGATTCAGATACAGCAACATAAATGTTAAACTATTAAATTTTGCATCATGGTGAGATTAATTAGAATAAAAAACTTACTCATTTGCTCATGCAGCAAAATGCGTATACAAGGCAATGGCTTTCCAAAGTATGTTCCTATCTTCCACAATGAACAGAGAAGCATCCCTGCCTTCCATTTTTCCCTGTCCAAAAATCCCTCTATTTTGCTTCTTTTACACTAACTGCAGAACTCTCCAGAGTAAAGTGAGCAGGAACTGCTTATTATCAGTAGTCTCTAAAGCAGAGTGTCTGCAGCCCTGGATATGTATAAGACAATAAGACAAGAGGGCAAGAAGGAAATTATACATAAATATATTTATTAATAAATTATGAATGGTTTGAATTAATAAAGTAATAATTTAAGTAGTGCTTATTTTATCTCATCCATTGCAAAATTTCTATTGTGCATGTTTTATAGTTTGCATAACACATTACAGCAATATATGGCTACAATTTACAAATAAATAAGTATAAATATACTAGGGGCTGCATGCTCAAAAAAACCTGTACTAATCAGTAACAGTTGGAAGTCACTGGTTTGACTTTAGCACCAGGAAACTGAAGTAGCATTTCCTCCTTTGCTAGAAGGAGGTAAAAATACTGGAGGAGGAACTGCATGCAGGAAGGAGTTTTCAACTGGGCTGCATTTTTCAGTTATTTAGCTGCAAATTTAATGCAGCAAATGATTTTTCAGAAACAGTTAACTGCTTAGCTCACACTGTATCTAGTAATAGAATAACCCTCGGATTCCCATGAGATTCAGATTGGCATCTAGAGGCTGCCAAAGGCCATTCAAAATCTTATTCCAGAGGATTTTAGGTTCAGATCCATTGCTCTTCAAAGATATTTAAAATTCTAAATACATAAAACACAGGTTCAGCAATAACTTATGCCACTGCATCACTTGGCTGGGTTTCCAATGCAGGTGTAAAAAGTCAGCCTATTTTTATTTAAATTCCTTTCAAACATTCAAAAATATCCCCACTAGCCACTCCATACAGGTTTTTTTTTGTTTTTTGTAAAAAAACTGAAATACTCCATGTCCATAATGGTCACAGGTAAGTATCAACTATGTGAAACAATGGAATTCATAGGACTGTGGGGAAGTTTTACTTGGTGGGTATTAAGAAACAGTGAAGCAAGTAAACCATTTTGACAAGACTCTCCTTAAAAATTAGGTTATCCTGAACAATACCTTTTTTCTACCATTTCTGTTTCAGTGAGAATGACAGTAAGCATTTTATTCAAGAACTACAAATTTTGAGATAAATTCCTTTACTCTACCTGAAAAGTTTCCAAGCAGCATGTAGCATTGATTACACTTTGAAATTTTCAGTATAGCATCTTCTAAAGATCAGAGTTCAGACATTTCTTTTAAATAGCTAAGAGAGCAGCCAGAGTAATGCACATCTTTTACATGACATTTCTCTCACATACTTTGATGTCAAACAATGAATACTAGGAAACTGAAAACAACCAATTTGTTTTTCTCCTCATGCATCACTTCCCTCCAAATTCTAGTGCAAAGACTTCACAGTATACAGCAATTAAAACAGAAATTTTTCTCACAGTGCAAGGGACATTACTGTGCAACCATTTCAGGATTTGCAGCACCAATTTAACAGAACACTTAACCCTTCCTGACCTTTGGTACACAAGAACTCCATTTAAATAAAACTACTCATGCTGAAGGCTAAGCAGTCCTTGAAACCAGTGCCCATAATCACAGAATCCAGAAAACATCAGTAACACATGTGGCCCCTTATGCAGTTTTCCTAACAAACAGGTTGTATCCTGACAGTTCAACAGGCTCTTCAGTCTTCAAGGTGACTCATTCTTGCTCTTCATTTACTCACCTGGCAGTTTATAGGAGGTAAAAGCAAAAATGCACACCTGCTAACCCTGCTAATACAGCTGTTTCTTTTGCTCTATGGAAGACCACCTGCTTGTTAGCCTGAACTATCACACCACACTGCAACAGGAGAAGCAAATAGCCTATCACATATGAACACCACAGAACAGTTGCAAGATGTCTGTCTTACCTTTCCATCTCATCTAACTTTCTCTCCTGCCTTTGCGTTTCACAACAGAGCAACCCTACAAATGATGAGCTTCATCAGATGAACCATCCCTTTACACATGAATATCACTGTTCATATAACCTTCCTCTTATCTCTTCTTAGGAAACAATCTAATCCTACACGTGTGGCAAGCTTTCACACTACCCTCACTGGAAAGGTTCCCCGGAAGGTACAGCTTCCACATTCAATCTTATTTCATCTTTGGGGAATGCTCTTCAAGTCTAATGATGCCTCTTTGTAACCTGTCTTTTCCAAACATTTTCTGAGTTTGACCACAAATACACACACAAGTCAGGTAATTTTAGTTTATTGATTTTCTTCTGAACACATTATTTTACTTGTCCTTAAAACCCTACTAAAAGATCAGCCACACAAAAAAGCCAGGCTCATTCTTCACACACACAAAGTTTAGTACAGTGCTGCAAATCCATGTAATGAGATCATGTCTTCTCACTTAGGATGGTAGAAACAGAGGGTTCCCGGCTATGCTTGTTCTTCAGATTCTCAGCTAACATTCAGAGAACCTGGGAACAGTATATATCTATGCCCCCACACCTTTCAGACAGACACTTGCTCAAGATTATGTTCCCCTCTCCCTAATTCCTGTTCCCCAAGAGCTTTGCTCATATATTCCTGCCAAATATAGTCACTTACCTCAGAAGCTGCAGCTAATATTTTCCTGTTTTTCTATTTTGTGAAGCAAGTTTTCCACCAAATTCTTTTCACTACAAAGGTGTTACAACTCACCCAGCAGAAGCATCTTTAGAAGCTTATATATATTCTGGCTTATCAGCAACCTGATGATGCAGAGTGGCTGCATCTCTCTAGTGTGTACAGGCGGATGCTGCAGTATTTATAGAGATGCTAGGCAGGCCCCAGCATCCATCCCATCTTCAGGACAGAAGCCAAAGGATGTCTGTCCTCATAATTTTTTATGAGAAAATTGCTGCTCCAGTGAAACTGCAAAACTCTACATCCAGCCATTACCAGCAAGAAAGAACAATGTTTGCCTGCAACAAAGACAATTGACTGTTTTGGTGCCATATGTTACTGCTTTTTAGATATCCTACCTGTTTGTGCCACCAAGTGGGTCCAGCCACTCCAAACTGCTCCAATCTTCTCATGTGAGAAAAACTGAATCTCAATCTTCTTGGCTTCAGCAAGAAAGATCTCTTTGCTCACTAACTGCCCATGTTTGTTGCTGCCCCAGACATACAAGTGTCCTTCATCTACAATAGAGAAGTAAAATTTGTTGAAAGCTATATACATACACCACCACCAGATACAGGCTTTGTCTCAATGCAGTGATGCTGAGGAAGGAATGCATCATTCAATTTGTGTTTTCATTGTATACTTTTTCCTACCCTTCTTTACCACAGGCACACACACTGTAACTAGGATATCAGAAATATCTGCAAGAGCCTTAGCACAGACTGTTTTCTGAGGGCTACACGGTCACCCTGAAGAAACCAGAGCTTTCAGGTCAAACTGCCTAGGCTTCATCACTGTAGGCGTCTCAAAGATGACTTAAAGATGTTTATAACAAAGACTATTTCTTATTTAAAAACGAACCACAGTAGTCAACATTTCTGAGGGGGAAAAAAAAATCAAAGCATTTTGGAGACACTCACTGAGCAGTGTCTCTCAGTCCACTCTGTCCTTGCAGACCAGCTTTTATCTACACTCTAAAGCTTTGATTCAGTCCAGCAACTTCCTGGATTGCAGCAAATAATTTAACTCCCCTCCAACACAGGGGACTCTTCAAAGCCTGGCTGGCTGTTCCTGCTCTGCTGTAGTCTCCCAGCCCCTCTACAAGAGCTAGACTCTAGCTCTGCTCATAACAATTCTGCCTTCTTCATCTTGAACAAATTCAGTAAATCCTCCAGAGTAGGGACAGTCTAATGCTCATCTCACATTGCATAGTCACTTCCTAAAGGAATTGGACATGCAGCTACACAACTAAAGCAGGCACCACCCATCACAAGGCAAAATTAAAATATTATCATGCCTCAAAACAATGTCAGACAACTAGTGAGAGACTTCTGTCAGTAATCACTTGTCTTCCCCACCTCTTTTTCAGAACAAGCATTTGCACAAGTGCACATTCCAGGACTCCAACCACAGGGATAATTCTCTTTACAGAAACACTCACAATACTTTATAGCAACACAAGCTGGAGCTTCTCACAGCCTAAGAAAGAATGCACACTAACACAAAGACAGATGAGTCTTTCTGCAGATATTTCTTATCACTAGTTCTGCCTTTTCAGCCCCAAACCATTCCTCCCAGGTTCTAGGCCTCCATAGTAAAAAAACCCACAATTCAGAAAAAGCACTTCAGCGAACAGGAGCTGTGTCAGGCATCTCTGAAGTCCTCTGCCAGTCTGCACAAGCTGAAAGCACAAAAAATAAATCTTGCAAACAAGAAGTACGTTATCATGGGCCCAGAAAGACTGGAAGCCATACAGTTTCCAACATGGAATTGTTTAGGGCACACATTCACAACACTTAAAGCTTCAGGAAGTCTCAGGTCAGCACTGAACTCTTTACAACCAGCATGGCCAAAGTAAATCGTTCAGAGGGAAAAGGAAAAAAAAAAGTGGGACTTAGGCTACAATATATTTAATGATCTCAGTTTTGTAACAGTTACTAGAAAGAATAAGCCAGGAGAATTCCACTACACTGCTGTTGGTGAAAAATAGGCAAGGAGTGAGAGTGGGAGGAGAAGCCAGTACTTGTCAAGTTACACACTACTGACAGTCATCTGTCATGAAGGACTTCCCATGTTCCTCACTAAAACAGCACAACTGAAATGAAAAGGAAAATCAAGTCAAGCAATTGTGTCATTCGAATTCTCGCCTAAAAGTGGTAACTTGCTTCCCATCATGAAGTACATACACCTTCTGGAGAGAAAGAAAAAAAAGGGGTGATGGAAACAACTTGTTTCAAAAAAGAAAAACATCATGACCATTCATGTTCCACAACTAACACACACTGCCTCTGTCAACTCCTTTTCTTCTTCAAAAGGTGCATTTCCTCTATCCTGAGGATGTCACATACTCAACCCTTATCTCATGTCCTGAGTAGATTCTAACAAAAACTCAGAAACTAAGACTTAGCACTAGAGTCTCACTACTGGAGGGTTTAGGCCACTTTGGATACAAGTAGACTCTACCATTCTTTTTCCAAAGGAACACCAATCACATTTGCAACAATCCACTTCAACAGTTGTGTCCCAAACCTGCCTGACTGCAGGTGTTTGGTATCCTACCAGCAGATGATTCATGGAGCAGAGCCAAAGAAAATTGCACCACAGTGCAAGACATTCCTGGAAAAAAATGACCATTTAAATACTATACTTTGCAGTAGTATCTGTACTATATCCAGTATCTTTAAAATATGAAGTATTTTAAGTAATAACTATCTTGCAGGAGGACAAAGGGCAGCAACAGCATCACATTATAAAAGTCTGGCACGCACTTTGTCAATCTTGGTCCCCCTGCTGCCAAATAGGTCACTCTCTTAAATAGAAAGCAAAATCATGAACGAATAATCTGTTCACACTAAATACAGAGTGCTAATTATCTAAAGTAGAATTTATTTGTTCTTACAGTTCTTTGCTAATCAGGCATACACTTTGCATCTTAGAATTGAATATAATTTACATCTTGGAACATCTCCATACAACTAAATCTCTACAGATCTGCATAAGTGAATACTCCAGTGCTCCTTTAATCATGACAGAGGTACCAGATGGCTGCAGATTTGCTAAGAATTTTTTCCTATGAAGTTTGGCAAAGATTTGTCTTCGTAAGGTTCAGTATATTTTACACACTCCAAAACTGTAAGATTACAGCATGAAAAGCTATTCTGTTTCCCCTTCTCCCAATCTGTCAAAATTAAAAAAAAACTTTATTAGACTTACATTTCTGGATATTTAATACTCTAGCATGGGAGCACTGCCTAAAGATCAAAGAACAAATGACAGACATTATGGAAGTGCCTAATTAAAGCAACTTCCTACTCTTTAAATAAGCTTTGTGTTCTTACATCACCTCACACAGATCTGCTCACTGTTACAGCAGAGCCCCCTAAGGCAGCTTCAGACCATCTTACATCCCTGCACAGCACTGCCCCATGCAGAAGCATTAGCTCACATTGCTATGGATATCCTGCTTCTGCTGTGTTTCTGGGGACAACCACCCAGCACACCCTTTCTCCATGGGCAAAGGGTTGCACTGGTTCCAGGAGTCAACTATGCAGTCACCCATCCTGCTGCAGCACCAGAGACTCCCCCAACTACATGAACAAATCCTTTCAGAGTTCCTAAACACTAAGTAAAGAGCCCAGACCCTTAATTACATAAGAGCTAACTCGCACCTGACCCCCCAGAAAATACACACAAAATTCAGAGAATTCAAAACATGAATATCACTCTTAAAAAACAGAAAAGTTCTCAGAATCCAAAACTACTACAAAATAATTAACCAGCACTAACTAGGACAGATCAAATTTCAATAGTTTAACCAAAACTGACAACCATTTCAAAAGCAGAGAAACCTTTATCAGTTGAGATGAGGACTTTCACTTCTGTACCTGTGAGGGACACCGAATGGTAAGAGCCTGCAGCAACTGTCTTCACTTTCACATCTTCCAGGCCTAAAGAAAAATTAGTTTGATAAAATTTGTACAGCAGGTATCATTCAACATAGACATGCACACCATTTGTAACAGGATGATGATGAATTTTGTAATAAAAACCTCTGCTTTTGGGCCACAGACATTGCAAGACTCATTGTCACTTTCCCCCATAGATTATGACCATTCTAACCTTCCGGCACTCTTCTACATTTTTATAATATCAAGTGGCTTTGTAAAAAAGGATGGTACTTATCACTCTCATTATATTTCTGGTTGATCTACCCTTACAAAGGAAGCAGATTCCTGGATTACCTGTCACTTCACAAGGTTCCTTTGCTGTCAAGAACAAGGGGAGGGTTTTTGCCTGGTTTGCACACTTTGCCCGAGATGCCATGCCAGTTCCCCACTGGAGCACCAAACCGCTGTCTTAAACACAGACAAAAGAGATCAGAACACATCAATCACCAACAAAATCATTTAATTCATTAACCAAAGGTACCTTCAAATCATTTTCACTGATTCAAATTACACTTTAAAAGACATTTATGTCAAATACCCTACAGATGACCATGGTGAAGTCAAAAAGCAACAAATAGTTGTATTCTCATCATAGAGGTAAGAAAACTAAGAAGGTACTAAGCAACCTGACTTAGCTCTGAGGGCTGTTTTAGAACCTTACTGAGGACTCAGTAACAGAAGTCCCATCATTGCAGTACCCCAGGAATAAATACAAAGTTCACTGCACTTTCTCTTCCCCTTCCTCCTCTTGATGGAGTGCAGTCCAGCACAACTAAATGAAGTCAGTTGTCTCCTCCTCAGGAGGAACCCAGCCTAGCTCTGAATCAAGATGGTCACTGAATGAAGAGCTCAAGGAAGGTTAGTTCCCGCTGTTCATACAAGCGCCAGAGATTCCACTGCTCTCCCAAGCATCTACTTTGCGTCTTTAGCTCCACTATCTGGAATTTATACTAACGTTCATGCAAAACTAAATCAAAGAGAAGATATAGTTTGTTGTTTATCAATTTTAACACAGCCATGCCAATTGGAAGGCTTTGATTTCCACAGTTACACCATAAACTCAAAGTCTCTAATAACAGCAGGAGAAATATTTAGTCCTTATGACCCTCCCGAGCATACATATAGCAGACAGTGTAAAAGAGAGTCAGGAATAGATTTTTGAAGGTATCTGAATGAAATTGAGTAGGTCCTTTACCTCCCTCCCCAGCAAAAGAAAGGTTACATTCTTGTGACTTTTCCAGGTGTCAATTTCAATTACATTAATTTTAAAAAGACAAATTTTATGTGCAGTTCCATTTTGGAACATCTTGCACAAACTTAAATTATTTTGCACATTATAATGAATTCAAAACTCAAGAAGATATTTTGACTGACCAGAAATCTTTTCTCCTGACAAAAACTCCTTCCATGTTTTGTTTCAGAACAGGAGAAAAGAAATCAGTAAGTTTTTCACCCACCTGAAAACTAGCTTGTTAATATACTATCACCAAGTTCTTGGAGAACTGTTCTTCACCACCATTTTCCAGGAAGATATTTCTAGTATGTTTACAATTCCTGGTTATTTGTTTCAAAATCTTACAGTATATGACTTTCAGGTGTATTTTCCCTGTGATATTTAAAATACACAGCAACTAAAATAAATTTCATTTTCTTTCCCTCCCTCTCTCTCTTCTCTCCAAGCTGTTAAAACTCCATTTAATTTGTTACTGAAAAGGTATTAAAACTATGACATATTTACCTGTAGCAGCAAGGGCATGTCTCAGTCCTGCAGCAACATTCACCACCTTCTCTTTGAGAGACTACTCAAATAAAAGAAAAACATATTTTAGTTGGATTTTTACATTTAGTGCCTCTAGAAACAAAATAGGCCAAACAGAAGTGGAATGCAATGAAAATAGTTTTCACAAGCCCAGTCTGCATGTCACAATGCATACTTTGTATCACAAAGAAAGCAAATTTTGGCCAATAATAACTAGTGTGAACACCTTCAGTCTCACCAAGTTCTGCAACCACTAACAATACCACTGATAGTACCATCCACACCACTGAAGGTGGTTCTCTATGATCCCACAAAAGAAAACTAGAAAGCTTATTTTTATCTAACTGTTTCTACAGCCAAGAAATAATGCTACAGTCTTCATTCTGGGGGAAGAAATTCTGAGTTATATACTCAAAAAAAACTAACACTCACTTCAAAAACAGAACTGATGCACAAGAGCAATAGATTGAAAAAATGGCATAGCTAAGTTTGTTGAATTCCATCATGCAATTTGTCTTTTTTCAGTGGTGGATTACTGTGGGTTTGGTTTGAACTATTAAGCACAAACCTCCAACAAAGTACAGTGAAGGCATAAACTCCTCATATAGCAAGTATCTCACAAAGTTGAGGCACATGTTCAGTTGGAGAAAATTCACACCATTTCACTACTTTTAGTATCACTTCACATCATCTGAGCAGACATTCTGCAGATGTTGAAATATTACAACCCCTAGTGAAAGAAAAAACCTCCTGTTAGAAGAGGGTAACTTCTTCATATAACAAGAAAAGCAGCCTTAGGCTTTTCATTTCTGGCTCAATGACCATCTTGCTTACTGAAACAGAAAGGCTCTATAAAAAATAGTTGAAGTGTCTGGCTTAAAGTGCACTGAGGTGAGATAACCTCTCTAAGTTGCTAGAAGCAATATAAAGCACAATCCCTTTTAAATCTTTACCTCAATCTTTTGTGGAATCAAGCACGGACCTGAAATTTGAGGAACTCCCAATTGTCCAAAAGAGTTTGACCCACAGGACAGAACTAGGCCAGATCCTGAAAAAAAGAAGTGTTAAGAGCCAGACTAGTGAATCTATGAGTAAAAGCAAAGCACTGTAACATTGTCACCATCAAAATAACATAGCCAAGTAGCTCAAAAACTGACCTAACAAGTCCTGTTCAAAAGCTCTTGAGGCCATAGGCTTCAGGTCTTAGGCACCATGATCACTAAAGGTCTGAAGTTCACTGGGATACATGGAGTAATTCAGCTTGCAAGGCAAGCAGCTTAAAACCAGTAAGTGCCAGAACACAGAATGGTTTGGGTTGGCAGCAACCTTAAATATCATCTCGTTTCAACCCTCCTGCCATGGGTAGGGACACCTTTCACTAGACCAAGTGCTCAGAGCTATATCCAGCCTGGCCTTGAACACTTCCAGAGAAAGGGAATAAACGTCTACTCTGAGCAACATGTTCCACTGCCTCACCACCTTCACAATGAAGAGATTCTTCCTAATAACTAATCTAAACCTGCCCTTTTTCAGTTTAAAGCCATTAGCCCTTGTCCTGTCACTAGATTCCCTTGTAAAAAGCTGCAGCTTTCTTGTAGCCCACTTTAGGTACTGAAAGGCTGCAATAAGGTCACCCCAGAGCCTTGTGTTCTCCAGGTTGAACAGTCCCAACTCCCTCAGCCTCTTCTCATAGAAGAGGTGCTCCAGCCCTCCGATCACCTCAATGACCCTCTTCTGGACTCATTCCTGACCCCGCAAAGCTGGATACAGCACTCCAGGTGGGGTCTCACCAAAACAGAATACAGGGGCATAATCACCTTCCTTGACCTGATGGCCACACTGCTTTGGATGCAGCCCAGATTACAACTGCCTTTCTGGGCTGTCAGCTCACATTGCTGCCTCATGTCCACCCTTTCATCCACCAGCACCCCCAAGTCCTTCTCGGCAGGGCTGCTTTCAATCCCTTCATCCCCCAGCCTGTATTGAGACCAAGGGTCACCCTTGCACTTGGCTTTGTTGAATTTCATGAGGTTCCCATGGGCCTCTTCTTAAACTTGTCACAGCCCCTCATAGCACACAAGCAATAGCAATGTGGAACCTTCAGCATCTTCTCTACATCGAGATATTTCCTCAGCTCTTAGACAGACAGATTTACCTACTAATATGATTGTAAAATCCCAGCCACACGCAACTTGTTTTACACAGAAGTCAGACAGGGCAGTGCACAAAGTAAAGTGCAGCACATCCTCTGTGTGATTCAGTCCCAACTGCCCATCTTTGTTATGGCCACATACAAAGAGTTGTCCCCAACCTGGAAGAAAAAAAAACAAAACAAATTGTGTTCCACTTCACAGACTAAGACAAGAAACATACATCTATGAGATCTAGTGACAAACAAGGACAGTGATTGTGTGCAACTTTAGGCACTGCATTCAAGCAAAAAGTAACAGAAACAGGTGAATAACTACAGCTATGGAGATCTGGGTTTGTCAAGGGAGACACTCCATATGGTAAGACAAGCATCTCTTACAGTAAAACACATGATGAACGTTTGTAATCACATTCACACCTGTCTGTATTCCTTCTCTCCCATAATTAGCTGTGGCACACTGCAGAACCTTTCAAGGACCTGAAGGTATCTTCTGCTTCTTACTTTAATACTTATCAAGACTGAATAACCTCTCACTTCACTCCTCCATCCCACTCCCCTGCCCTAATATAGAAACTGGCTTCTTTGTATGAAAAGATGTTATATGAAGCTGAAGAAATAGACATCACTCAGAAACAAAGTAACCACATCACATATGGAAAACCAAATTTCCCCAGTTTCCCCAAAATACCGAGTTAATTGGCAGGGGGGAACATGTTTTGCAACTAAGGATTCGTACTTGCTCAGAAACAGCAGCCACAGAGAGGTGGCACCACGAAACCAGCAGGGAAACAAAAAAAGCAGGATTAGAAGCCATACATTCCATGCAAAAGCAATGTTTTCACCAGTGATAACTGCGGAATGTCCCCCTCCTCCAGCAATGCTTGCAATGTCTTGACATTTGCAGGAAACATCTTTCAGTGCCTGAGGGACCAGCACATCCTCTTTATGACCAAGACCAAGTTGTCCATAGCTGTTTGCACCCTTCAAATGCATATAGAAAAATCACACAATTTTTTTAGAAGTTAAGAAAAAAGGCACACATCTGCTCCTAAGAACAATCAAGATTACTGGGCATATGTCACAGTCTGACCTGCCAGTATTTGCTCCCAAAAATCCCCTAATAGGTCAATCCTTATTCTTACTGTGGTCACAAGATTCCCAGAATTACAGGCCAGGCCCTTGCTGTCATTAAGGGTGTCCTTGCAAACCCAGTATTTTATGAAACATTCTGGAATATAACCTGTTAAGACCTCAACTGTGGGCTATCAGATACTAATGAAGAAAGCCTCACTTTTGGGATGGCTACCACATGTTTAATTTTAATGATTCCCACTTATCATTAAGATCTTATTCATGACACTGCTTTCGGGCAGTCCAACTCTAAAATGAGATCAGAAAGACATACTACCTCATTCTGGAATGTAAACAAATCAGAAACACCACCCATTAAATAAGTCTTTTAACTTAAAGTGATCCAAATGAAAATATACCTGTTATAACTAGCCTAAATTTATAGGTACAAAATTATAGCTACTAATTCCACCATGGAAAGCAACAATTGACAACATAGTAATGAGTCAGGGAATGTTTTAATCAATTAAATTTATGTCCAACAGCTGGAACAGCAACCTTCACTCACCAAAGGGGATACCATAGCCTTTTCAGCCCACACACTGCAGTAACCACCCTCCACACCCACAGTGCTCCCAGCTGGTGATTCACAAGAGAGACCTTCCCCACTTCACCTGTGCTCCCCCTGACCATCTGCCCTCCATTTACCTCTCACCCCCCCAAAAGATGCAGAACCTGGCAAATGTTAAAAGGACACATTTAAGAATAAATATTTTGCAGGCACAGAAACACTTCAGACAAGAGCATCAGGCTGCTCGCCCCAGCCTACAGGTGGGTGAGATGTCAGATTCGAGCTCAGCAGGCACACAGAGTTGCTGTCTCGCGGTCACTACTATAGTGTCAGTTTCGGAGCGTGTTACTCCTTAACAGACGCACTTCTTTAGAGAAGGCTCCCACCGCAGCCTAAAACCCGCAATGAATTTTCAAGCCTTCAGCAACAGGCGAGCTGAGATAGGGTGCAGAAAACAAGCAGGAGCCTGAGGAACCGGGACCCACATGGTGTCTACCGGCGCTGACAGCACACCAGCCGCCACTCGCCCTGCCAGACCGACGGGCTGGCACAGAACACGGCCACGGCGGGGCAGACCGAGGGGACAAGGGAGAGGTGCCCCTCCAGTGGCTCCCTGACCCGCTGTGCTCATCGGGTGAAACCGCAGCGTTGCTTCCCCTCGGGGAGCGGACCCCTCGGACCCCTTTCCCCGGGCAGCGGAGCGCGGCGCGGGCCACCGACAGCGTTCCAGGTCCCGCCGCCGAGCCCGCAGCATCCCGGGGCGCGCGCGAGCATCCCGCCCTCCCCAGGCCGCGGGACAGAAGGAATTCTTGGCTCCCCCGGCTCTTCCCGAGCGCCCGCTCACCCAGGCGAGCAGCTCCGCATCCATGGGACCGGCGGCTCCCGGCTCTTCCCGCCGCCGCAGGCCGGGCAGGAAGGGGCGGGCCGGGGGCGGGGAATATCCGAACCACGCCCTGGAAGACGAAGCCTGAGCCGGGAGAGATCGCCTTGTGTTTATTGCTACGGTGACGAAATAAAGGTCGTTTTGCCTCTAATAATTACCAGCAAGTCGTTTATTTCGTTCACATTTGAAGCCTCCACAACAGTTTAAAATATTTAAGTTATTCCTGTTCTGTGTAGACAGGGGGTTTGGATGGGTGAAGCCAAACGTACGCGTTGTTAATGCCGTGGAAATGCGTCTTTTCTGTGTTACTTTTAGCAGTTTACTGTTTTTCTTTACTTTTTTTATACACAAGTGTAAATAAAGATACAACTGCTGCTTTTACAAAGTATTTGAAAGTAGGTGCTAATTTAACAAGTGTAATAGTTGAAATGTATACATACTTCAGACAGGGTTTGAAGTAACAACATAATTCAACAACATAATAATCCTAATGTTGTTAAAACTGCACCTGAATATTAACTATTACCACAGTAGCAGACAAAGCAGATCCTCCTCTACTGCTCACTTAATAAGGTTTCTTCTTTAGAAAAAGTTCCCAAAAACTATTTTTAAATGAAGTGCAATATAAGCCATAAATGCTGTAGACCATAATTCTACATTTTAAATATTCTTTTAAAAAAGTTATAGTGGATTAATAGCCACAGAAAAAAACAATCTAGACTTAATTTAAACTGTGAATCTACTTGGAAAAGTTGGGCCAACTATTGCTTATGGAGCAGTTGTGACTTACTAGAAAGCATATGAAACTCAAGCTAATTTTCAAGCACAGATGTTCATGAAAGTTCTTTCAAGTTCTTAAAATCCTGGACTAGCATCTTCAGTGTATTTAGGATTTCAGTTCATTTTTCCAGCACAGTTTCTGGATTTCCTGATAAGATCTACCTATGAAAAACCAGTGCCCAGCTATTAACTACACCCTGCACATCACAGATGCCCCATTCACAGGTATCACATCCCGTCCATTTCCTCAGCAAGGTCAGCACACACAGCAGCCAGCGCAGCTCTGCACAGCTGTGCAGGAGGATGCTTGAAACTATACGGGCCTGAAATCAGGCAAGTTTGCTACTGTGAAATACAGGCAATTCATCAGGACACCACTTCCCACCACTTGCAAAATGCTCTTTGGAATTACATATACCTTACACTACAAGGTAGTTTACTGCATTCATAGCCACAGAATTCCTATTAAATGCTTGGGTCTTTGAGTTATATTTTGATTGACAGGGAATGAAGGTGTTCAGGCCAAGTAAAGAAGAAACCAAACATACTTTTGTGGAATTTATGCTAGTCAATAAAGTGACTGAGCAATCAGGAGGATATTTTTACAAAAAAGGAAACTGAACTATAAACCTTGGCTGTTATTTTAAGCTTTGGTGTTCTATTTCATATGTTGAATATTAAATTTTAATTTGGAAATGGTTCTAGTCTGTGCTGAGGCAGTACACTTGATGGCTTACTATACTTTTGCTAAATTAATTAAATCAGGGAAAACGCAAATGTTATCTTTGTAAGGAAAGGTCTTCCCTCAGGTGCAATATCAAAGACAGCAATTCAAATCCTGACTCTTACCCAATAGCACATCTCTTAAAATAAACACAATTAGGAACTCAAGCAACAGCTGTATCTCTGCCTTATACTAGAAGCATGCCAAACAGCACATTTGCAATTCTTTGGGGGCAAGGATAATCCCTCTGAAAGGAAGATTTGACCCTTCCATTTTATTATGTTGAACCTCTAGCTTTTGTGTCCTGGTATGTGCATTGTAACCATTCCAGTTCTCAACTTAGTGGGACAGACTTAGAAGCACTGCTTACCACAGCTTCTATGCTATCAAGTCATCAGTGCTATAAATTCGGACTGATTGGGGTCAGAAAGGGGCATCTCCCTAAGCTGAATATTATTGCCTCATAAGCCACCTTCTGCAGCATCTGATCCCAGCCCTGATTCAAAGACCACACTTTTAGTCCAGGTCTAGCAATTTCTCTATTCCCCAGCCAGCTTCTAAAAGGCAACTCTGAACCATTTCTATCAGATGAATAGAGAAATACATTATGTAAACGACTTTACAGAGAGAAACAAGATGACATTGTTATTCTTATGAGACATTCACTCTTCCATTTGTAAAAGAGTGAGTTTGCATACAACACATTATATGCCTATGAAATAAATCAGTGGGGGAAAGAAAAGAATTGGTTTGCACCACACTGCTGACAGGGTGTTAAACTTCCAGCTGCTTGCCCATCTTGCTGAGGGCATCGCTGACAATGTCCAGCTCATGACGTAGCTCATTCACCACGCTGGCAATGCTTTTTGTGTCTTTCAGGATCTGCACGCTCTGAGTATATGGATTGTACTTCAGGCCAAATGGACGCTTGATGGTTTTTGCAAACTCTCTGTAGAAGTAAAAGGAAAAAAAGAGGTCATTACAAAAAAAAAAAGACAAATGCATTCTCTGTATGCAGTCAATATCAATAAGCTCTTCTCAAAACTACTTTAAAATAGTTCTTCATGTCTTCCACCCAGCACATGGAAGACAAAGCAAATACCAACCTCAGCTTTCCAATCCCATGAAAAATAATTACAAAACTGTGATAAGAATAGAAGCGTTTGGTGCTGCTATGGAGAGATGTATGAAGTGAAACCTGCTTTTATAAAACAGGTGAAAAAAATCCGTACCTCATCTTTTCCTTTGCTTCCTCAAAACTTTCAGAAACAAAGTAAACCTCCTGAAAAGTTGTAATGAGACATTCTTGCTTGCAGGTGACTTTTGGATCAAAAGGCTTGACTTTGGCACTGTCAGAGAGCGAGTGCTGATCATGTGTTATAATGGGTCAGAGGAACATCACCATCCAAAGAATCCATGAGACGACGGCATGTAGTAAAGTGAATAAAAAAGATTGAGATGGTATTTAGTGCATTGCATCTTGAAATTTTTATCTGCAGATAAACAGTGATTAAAGATTAACAAACTGAATTACTCTGAATGGTTATATTCTGCTAGTCTGGGTCAAAAAAGGGATTCCACAGATGAGACACTCATGCGTAAACAAGAGCAGTATTTCCAGAACCTGGTTAAGTCAACAAAGCTTTAATCTAAAAAGTGCTTAGACCCTAATCTTAGGAAGTACCAGTCACCTACTGCTTTCTGCAAAAGACAGGGATGATGCTCAGCATATATCCGAAAGTAATAACTACTGTCCATAATTATTGCCACAGTGAATTTTCTTAAAGCCAAGTAGGTATTTAAGAATTTCAAAAGAATTTTAGAATTATACTTCATAAAAAGCAGGGCAAAACAGTGACAATAATAATCAGGTACAAAGAAAAAAAAGGTAAATAAGCAATAGACATTCTTACCTTGAGCTCACTAATCGAAGAGAGCAACCCAGCCCCATAAACTCGTAGTTGTCCCTCTTGCTTGCACAAGCCAAACTCTACAGTGAAAAAGTAGCACTGAAACAGAGAAGGAAGTAAAATAATTCAGGCTCCATCAAAGATGCTGTGGTGAACTAGAGGTGAGCATTTCTATTTGTAGGTAGCATCAAATAGTTGCAAATATCAGACAGTCATCCCTAAGTTATCCTTCTCAGATATTTAAAGAGGGAAGCCAGAATGGAACAGGGTAACAAACCACAATATTATGTGTTTCTCATAAGAAAGGTGGATGTTATAGATCACCCAGCAAGGCTAGAAGCTGCTAATGTCAGTGGGAACAGTGAGATGTAAATCTGTTTTGAGAAATATTGACATGAAATGACAGCCTCAGCTTAAAAGATACACTGGATAGAGAGGATCTCCAAGTGAGTGACAACAGCCCACTACAGTTTGTTTCTCATTTCCTTAGTAACATGTAAAATTAAAAATTTTCAGTTTGCTGGATTTCAGGATTTCTGCAGGTATATGGGAACACTATTTTCATAAATGGCTTAATTCTGCTCCCACTGAAGGTAGTAGAAAATTTACCACTAACTACTCAGAGGAAAACAAATTAGCAAACCAGTTCTTTCATAACTGGCATCAGTTATTTTTTATCTGAATATAATTTTAATCTCAAGACATTTTTGCCAGAAATTGATGTCCAGAAAATAAGATAATTTATATTACTTTTTTATTGACTGAAGACTATCTAATGCTAGCACTCACCATATTTAATACCATATCATTTCAAGTTTTTTTACACATCAAAGAAATAGATTACTTTTAAAATCAATGAATCATGTTCCTAGAAGTAAGAAAATTTTTGTTTGGAAGAAATATACCAGAGAATTTCAGTCTGGAAAAAGTGAAGAAAAATACTGGTTATATTAACTTCAAAGTATATTTTTTTCCTAGCATGGGAAGTTTTTATATGTTCCAAAAGGAGGGACAGTGAAACACATAGATCTAGGAGCTGTTGTGACTAATGTTAACAAGGAAGCTCCAAATTTACTCAACAGAGTGGGATCAACCTAGTAAAGCACAAAGCTTCTGACGGAATCACCAGGCACTCAAACACTCACTGTTGCCAGTTTTTGGACAGCCTCGTCTGAGGCCCCAAGTGATGCAAGACCAATTTCCTGGGAGAACTGAGCAAAACTGGGTTCAGCCAAAAGAGGGACATGGCCTAGGAGTTCATGGCAGGTATCACTGGAAAAAGAAACAAAACAAGAAATCCCATGATTTGTCTTTGTGGCAAAGTGAAAAAGCACCACTAAACAGATACAATGTCTTCCATTAAATTTTAATATCCAAAAGACAGAAAAATGTCACTCAGGTTTATCTGAAAGCAACTGAGCAGGTCATACCAACTGTCTCTAAGTACCTAACTTCAGATTTTCAAATAAAGTTGTCTAAAATTAAGATCTGAGCTCCACATTTATGAGGCAACTGAATATTAAACTAACTGCACACAATGACATCAGTAAGAGTTCTCCAATAACAGTTGTACTTTTGAAAGTCCTGTACTTATAAAGGCAGTACTTGAACATGCTAAAACTCCACTACATTCAGTGAAGACAGTCTTCAGCACCTTAAAAATAAGTTTTATGATCGTGTTCTTTGAACAGCTGTTAAGTAACTTGGCTTTGGACAGCAACAATCAAAACTTTCTCAAATATTACCACAAGACTGAATGACTCACGGCTCTGGTGTATAGAGAGGGTCTGAGCTGTGTCTAACATATTGAGTGCAGTGAAAAACTCTGAATGCTAATCCTGCCAAGAAGTCTCTGGGTGACAGATATCCAGCAACAGGGCGAATGGTGAAACCTGTACGCTCTGAAAATGGACAGAGAAACCGCACATTAGTTTCATGTAAAATGCACAATGTTTTCAGCTTTCCTGCTGTAACTAGAGTGAAAGCCACAGCACTACCTTGGCTCAAAAGCATGTGAGAAAATCAGACACAATTAGAAAAATTAGGCATAAGCTTGAGAATGATCAACATTTATTAAAAATGTACCTACCTCTATGTCAGGGGATTTCCTATGAGTCCTTGCCTAGAGTCAACAATACAGCTTGGTATCTCTTTAGTCAAGCCTAACCTCTTCACAGGTAGCACTGTCCCTCAAATGTCACTGTTCTTACATGTTCAAGACACAATACATTAAAACACAGATGGCCAAAAGGCTTCTTAAAGGACCAGAACAAATACAAGCAAAGTGACCAAGGACATTTTCTTGTGCCAACAAAGTAGTGTGAGCCTTACTTTTTTCATGTGAGAAATACAGCACAGTTACCTTTCAGGAAGCGGGACACATCTTCCAGCTGGGGGATGTTGTCTTCCCTGTACCCACAGTATTTGGTTAGCAAGGGTAAGTTTTTAAGGTACTCTCTGCACGCATGAGTTGGGTAAAGGTTGTTAAGCTCTCGGTACACAGTCCCCCAGGTCTTGATCTCCTCCTCAGTGAATTCAATCTTGGGAATTGGGTCACCACTACAAGAAGAAGAGGAAGAAATGACATTCCTCAGTAAATGCTTAATAACAGGTGACTCATTTACCTACTATTACTACTTAGCACTTATATGACTGTGACACCTGGCCAGGGTACATTAAACACTGTCAAAGACACAGTGAGATCTGGTGGTCTATGCCCTATGCTTTTAGTCTAAGGGCTTGCTCTTTTTTCCACCTAAACCAGTTGTCAGAAATCTTTGCATTAATCTCACTGGAGCCTGAAAGCTTTGGTTCTCTAAGCAGTTTCTTAGGTGTTCAATGCTGAAAGTAAGACTTAAAGTACTTGCATAACCTCTTTACAGCTTCAGGAGCTGAGAACGCATCCTTTTCGCTGTTGAACTTCCAAGTCTACAGTTACTTTCCACTCCCCTTTTGATTTATTTTAGAAAAAGAAAATTCCCTAAACTAACAACACATTGCATGAAAGCAGTTAAATATACACATCAGGTAAAAATCACACTTCTATGCAGAAGAGACAAGCACCTGTCTGAACATATTAATTGTACAGCCTCTCCTATTCAGTCCTCAGGACCTTGATTAAAATGGATTATAGCAATGGCGGTGTTACACTGAGCTTCCACTGCCAGCCAGGCAACCAGCATGGCAAATTCTTTCCCAAGGGAATCTCTGTCAATGACACATTAACAGTAATCAGCTCTGTGCTGTAGTAACCAGTTGCATTAACATACAACGCAATAGAGCTCTAAATACCCACCATTTCTAGGTCAATTTCAATTGAGGAACTTGACACATTAATTCGATCAAGCAAAATCAACATGAAAATCACTTTTAGAAAGAATTTGCAGCACTGAGTTATGAAACTCTTACTGCTTTAAGAGCTCCTCCCCCAAGCAGCATCTCTAAAGACAGAAGCTCTTCGAATTTCTTTTCACAGAAATCTTCTTATCTGCACATCACATGCACTAGTTCAAACCAGGAAAGCAAATTCAAGTATTAACATTTGCCCAGAGAGCTTACACTCCATGGTCAGTGGGCTGTATTGGGATTTGCCTCCCTTCCCTCTCCTCAATCTGCCCTAGTCAGGTCAGTAAGTCCTGGCACAGGCAGCTGTGCCATTTGCGTTGTCTTTCCTCCTCCATTGTTGCACCCATTTCCAGGAAAGTGAGGAAGGACTGCAGAGTCCAAATGCATCACTGCTGCAGATGCCATAATGGCAAAGCAACACAGCGTCAGACTGACCAGAGCTGCAAGATGCCTAAATGTACCTTTTCATCTTGTCTTACATCTCCCTTCATTTTAGCCCTTTGGCTCTGATTCCTGAGCCAAATATGTCTCAGCCTGATCTGAGCCCAGGGATAGTGAGCTCCTCACTCTGCTATTATTTCAAAGCACACAGAAGGCTTATGCCGGATGAATTTGAGCTTACTGTTTGTAGTTCATAGCCAGGTCTGCAAAATACTTTCGCCTCTTGCGATAGACATTGTCTTTGAAACCCTGGTAGGGAAAAGGAGGAAAACAAAGTTAAATAAGTTTTCCAAGCTGTAATAAATAAATTAATTTAAAACAAGACACTTGAAATTTCTTCCATTGGGAAATATAAAACTATGCTGTGTAAGAATGAGAGGACAGGAACCTCATAGCTGTAGTCTGAAATGTTTGATAACTGTGAACTAAGCAAATACTCTGAAGTAAGAATGAGCTGTTTTATGCATGCAACTATATATTCAGCAAACAAGAATTCATTGTAGTCACATCAGTATTTACACAAACTTTGTCACTTGCTCAATTATTCTAAATAACAGAACAAATTTCCCATTTGCACTGCCCAAATGCTGATTTGGTTGCTCCAGTAAGGAAGAAAGAAAGAGAAGGAACCAAGCCTGCCTCAAAATAGCTTCCTTTTATTTTTGTTCTTTTTTAATTTGTATGCAACTACTCGGGGCCCAGACCTGGAGTTCTCATACAAGCCTTGCAGAAAGGCACAGCAGCTGAATTCAGTCTTCCCTGAACTAAAGAAGAGACATGAAATCCCCAAGAGGGACCACTGAGGGACAGGAGAGGTTAGAGGAAAAGCTGCAATTGTTTCAAGTTGGCTCCACAAAGTATTTTTTTCAGATTGGGTGTAGGGAGGAAAAAGTACTTACTGGATGGTCAGCATCCAAATCAGACCCATACATCAGCACTCGGTTTGCACACTTATCCAAATCTGAGATCTTCTTCGGAAACCAGGGAACATTCTCCATGTCTAGGGAACGCATGGAATCCACAAAGTTATTAAAAATGCCAAGCCGAGGGAGGAAACGCTACTTTCAAGTATGGCTACGGCGGTTACAGCTAAATCTATAAATTCAAAGGGCATGAATAAGACAAGGGAGTCCTCTGCCTATCTGGCACCAGCCTACAGCTCACACTTCCTCCTCGGTCACTGCCACAGTCTGCCTACAGAGCACAGCCAGCTTCAAAGCCTCGATGAAGGAAATGGTTAATGTGTATTTTCTCTGGCCCTTAAGTGTTGTTAGAAGGTCTCCATGCGTGCACTGCTGGGAATCTCATAGTGCACAAAGTGTGTGTGAAGGAGTACAGAAGTAATTTGCCTGTGTTCCCTAGGCAGATGGGAGCACATTGGGGTCCTCCCATCCTGCTTTACTAACCATAAGAAATAGAGGTTTCTCCATGATTATGTAGCTCAGAAGCATTCAACTCTACCTTTTGAGGGGTTTGTGGGGAAAGAGGAATAGGAGGCCCTGCAGCCTTAGAGAAGTGCATCATTACAGTTTTGCTACCAACTACTGTGGGGTTATTTTTAGCCTAAGAGGGTTTTTTTGCCAAGCTTTTAGCACAGCAGTTAATACACTTTTTCTGCCTCAACACTCTTTAGTTTATTTTAGAAGGTCAGGGCACTGTTTAGATTGAATTTCCCCTTACTTAGGGCTAAAGTAAGCCATTTTATCCAACAGTAGATCTCTTCTTCACAAGCACAATGGTTAAGAAATACATGGGACCCACTTCCTGCTGCCCTGAACTTTGGGCATCTCTTTAACTAGAAGTAAAGGTAAATGAGATGTGAAGCATCCTAAGGGTAAAAGGCACCTCTTTCACACTTATGTTGAAAAGTGGTTAAAAACATAAGGAAATCAAGAACTACATGAGGAAATTGCAGAATCCATCTTCTACTCTCATCAGCATCTGAACTGAACTGGGATCTGTCAGTAGTACACCTCTGTCATTCAGACTTTGCCTGCAGGCCAGCCTCCATTGACCTGCATGGATGCAGGGCTCTCACTGATGCCAGCTGGGCCGTGCTGAGGAGCACAGACAGCAGATGCACAATCTGCAGCAGCCTGAAGCAGCCCATGGTCCCAGGTGACACCAGCCAGTGCAGCGCTGCTCATGTCACCAGACCACACTCACTCACAACAGAGACATGCACCTGGTAACAAGTGACTGAAGACACTGAAGATTTCAACACCATACACAGATTTCAAACCAACACAGTCAGAAGTGCATTTTCATCAGAAATGCCATTTGTACTTACCATCTTCCTGGACATTGAAATGGTCTGCTGGGCTCACAGAGACAATATTGACGTGGGATTTCAGGAGCTGGAAGATCTCATTCAGTTGTTCCCTGTTACTGTCACAGTCCACAAAGATCTCAAACTCAGAATTTCGTCTCTTGGACTTTCGTGACTCAATGTGTACCAGATTGACATGCTTCTCCTGTTTTGTGAGAAGTTATGTTTTCAAACAGATAGGGTAAAAAACTAAAATTTATTTTTCAAATTAATATTTTACTGCCATGGACCATTCACCACCTTTATGAAGTTATTTTAGTTAACTGGATCTCTTCATAGCAGTTTGCTTATTGGAGGTGGGAGAATGATTTGATTTTCTGTTCAGAAGAAAATGAAAGAGAACCTATGTTCCTTCAGTTTTATTTACATTCAGGAAGCACACAGACTGGGTCAGGAAGTTTAAATTTATAGACCTTTTTCTTTCATCCCTCCCATAGGAAGCTGATTAGGAACTGGGTCTGGGAAAATTCACCAAAATGGTGATCAAGTCACCATATAATTATCTCACAAACAAGCAGTAGTTTTCAGGGCATAAATTTCACTTCTCTTTTATTTGAAAAATTATTTAATTCTATGTTTTATCTTAGGAACACCGAGAAAACCCCAGTCTAAGACATGCAGGACCACAGGACAGAGCATGGTGGCGCTGCTGCACATGTTCCTTACACAGTACCTGCCCAGCAGCCGTGCAATTGCAGTTCATCTGCCACCCACAATCTGGCTACGCAGGGTGACAAGGGCACTGGACTCAACACAGCACAGGTCAGCACCCCAAACACCTCCCTGCCATCAGTAGGAGCTTCAGACCCAGCAAAAATGAATGCCAATCCTCTTTTCACGAGGGGAAAGGAAAAACCTTTCTCTGTATTTACACCGTGTAGGTGACGATTTTTGTGAAGATTTTTAGCCAACCATCATCTAATTTCTTAGGAATAAAATTGCCTTTGTGGGTAATTTTGTGTGCAAAGTGGAAGCCAGATTAAGAATTATTTCCCTAGAAAATGGATGTAAATAATTCTAGTGTGTTCCAAAACTATCCTTACAATTTAAAATACAGAGCTACTGTAGCAATATGATTATAACATACATACCTGAAAAAGTTTTAATGCTTTTACAAGCCCTCCAACTTCATTCTTCAAGGAAAAAATGATGGCTGTCCTTCCTCTTTCAGATGCATAGTCTTCATTCTCTTTATTATCTTCAATCATCATGTAAGTTGACTTATTTAACTAAATTCAGACAAGAAGGTTTTTTGAACAGGAAGTGGTGCAAAAAGTGTGAATTTTTACATTTCAGGTTGTTTTGGGGTAATTCTGTGCTTTGACTGATCAACAACAAAAGTATGAATTGAATCATTACACAGGAACAGGCATAAACTTAGGGACACATAGAAACTCTGAGAGCTGAGAATGAAATACTGGGATTTCTTTTTTTTCAGTTGAATGGTTTTATAGACATCTTTAGTCATTCCCTAGGATGCAGAAATGTTTTCAATGTGTAGCATATAACTAGCACTGGTAGTGTGAGGAAGTGGAACTGTAAGATGTCAACAGAAATAGTATGTTGAACAAACACTCGTTAGCAAGTTCAATGAACACTAATAAAGGGAATAATCCAAATCCCGCAGGACATAGGTAGGAAAAGATAGATCAGGATTCAGTAGGTCAGAACTGAAAAATCCTTGCCTTACATAACTGTAAAGCACTGTTTACAAAGAATGAGGAGATGAATCTAAGGAGATCTAACCAGAATCTGTTGACTATAGACACTATCCCACTCTGATCAGCCACAACCAATCTACTCCATCTGCCAGGTTCCCTAATTCCTATGTCAAATCCTTGGCATAATCACCCAAATGGCACACTAAAAATTCAAGCATCAAACACTGTTGGACTATGTGGTTTTGTACCTTACACTCTTGACTGTGTTGAAAAAGTGGATATCACAGACCATATCCTTAGCTACATGTAGCCAAGCCATAAAGAGAGATAATATTGAAACAATTAAGAATGTGGAAAATGCAAAGTAAAGAAAAAATACAAGGCTCAGAAGCAGAGACTGTGTCCCATATGTCTTCAAACCTTGCAAAAATAGAAAGAAAAAAGGTGAGTTTTCTGAATTAGTCAGCAAGAAAGAAGATGAACAATGAAGGCACACTATCACTATTTGGAATTATTTTTTGATCTGACACAGCTTTTAAAGATATGACTATCTGGAGACATTTTCAGAAATGGAAAGAGATAAACAAAAACACAATCAAAACACACCAGTTCCACTGACTTTCTTCTACAGTCTCTCCAACTTTAACCTCTTCAAAATGGATAATGCTGAAAAGCTAAATGTTTCTATTTATAACTCAGTGGCTTGAAAATAAAACCCCACAGATTTTACCTATTTTCTCTCAAAATGTTCTCATTTACTTTTCAGATTAAGGAGACAGTCTGCCTCACAAAACAATGAAATTAGTTTCATCTTAAATTGAGTGGTTAACAATGAGGCAGATATTTGATGCTGTTGCAAAAAGGTTTCAAGCAGGTTACTAAATGTGAGCTCTCTGGGGTGCCAAGGTGGTGTCCCATGGAAGAGGTCCAAGCCCATTGATGCTAATGAAAATACCTGGATTTCTGACTGGCTCTCCACCAATAATGAGTTGTTGCTACATGATGAGCCTGAACAGTGTCAGACCTTCACTGTTTCTGATCCAGCAAAGTCAGCGATATCCATCACCTGGAGTCCAGATATCATATTCTCTGCTGAAAGTGTGTGACAGGGCCCAATCCAGCTTAGGCTGAGCAGCTTGCAGGTTTCACAGTTTGCTTCAGTGTCAGATCACAATCACAAGAGCCAGGAACAGGCACTGAGCAAAGGTACTTTCAAGCAGAAAATAAAAAGCTACAAACTCCACAATTCCATATAGGTTTTTGGTTGTTTTCTCATATGCAGAAGGCCAAATGTGAGCCAAATCCTATTCAGGTGATACTGCTGTAGAAGAAACTGGATACAAGGAAGTCTCCATTACAAATAGAGTTAGATGGTGGTCTTTTAAAGCAATAACTGTTGTGCTGCTTTATATGTATGACTAATATGCAGCATGTTGGCTTGAACCCATATTCAAGACCATTGACTGAAGACCAGATCAGCTTATGAGATTTGGCACAGTTGCATGCAATGTTATAAGGTGCACAACTAGGATAGATTACCCGCATCCAAGAGTAATGTTCTTATTTTGTATTTTGCTGCTGCAACTAACTGTGTCTAGGATCAGGAGATAACATTTATAAAGTTATGCGTTTAAGAGACCAATGAAGAAAATACAACAAAATGCAGTATGTTCTTATGTTAAGTTCTAGAAATTACTTCTAACTTGCGAATTAGAGGTTTCAGAAGAGAAATTCAGATGCCTACAATGCCAAATGCTCACCACTTACTTCTTTAACCCTACACCAATGCTAATCTTTCACTTTCAATTGAAAACTGAACTGAAGACAGGTCTTCATTCACGCAGAAACCATTTGGGTGCAAGGTAACCAGAGAAAATGGTAATGCAAAACAATTCCTCTCTTCCAGTGATTGCACCTTCACTTTCATTTTATTTTGCGTTAGTAACTAAGCTATAATAAAATGTGACACTTCTCCTTTGAGTGGTAACACATTCCAAGCTCTTTGGAGGGTCAGAGGGAATTAATATTGCATTGATCTTTTTATTAATGATGCAAATCATCAACTGATTTTCCATCAACTTGACTCGGTCTGGATGAAAATACACAAAAACAGGGATATTTTAAAACCTTAATTTAGATCAATAACTAGATGTTGTGCAGTTAAAGATGGCTCTTTTTGAAGCCCATAGCAATTACCTTCCCTTTCTCCTCCCCCCCGCCAATCTATCTATTCTCTGCGAGATAGATATTTGAAGGTGCCTACTTTGTGATTTAATTCTTTATATTACTGGATGACCAGTATTTAAAATTAGCCAAACATATTAATCTAAAGGAAATTACATTTTGGAGCCGTAAATTGAAGGGAAAAAAAACCCCTCGTTTTAGAAGATGTATTTGATACAGATTGACATTAATCATGCTTGATAAAAAGTCTCAACAGGCATTTTATGTCCTTCTCTCTAAGTAGCTGCGTACTTTGTCATTGTCCTTTTGGCACACCTCTTAGTAGGAAAGGGTGAAGAAGATACGATGTTACGAGTGACCACAATTAGATGTCACATTACAGGTACATTTTCCAGCCACACCAAAGGTCTTCTTTAGATTTAGTTCTCAGACACCAAACCAAAAGCTGTGCTGAACATGTTATTTGGCTTCCAAATATCCAAGGGGTACTTTTATGAAACTTTACTCCGCTAAAGTCAGTTCTTGTTTTCACAAGGAATTTTATGGACTGTATCAGCTGCAAAGTATCAGTACCTGCAGCCAACACATGAGCACCGATTTTATCTGATCTTCCCTGTTGCACTGAGCATATTCCCACTGTAACGTGAAATAACCCAGGAGTGAATTTTTCTGGGCTATATCACACCCTCTGACTCCTAAGCAACGACGCACCAGAAGTTACTTTTGTTCTACCTTAATTTCATGTGCTCGCGTTTGTATTTTACTACCTTTTCCCTCACTTCTCACCAGAAACAGCAACATAGCTAGTCCCATCCCAATCCCAGCGGCACTGAACGCTCACACCGATACCGGAGGAGCCGCATCCCAGGGCAATTAACCGCTCTCCAATTAACCGGGATCAGGAAGCTCCCCTTTCCCCCAGATCCCCGCTCCGAGAACCGCGACTTCAGAGGAGCCTCACTTTCCCCGCAAAGCCAGGACCGGCCATACTCGCAGGGCGGCCCCCCGCGCCGATCCCGCTCCCCTCACCTGTCCGGCGGGATCCCGGCTCGGCGCCGCGTCCAGGGATCCGCCGTGGCGGGGCGCGGGGTGCATGGCCGGGCGGTCACGGGGCAGCGCCCGGACCGGCCGGATTTATGGAGGTGCGAGAGCCGCCCCTGGCCGGGGGAGGGATGGAGGGAGGGAGGAAGGAAGGCGGGGGCAGGCGCTGCCCGTCCTATCTGGAGAAGGGGCTCGGTGGACGCTGTTTATTCAGACAGTTTGCAGAGCAGCGATGCTCAGATGCAGCCGCCGCCCACCCACCATCTCTGCACCCCGGAAAAACCCGCGCAAGAAGAGGCGCTTTCCCTCCTAAGTTACACCTTCTTGGTCCCCATACAAGGTCATTTAAGAGTGGACACGGAAGACTGACTTTTTATGGGTAACTGTGTGGGGGTTTGCAGTTAACACCGGTTTGCACCCCAGGGGGCTGAAGGGAGCGAGCGTTTTATTGGAGAGGACATGTCTTCCTCCATCCTGTCCACACAGCCCCTTCCAGACAATGGTCTGCTCACCATAAAGTGTTCTTTATGTTGCCTCTGGGAAAGGGAAGGCAAACTGCATCAGAAATGTGAAGGGGTGAGGGCTGGGCCCATAGCAGAAGGGCTCTAACCAAAGTTATCTCCAAGGTGAGAGCTCAGCTATGGGGACAGCAGTGAGAGACTCCCCTAAATGCTTGACAGCACATAGTACAGGTGTAGTCTCAAAGGGAAGCACGGTGGGTAGAGGTATTGAGCTCTGCACTAAAAACTAACAGTGCATTTTCTGCTGTTAAAATAAATTGCAGCATATTATTTCTTTTTCTCAAAACCTCCCAGACATACAGGAAGAATAACTACATTACTATTAGTAGGAAACTATATTTTCATGTAATATATGTTATCATTTGTTTTCTGCATACATCTGTTTATATTTTAAAAATCATGTTGTTTAAACTCCAGTGATCCCAGTCTTCACTGTCTTCTCTCCAGTCAGACTTGGGATTTGTGGACCACAGTGGGAGAAGGCAAAACGTTTCCCAGGAATATAATCTCTTGGAGGCTTTAAGACTCTGGAGGAGGAGATATTGATTATTTTTGTGGGGCATGGGGCTGTCCAAAAACAAGGACTCTGATCTTATTTTACATTCCTTTCAAAACTACCTTCCAAAGAAATACTCAAAACCAGCAGCAACTAGTTCTACCCTAAGACACGGAAGTTCTCCGGAGTTTTTTTCTTAATTGCCTAAAATATTGGAACCTTGATTCCAGCTAGATCTCTTATACACTGGTGTGTAAATAGACTGATAAAGCCAATATGCAGGCAAACACCTAAATCAGGCAGGCAGAGTCACACCTGCACCAGCATCTCCAATGATGTCAGTGTCTTCCTTCTTCCCAGAACACATTAAACTTCGAACAATCCTCTTTCTAAGAGGACAAAGGGTGACTAGCTCTGCTCTTCAGACACAGCACAAAATTAAGGAAAGTGGCTGTAAGTGATGACATAGCTGGAAAAGCCATTTTTTTCCCATTTGCTAATCAAATGTATTTTGTGACCAGATACTTCCATGTTCCATTCATAAAGGCATTATTTATTCATATATGCCTTAGCCCTAAAACCGACATTTCACTTCCTTCCTGCAGAATATATCTCCCCATCAAACAAGCTGACTCAAAAAGCAAACAATTTGTAGGATCTTTCCCAGAATCCTAAGTGTATGAGAGACTGATATTAATGATAAATCTGTAAACATGTAAATCTCTAAGACATTTATAATAGAATATGACTAATATGTCAATTTTCCATAGCTCAAATGCAGCAATAATAAGAACTAACGTGTTACTGTGCATATAATTTTTTCTAATTACTCACCATGTAGCCCTCTAGAAACTTTTCCATTGCAGGTGAACATATTTAGTTGGAAATCTGTGCTACTTTCTGAGAGTAGCCAAGATGAAATATCTGTGCTTTCTTTTCTGTCAAAATGTTGTGTTCATCCTTGATAAAATGTGAAAGAAAACACAAAATACAATTCTCAGTCACATTTCCTCAGGTGTCAGAAGACAGCTAAGTTCAGGTCAATTTAACTGTGAATGAAGGAGTTTTTTTGAATTCTTTTTTTACTTTTACTCAGATCTGTCTTTCAAAGAGTATAAGCTTTCACAAGACACATTGGGAAAGTCAGTTTATTCTTGGTGTATACATATGGGTTATTCTAGTTTTAAGGGACGCCGTTGTCCTCTGCTACAGGTCAGGACAGTGAAGATGCTCAAGATAAAACCAGTCACCCAAGCGCTTTGAGAACCCACTTTGGATCCTCTCCCCCAGGGGACAGCAGAAGCTGTGGTGTGGTCAGCATCTATGGGTTCCTGAAGACACAAAGCACAGGACAGTCCAAGGGGCCACATCAAGACACAAATGATGAGGCTGAGCTCAGCACATGAGCTTCACAGCACATGAGCCATGGAGAGGATATAAACTGAGCTGCCAGCTATGCCAAAGTTAAGGGCACTTCCTACCTCAGAGGGCCCAGTCTGATAAACAGACTGGAGTGACCCTGCCTCCCATCCTCACCCTGTCATTTCCAATTTGAGCAGGAGCTTTCTGGGACACTGGACATCCCTCTCCTCGTACCTAACCCTGCAGAGCCCAAGGGCAGCTTGGCCTAGAACTGATGAAACAATGTGAACAGGTCAGTAACGGTCAGGTAAATTTAACCTAATATGAAATTAATTAGTTACATAAGGAGATAACTAGGGTGCCCAGAGTTTTGGGGAGCAGATTGAAGCTGATTCACTGGTTTAGTAAAAAGTGCTTGTTCACCACAGCCAATGCCCCACAGTCTAAAAGGGCAGAACCACAAAGCATGAACAGACTCGATTAGAGCCTGTTTTCACTGGGTGCTTGCTGGAGCCTGCTCTGCTCCTCTCTGCACAGTTTTCAGCTCCTGGGAATCTGTGGATGGTTTTATAGGAGAATTACTTAGAAGTTTTTTTACAAAAGCTGAACCATCACAGTTCTAGGGTTACAGGGCTTCAGAAAACCATCACCCTGTCACAAGCACTGCTGCTGGTTTGGGTTTTCACAGATGGTGGGACATTTCTACGTTTTCACAAAAGCTGGTAGCATATCCAACCATTTAAGCCTGGTGGCTTGGGCCCTCACCACAGGAGAGAGCAATATGGCATAACAAAACTGCTGGCCGTCAGCTATGGAGCACAAAGCAAATAGGACAGCAACATGCTGGAATAACAGGAGTTTATCCTGCTGAACTCAGGAGGAGGTGGCACAAGCAAACACTGCCCCAGAAAAGGTATGATTTGTGCCTGAATTGGTCTGCAGGAGCACTGAGGCAGAGAGAGGCCAGAAGTTTACAGTGGGATATCAGAAGTCTACACAGACCCTGAGATGTGAAGGAACTGTGAAGGACAGAGACAACTCTGGCATTGACACCACAGGGAAACAGGCCTTCCCTTATCTCATGGAAGATAGAGCAATACAGTGATTAATTTTTCCTTAAAGGAGATTTCTCACATATAGCCTCTCATACAGACAAAACCCTTCAGATGGATAATCAGTACCTGAGGATCGAGCTCAGGTTTGACCCTGCTCAAAAGTGGGTCAAGCTGATCACACGTTTTGCAGGACAGGGCTTTGCCATGTGCAGCTGCCACAAAACCTGTCACATTGGCACAGAGCAACCATGGCAGCACTCACCATGAAGGCTACAAGAGTGACTTTCAATTACTTTATTCCCTCATAATTCTTCATTAAATGAATTCTCCTCTTCTAAGCAGCATTCAGATCCAAGTGAGAGAGTAGTGTCAGACTAAAGTCCTGTGTTTTCTGGGTCCTTTGCTTGAGTATCTCCAGGGACATCAAGTGACTTGGGAAGAGGCCACAACTCACTTCCTCCATCCCCGCTGCTAACTTGGAGGTGACTCTTCTCCTCAAGTTCTTGGTGAGTTTCTATTTTGTTCTTCAAAGTAGGAACTTGGCAGCAGAGTTCACAATCAGACAGTAGTTCTGACACTTGGGGGTACACATTTGTAGATAATTGATCTGGGAATGTTTAGACTGAAAAGTAAAAACAAACTTATACCTCCAGATCTTCCCCTCCCTAGAGAGTCATGCAGTAAAGGGACCACATTTTGCTGTCTGTGAAACCTTCTTCCCCCCCTCTCCACTTCCTCTCACTCTGAGATTTGCTCTCTGTGGGTCAAACACGTATGGACTCAACTAACCTGGCACATCTTTCAAGACACAGCACAAGTCTTGTATTCACCAGCACTGAGGAAGCTGGTCTGGGGCGGTGGCGGGGGGGGGGGGAGGGAGGAAGGAAGTATCAGTGCTGTACAGGGGCACCACTGAGGGGGAGACAGAGTGAGGGGGATTTTGTTCAACTGTTGAGGCAAGAACCATGGAAGGGCAGATTGGGAATGATCTGTAAGGATAGTAATCTGCTGCTGAAAGATAAGATTATCTACCTGAATGCAGCAAGACTGAAGGACTGAAGGAGAGAATCAGTCAGCCCTAAAGTCTTCTCAATCCCATCAAGGTCATCAGTGGGAATTACCTCTTCTCCCCATGTGGTAGGAGAAAGTGCTCTAATCTCCAGTAAGGCAATTTCACATCATCACTTCTGGGGTATAAACCTCCTCGGCCATCCTTTGGACTTCATGTGGCTCAGCCATCTGCCTTTCCAACCAGGAGTGTTTTGCCTGAGGCAAAGTGGCCACTTGAAGCTTTTCCAGAAAAAGGTATGAAGTGTTAAATCCCTGAACAAAACAGATTTAATACAACTTAACACCAAGGCTGCTCTAATCATAATTACTTTCTCCAGAATTACTGCAAATTCTAATCACAGTTCTCTGCCTTTCTGTTAATTAACTGCTGCAGACAAGTCATGCCTTTAAGAATAACATGGCACTTAAGCAAGCACTATGAAAGTTGCAGGGCAGAATGAAGATGAACATCACACAGCCCTCTGAAACAGTTTGTTTTCCAGTTTGGGTGTTACAGATCTTTCTTGTATTCTGACTGCATTTTATTGATGCCCCAAAAACTGCTGGTCTGAAAATCTGACTCATTTTCTTCTACTGATTTTTAATATTTATAAAGCATTTATTGTAAGAACACCTAAGCAGCATGCACATCCATTCAATTTCTAATCTTCATTCTCCCAACCTTGAGTTCTCCCCTTAAAAGGAGGTAACCTATCATTGTGGCTTAGATGATTTACCTAAATGCTGGGAATTAAAAAGCTCCAAATCCAAAGATTTTCAAATTTTCTAAGAAATATATGGATCTGAAATCCCTGGCTTTCTAAAGAGAATACTTCCATTTGTTCCCTTCTATGAACCACAGTTCTTCCAACAAACACTTCTCAGAGCAATTCACCTGTCCTTTCACCAGTGTGAGGCTACCACAGTGTCACACACTGAACTGGGAGTAATCACCAAGAAATGTCTGGAACTCTTCATGCAAAAACTCAGCCCCTGAGAAGGGGACCACATCCCCGTGAGAGTGGTTTAGCAATCACTTAACTCTTCAGGCTACTGAATAGTTGTTGAATAATAAAGCACTTAATTCATAGGCAGTTAATGGGCAACAAAAGAAAAAGGGGAATTTAAATTACACAACGATTTAAAACGTTTACAAATATCTTTTTCAATAAAAAGTGCAAGAACCAATGAGGCAAATTACCCACTCAGTGTGACTCAGCCAGCTGTAGTATCAATAGCCTTTAAGCAGCTTTTTTTGAAAAGCCAGAGCTGCTGTGTAAATCTACCAAAGCACATACAGCCAACAGACCATTCACTGTTTGTATATTTGCTTTGGACTGTTTAAAGAAGTAATATTAGCCCTTTCATCTGAGGCAGGAAATATTTTTCATTTCATAAAAGCTAAATAAAGTCACGAGTGACATGAGTTACTTGCTGCTCTGAGCAAATAAGGAGTAGTTTTTTCTAACATCACATTTGCAAGCTTTCCACAAAAGCTTAGCTGGCATGCTGCTGCAACAAGGGAGAAACCAAATTCTAATTTGTTTACACTATTGAAGATGATGCCACAAACTTAATATCAACAAGCTACATTTCAAATAACACTGTTGCCTGACTGGGAACCATAGTCCTGAAAGAGCTCTTTAATTACTCTGGAATTAGTGGGTACAGAAGTGCCAGTTACAACTTTCTTTTTCATTATCTGCTCAGTGTTGGCCAAGTCACCTCAAGTTAAACCTGCAGGAAGTAACAGAGCTCTGGTCCTCCACCAGTCGGCAAAGATTCCCTCTGTTACCAGAGCAAACAGAATTTAGTCCAGTCAGAACCATCAACTAGGGGTGGGGAAAGCCGCGTGGAAAGCTGGACCAACTGATTTACATGCTGTCTGGAAATACAGTGCAGCCTAGACAGGACAAGGAAATAATACACTTCCATCAGCACTACCTAAGTCTTACAAATACTACCCTGCTCATGTTGCAGCCTGATCCTGCCCTCCTGGGATATGGTTAAATGCCTACCTAGTGGGTAAAGCAGAAGGGTTATGCATCCACATCTCTCCTGCAGAATTTTGCGGTGCTGCTCACAGTTGCTGGTGTGATGGTGGTAGCCAGGCAGGTGGGCAGCACCACTGGACCCAGGCAAGGGGAGCAGCGGAGGCCCAGGAATGGCCCAGATGCAGCCAACAGATCTCCAGACAAGTCCATAGTGGCAAGCAGGTCTGATGCTGAGCAGGGAAGTCACATCAGCAAGCTGGGATCAGCAAGAGACGTGACCAAGCACAGCTTACCTGCTGTGTAGCTCAGGCAAGGGTGAAGTGGGGGCTCACAGCTGCTTTCACAGACAGCAGTGTGAGCTGAGGTCACCTGTCTGCACCACATTAGCACTGACCATCATCCTCCAGAGCCCTGGCAAGGGGAGGGAGGCAGAGAAGTTGCTTGGTGCTGAGGGCTCTGGCACCAGGTGCAGAGCACAAAATGCCTCATCTGAGTATGAAAGGCTAAGCATCGAAAAAGAGAACAGTGTGTGAGAGCCTTAGGCAACCTCAACCACCAGCACTGAAAACAGGCATTGATAGCACTCAGGGATTCCTTCTGACTGGCTCCTGATGCTACTCCATCCCTTAAGCACAAAGTGTGGTAGAAGTGGACTCCATTCATTGAGGAACCAACCTGGCAGCATATTTATACTGCATTATAATTTTTCTTTAAAAACTTCAGGAATTATCCAGTTCTTTCTCATCACAGACAAACAGAAAGCAAAATAGTCAAATGTATAAATAAGCCTGCTGATGAGAGCAGTCACTGAGTGTTTGTTAACCTCAGCCTGTTGGCCTAATTACTAGAACAGCAGCATATTGTGTATTCAAAGTGAGGTGGAAGAGTGAACAAAGGAGAAAGCTTTGTACTTGCTAATGATATGAGTAAGCAGAGCTCAGAAAGCAATTCAGCCGACTTTGATCCACTCCGAAAAGAGACCGAGAGCTCTTCAGGTACTTCTGACAACACAGCCTCGCCATCAGTGTGTGCTAGTAACCAAGCCTCTATCATATTCATCTTCAGTTAGGAAGTTTATCCAACATTAGATATGTTGAATGTAAGAAGCAGAAAGACTGTATTCAGTATATTTCATACATCTTACACATAGCCAGGCCAAGGGGAATCAAGAGCTGACTCTAAGGTCCAGTCACAGAAGACATTGGGTCTGTTCAGCCTGGAGAAGAGGAGACTGAGGGGAGACCTCATTGTAGTCACAACTTCCTCCTGAGGGGAAGAGTTCAGACAGTAAACTCTTCTTTGTGGTGACCAGTGGCAAGACCCAAGGAAATGGCCTGAGTTGTGTCAGGGGAAGTTTAGGTCATGTATTAGAAAAAGGGCCTTCACCCAGAGGGTGGTTGGGCACTGAACAGGCTCCCAAGGGAAGTGGTCCCAGCACCAAGCCTGACAGAGTTCAAAAAGCATTTGGATGAGACTCTCAGGCACATGGTGTGACTCTTGGGTAGGGTCCTGTGAAGGGCCAGGAGATGGGACTCCATGATCCTTGTGGGTCACTTCCACTTGGCATATTCTGTGATTCTGTGGGTCTGCCTGTTACAGGAGGGTTTTGGTGCCTGTTACACCTCCACACTGTAAACCATCAGCCTTTCTGAAACAGAAGACATGGCCAGATTTTTCATTCCTAGTCAATCTGTTATGTTCTTTCAGGGTTTCAAAATGAAATGAGCTCAGAGGATTGTTCTCAGTCCACAGAGCTCAGACATCTCCCCATCCACTGAAATCCTGGTGTTCATACAGCAAAACAGATGACTGAAGGCAGCCTCTGGTCTAGGCACTGACCACTGGCCAGCATGAACAACAAAGCAAATCACAGTCACTTTCTGCTGTAAGGATGAAAACCAGCAATGGAAACCCATCAATTCACAGCAGCAACTTGAAACACACTGGCAATTGTAAAACATCCAGCCTTGGGGCTGTGAAACACATCATCATTTCCAAGACTGGCAAAAGCTATTCATCTCACTGTGTTCTCATGACAGACGGTTTTTTCCCCTCTGAGTTTCTTTTATCTTATTAGATTTCAGCTCCCATTATAGGCAGGACAATTTTGCATTGGGGCGAAATTAATTAGTTTGCATCAAAGAAAGGCTCCTTGAAACATAACACTAATGAGTTTCATCTGCCTGATCAGAGGCCTTTGCTTTTAGGAGCCCTTAGTACAAAATTTTATTTCAGAGAAATAAAACATTATAAGAATATTTAAGGCTAAAATCATTAGCTAAACAGTAACCAGGATCATGGATAAAAGATTAGGGTGGTAAACTGAGAGCAGACATACAACTGAGAAGAGGATGTAAGTGTAGATCAGAACAGGCTAATGAAGATTTGTCAAAGATTTGTTTGTGCAAGCAGAGTTCCATACAATTTATAATACATTTAGTGAACTAACACTCTGCCTCCCATATATTCACAATGCTTTCAGGGACTAAGTAGAAAAAAGTTTGGGGGAAAAGAAAGTATTAAGTTTTAGAAAGAAAAGATGGGAAGTTCATGCTGGATGACTCAAACTAATTTTTAATATCTGACAAACTAGCTGGATAAATTATTTGCTTATTTTTAGATCTGTTTTCAGTCAAGAATAAATTATGCTTAATCAGCTTTGGTTTGATGGATGTAAGAATTGCTCCAGAAGACAAAAAGGATTAAATAAAGGGAGTATTTCTCACTCTTATTAAGCTTCCTCACTTCACCCACTTTCTCTTATCCCATTAGTACAAAAAATTAAAAAACCAGAGTCTAGAATTAATTTCCTGAAAGACAAGTGCAATTTCACCTGAAAAATTATGTGGTACAAGTATTTATCAGAGATTTGCTGTTAAATTTGGCACAGCACACCATAAGTGACATCTGCACAGCCCCATGCTAGGTCATTTGTGAATGACAAACACATGACATAAGCACATGTAGTAGAATATAAGGGAACTGTCTTTCCCACGATTACATCTCCCTTCACAAACCTCTCCATCACAGACACTAGAAATGAAGATGTAGCGTTAGGAGAGGGCAGGGTTAGGGTTACAGCTCCATTTAAGAGGAGGCAGAAAGCCCACATTTAGACAAGGATGTGCTTTTACACAATCTCTCCATCTGTGGCCAGGCAAAGAAACCACTGTACATTTGTGACTGTGCTCTCAAAACCAAACAGGCAGAGAGTGAGCAGTACAGCTGAACAGGCTGGTGAAAAACAACGCAGATCTGCTGCAGAATCACATTGCAAGGCACTGAGGGGTTATGCAGCTTAAGGCAGTTACATACAAAAAGCCTTTGGATAAACGGAGAACTGAATTCAAAACTCTTTCACCTCTTTCCTCTGCTTTGATAAGGTTTCAACTTAAACATTTCCACTTTTTGTCAAAATTATCTTGACCTGCAACAGAGAACACTGAACCCTTGGCATCTTTATCCTTTTGCCAACCTAACACAGGAATTTAAATTTAAAAAAACATATTTCAAACTCCCATGTGTCCTCTTCTTCTGATGCCATGCACAAACTGCACCTGTACATAATCTTTCTTCTGCCAGCCTTCTGCATCATCAACAACAAAGAGAACTGCACCTGCTATTCATAAGCTTTTTGTTATCTTGAGGAAGAAGCAAAAGGGCCCAGAGCATGTGTGAGAAGGAAAAACCTTTGTTTAATTTAATTACGTTTACTTCTTTCAAGTCTAAGTAAACTCAGGGATGAGCAGAACAACTGGTTAATTAAATCATCATAGCAGTTCCCTAACCCTGGATGAGCAACCACATCATGCTGTGTCGCACTCAGCAGGTTCTTCCAAAAAGCATGTTCAACCTTTACACTGTGGACCTAAAATAAGCCCACCTCACAGAGGGTACTGCAGTATAAGAACTCTTCTAATGCAAAATGACAGCTGTGGAGTAGCACTGTGATTATTTTCAATACTTCCATCTTGAGGGCTGACTCCAGATCCATTGGTGAAAGTAACTGATGACAACGCAATAAAAGATCTGGTTCTTATCCTTAAGCTCATCACTGAGAGCACTGGTCAAGAGGAAAGCAAAAGCACATATGCACAGATGCTATCCTGCCACACTGCTGGATGCTGTCCTTATCCTTATCCACCTGCTCTGGTGTCCAGAAAGGCTGGAGAAGCAGGAAAGCAGCAAGAAGTTTGCCTCTTGGGGCTACACCTGGCTGATCTTGCTGGGTTTGACCACTGTACCTGTCACCTGGACAACTCCAACTCCATGCCAGTATCCTTTGCATCTATCTCCCCCCGCTACCATTTAGGAGTTGTGAGAACTCCTCCAAGAGAAAGAGAAGGACAAATCTTCCCTTCATTTGGGCTTCTGCACGTGAACAGCTCACATTGCTCAGGGCCAATACATTTAGGTCCCTTGAAGACTTTCCTTGGATTTATGTAATTTGTCAGCTCATAGGCAATTCCCTGTATTTCTTTTTGTCTCCTCATAAATATCCTCCATCTAAAGAGCTCAAAAAGGCAGACTCTTCCCTTGCTCTTCCATGTTTTCTCCATTCATTTTCCCTTTCCTCTTATTCCAAACTTTTCTGTCCACTACTCCTCCTATTCAGCCATTCTAATGGCTTCATCCCAAATGACCAGATGGAGTTACTGTGTATTTTTGTTTATTCCCATCCAAGGTGAAGTGTTTCTCCTTCTTTTCTACTCTCTGAACTCATTAAATCAAAATCTTTAATCAGACTGGCATAAACTCAAAATGTCTTCCCATGGTTCCTGTGCCCAGCCTTCCCACCTGACTAATAAGGAAACTGATGCACAGTTTGTGCACTACAGTTTTTAATGAAAAATAAAACCTTCTGACATCACTGGCTAATTATAATACAACATCATGGCTGTATTTCAGGCCAGGATTAAACTGTGCCTGTATTTTCCTGTGTGGGTCAATATCCGCCTATTGACAGAAGATAGGGTGACAGGTCTACAACTGGAGACCAGGAAATTATTTTTCTGATTTCATTAGAGTAATTGACAAAAGCGTTTCCTTTCTATGTAAGGTTAACAGATGGCTTGTTAAAGTTACTTCTTTAAACAGAGATGTCACAAAAAATGATACGCATGACAACAAAAATAATATTGATACAAGCTCATTGCAAAATTAAAATGAAGTTTGCATAACCTAAAGCACAGAATAATTAACTGCCACCATTGCAACACATTTGCTTTTCTGAGATTTTCTTGAAAACTGGATGCAGGGACATAAAATGGAGGAATGCCAACATGGGATTTAAGTTACCAGAGGCACAAACATGAACTTGGTTACTGTGCCTACTTCACACGTACAAAGAAACTACCATGGATGTAGAAGCAGGTTGCATCAGGGCTTGAGTATTAATCCCAGTAGTAACAAAGTATATTAATCACACAGAATTTTTAATTTTGGATAAAAATGTTGTAATACAAAATGACTGAAGTAAAATTCAAGACTGTAGATTCCTCCTCACGCCAACAGCTGTTACAGACCTAGCAGGATTTAGTTTTCCAGGCAGGCATCAAGCAGGTCCCTTCCCCTTGTACCCAACTAGTTACCAGGCCAGGAGTACACTGCAGTCTGCTCTGCTCATCCCACACCAATGTGCAGTACAAGCATCAACCCTGCAGGACTCTGCTTTCACAGCTCACCTCTGGCAGGTTCAAGTGGAGCAAGTGGAGCTCTCCCAACACCTGAAACTGCTTCACCTCAATCATGCTTTGGCTCCCCAAGATTCACCTTACCCTACCAGCAAAAAACAAGGGGAGGGGGTGGGCAAATTTAAGAAAAAAAGAAAAGCCAGCAATACTAGTTTACTCACCTGTGGCTTTTAGGACCTCACAGTCACCTTAAACATGTCTCATTTCCATAAGAGCAGAAAAAACTTCACAGGATATTCAGCTTTGAAAATAGAAAACTTAATCAATGGTAGACCTTTGATAGGTGAAGCACATTAGCTATTCCACCTGGAGAGATCTAGAATGCTAACATAGTTACTTGTATTTAATACCTTTCTCCTTCAATGTAACACTATTTATCTTCTTTGTTGTAATTCTTCCAGGTTTCCCCCTGTTTTCTTTGTCCAGTATGCCTTCTTCACTTCTTTTTCTTCTCTAGTATTACTGCCTTGTTTCTCTTCAAAACATCCTACCACTGCTGCCTTCCCAAGAATGCTCTTTTGTACTCGTCTTTGTATAAATATCAGCTCTCAGACTTCAGAGACTTCATTAAGACATGCAGCTAACTGCCAGTGACCCAGGAGAAAGAAAGAAAATGGAACCCCAGTGGGTTTTTCCCTGGATTCATTCATTTTCTTCACAGTAACAATTCAGAAGCAAACCTGTTCTCTTACCAGTCTTGGTATTATATTTTTTTGGAAAAGAGATAAATAATTGAATCAGGGAGGCAAATAAACAGATGGATAGAAGCAGTATCTCCCATTGCAAAACCTCTGTTGACAGCTATTGGAAATAACCTGGTTTGTTTTAGCAGCCTGGTGATGTCAGGTTCACTCAGCTCACGCCTTGTCAGCTCTGACTGAGGGGCTTCACTCACTGCAGGGCTGACAGGAAGAAAAGCACAGCCCCTCGCTGCTTCTGCTTGCCTTCACATGAAGGATTTTTGAGAAATTGTATAATATTACAGCAGACTGGTCCTTGCCCCAGGTGTAGCTGCTTCTTCCTTTCTCACTGACTGTGGCAGAGCACATGAAATTCATCATCCTCTCCAACAAAATGAACAGCAAGCATTATAAAGGAAAAAAACATTTGAGGAGAAAATAAAGGACAGGCGAAGGAACTGCTGTGACCAAGAGATTCTGCTTGAGGGAAAAAAAGGCAAAATCTTCAATAAAAAATATAAGAGATACTGCTGTTTTTGTAACCCCCAGTAGCAGCCAAAATAAGGGTAGTGGAAGAGATTTTCAAAGCAAACAAAACCACATTAATACATCCATACGTTTTAATGCACTATAATAAACTAGGAAGATACTTCATTTACAAATAAGGATTGTATTTTGTTCTTTTGCATTCAGCTTAGTTTCAGTGAAAGGTGGTTATAATAGGTCATTCATAGCAACACATAATCTTACAGAAAAATGAACCACCATGGCAGTTACCAAAAATATGAACTAAAAAAGTAGTGACAGAAGATTAAGAGAGTGGAGTGATGTAGATATGGAGAAGAGCAGAAAAGAACTTTCCAGTGTATCAGGTTTCCCGGTTTAGTTTGCCAGAAAGGACAGGTTTGCAGTATGAGTATCAAGAGCAGCAACCATCTCCTTGCACTGCCAAGGGAGCAGATGAAGCATTCTAACATCATTGTTTTTTTTCCTCCCAAACAAAATTTATTTGTTTTTATGGTGTTTTGTCCCACCAAGAAATGTGGGATAAAGATGTCAAATGTACATAAAAGGCAAGGTGAAAGAACTCTTTGAATTAAATTCTTAGATAGATCTATGAAACTTAATTTAAAATAAGGCCTTCCAGTTTGCTTTTTGCCTGTTTTCCAGACAATAGTCATGCCACAAGTCATGTCCAGCTCTGTCCAAGATGACTGAGTTCTTGCTACTTTAGTTCAATGCTTCAGATACCCACTTTTGTTCAGAGCTCTGCACAAAGCAGTGACAAGTACTTCTTTTTCTCCAAAGAAGGAAGTTACAGAGTTAACCAGATTTTGGTCTGGAAGGAAGCTGCTCACCTGCTCGTAGATAGATATCCATTCACGTGGCCCAGAGAGGTCTGGCTCGCCAGTCAGTGTCAAAGCACAGCTACGAGAGAGAATCCAAAGAACAAACCCAAAAACCAAGCACCTCCCCAACCCTCCCTGAGTCCCCCAAAAATCCCAACCCCACCAACAAGACAGACACACAACGGTCATGAAGCACAGGCTGAGGGAGATCCCTGCTGGCAGGATTATGAAATACATGTGCACCATTTCCAAACATCATCCATCTGCTCCTACAAATAGTTTCACCCCCTTCTGATTGCCAAAAACTCAGCACAGTTACCTTGCATTTGCCTTGGCACCAGCCTCTTGCTCCCAAGGGCAGTGCTGACCCTTCCACACAGCACCCAGTGCAGAAGTGCAGCTGCTTCTTGGGACAAAGGGGGAATTCCATCTCCATTTCACCATGTTTATCAAGGATAAAAATTCCCAGCATACTTGAATTACCATTCTGCTGGAGCAAGGCTGGCAGACCAATCCTACAGATTCTTGAGTTGCAGATAAGCAGGAGGACGGGACCCACCTGGTTTCCCACATGACATCAGTCATTTTTTCTACCACATGCAAAGCATCAGATAACAATAATTATATTGGGGGAATAATGTATGTCATCTCATTGCAATTAGTGATATTACATTTAACAATTCATGTTAACAACACTGGATGTTAGTGCATTGAATCAGGAACAAAACAGAACAACAGATCTTGTCTCAGCTTTTTTGTGTATTACATTACACAGCTGCTGCAAAATTTCAACTGCAATGAATTTCAAGAGATGCAAAACAGAAATAATTCTTCACTATGTTGGACAATCATAAAGACACTCACCTACACCTGGGGATAAACTAAGCGAAAAAAATGTTAACTACTGGATGAGACACAAATTAACCTCCATACATAAAAGTGACTATGGAAAGAAAGCACTGGAGTGTTAAAATAAATATCCAGTTACTGTCAACATATTTTACAGGACACAGATATTATGAAGAAGTTCAATTTTCCTTTTACAATTAACACACTGAGAGTAACAGGCATTTCCAGTGGCTCAGAAAACAAATACAACTGACACTAGAATGAAGGAAAGCATACAGGGGGGTTTTAAAAAAAGAAACTTTATTACAAATCTGTAGGTTTAAGAAAATAACCAAAAACTGTCAAAGTAGTATGAAAAATGCTGTCATCTGATTCACAGCCACCAGTTTTCTCCAACAAACACAGCATACAAAAACTGATAGAAACCATGGCAATTCTTTTTAGCAACACAAGTCAGATATTTATGTAATGCCAAATCCTCTGCTGACAGCTAAGATGCTGCTGGCAGCCCAGGGGAATGATTAAATTCCACTAGTTTTGAAAACTGGAAGTTGGGATGAAAGGGTTATATACATATACACATACTGTATCATACCACATGTCCAGGTAAGTCAGGTCAAACAAATCATGGCCCAGCACAATACTTCAAGTCTGTAAAAACCTGGAGAGCTGGGGAATGTGTGTATATGGCATTAAGTTATTCTCTAGGTTCTGGTTCCCACTTTAACATCTTAGACCTAATAAAGACCAATTGTTTTCCATTCTCATTTACAGAAATAGTGAAGCTGATGTGCTGCTGTACTGTCTTTTCAGACTCAGAAAATTTTAGCTGCACTGCACGCAGGCACGGGATCTAAAAATGCAATGCAGTTAAAACATCATATAATTAAAACTGGGATTTTTAGAAGATTGTAGACTGAATTTCCTGCATGTGACCTAACACCTTGAGCTCTCCTGAAAAACATGGCATTTCTTATGTCATTCAATTTATACAATAAATGAATGAGGAAAGAACCAATATATGTGACATTCCTAAACCGAAGCACAGACTACTGTAAAAAACCAGAAAGTCTGCAAATATGCCAGTCTGCAAGTAATCCAAACCTGTCCTAAAACTCTTAACTCTCAACTGGCTGCAATGGCTGGAAGCTGCAGCAGAGACCATTGGTAAAAATATTCTGAAATCCTTTGAATTACACAGAACTGAGACGCCACAGCTCAGACTTGCAGTGACGAAGAAGAGGCTTCAGTGGAAGAAGTGTGAAGATTTTAAAGGAGCAGGATGAAACATTTCTATTACAATACCTGCTCAAGGTATTGATATGATCTAAAAAAACCCAAAAACACCTCTGTATAATTTAACTCTGTTTTTATCAGGTGTTTGAAGGGGATTTTCTATTGAGCAGTCCTCCTTTCTCCAACAGCAGCTTGAAGAAACTAGCACCATGTTACAAAAGTACGCAGTGCATTTCATTCATTTTGCTGTTTCAAGTTGAAAAGCACAGAATTGAGAGTTACTCAAAGAAAACTACTCTGTAGTAGAGCAATTAAAAAGAATCAACAGTCTCGCATTACCAGAGCAAACAGGATGGAAGATGCAGAACTGAATTTACAGCAATTTACTTCCCCATGCAGACCAGATTAACTCTAGGTCAATCAGGGCTACCTGGAACATTTCTTAAAAGCCACCTGCTGGTAAAGAAGTTGCCTCATTCTCTGCATTTACAAAAAACTTGATTTCTGGAACACCATAATGAAACAGTCAAAAGTCTTCATTCCAAAGAAGGAAGTATTTCATGTACATCCTTAGGTGGAACCTTCAGGCTTGGGAAACGTTTTTCTAGATTGTCAGCAAGTGTCTGGTCAGCCTCACGCAGGACTTCAAGGAAACTCTCCACCTGGAAGTAACAAATACACACACAAAAAGAAAAAAAAAGGAACAACAATTTGCATGGAACACAGAATCCTTATATTGGTACAGGGGGTCCTTCTATTTCTGGACCTTCCCAGCAAGAGCAGCCAGCAGCAGCCACTGCAAGGAATAATGAAAAATGCTCCACAAGTAGCTACCTTCCTCATAAACCCCACAATTACAGTCAGCCTATATTCTGAAATGTTACCACCACCCTCAAAATCTTACTATTGTTTAAAAGTACACAAAAAAAATCTCCCTATGAAAAATATTTAGAATAATTCTTCTACAAAAATGTACAGGACAAATTTTCAGCCAGCATAAATTTTCAGCTAGACATCCATTCATTTCAGCACAGTTTGACCTTTGCATCAGCTGATGATCTTGGCAACACTTTGGCTGAAGTAAGACAGAAGAGACACAGGGGTAGGACTGTCTGGAATTAGAATGGTGTGCTACCTGCGCCTGAGCAACTCTGTCCTACCTGTACCGCAGATTTGGAAAGGTCTTGTCACCCAAGCAGTATTTTTACAGCTGTCACAGACCTTGTCATATACTCACCGACGCGAAATACAGAGGTAAGAGGTTCTGAAATGCACAGGAACATGTCTGTTCATTCAAATGTCCCTGGTGCAGTCCTTCTAATGTATTTTCCTGGAAAATACAATGAGAAATACAAGTAGCATGTCATAAGCAGTTGTCAGAACAAACTCAAAACTGTGCACAGTATCTACAGTATGTGCTTCATTCTTAAAATTGCGTAAAACAAACAGAACTTACAGTTCTCAGAGAAAGCCAGATGTAGATGATATGAAAGCTCACACATCACAAGTCTCTTAACCTGAATGCTTCCATAATAAGAAATGTCCAGCCGAGAAGGTGAGTTTGATAGTATTTCCTTCTCTTAAAATAAATTGACTTTCACTCAAAAGAAATGGAAAAATACACCTGAAACATTTATCATACAGAATCTTGGCCCTGAAGGCACACACCTCAGAGAACCCATGTCCCTGCCCTCTCACACACTTGTTGCTATTCACCTTCTAATTGATTTCTAAGGAATTCCCAGTACACAACTGCACTTGCAAAGAAAAATGTCTACATTAACGTCTTTTTTCTTATCTAGCCTGCAGAAATCCCTCTTAGAATTTTGTTTATTCTTACCTTGGTTAGTTCTTGAAGCATATTTGAAAGCAATTCACAGCAAATATCCTTCAAAATTTTTAAATGGAAATCTTCCTCATTTATTTCAGTCCTTCCAGTCTCTTCTTGCTCAGACTCCTTGGAGTTATCAACAGCTCTCTTCCCACAGCCCTCCATGTATTGTAAGATACGAATCAAGCTCCCAATCAGAGGCATATCTTGATATAAAGGAACAAGAAAATTGAACTGTAACACTAAAATTTCTTTCCCATCCTTTCAAGGAATTAGAATTTTGAAACATGGCACTAGATTTTACACAAAAGCTATAGGAATGTATGTTCTGACAGTACTGTCTTTTGTTACTCAAAGATCATTTTACAGAAGCAAGTGGAAATGTAGTAAAAAACCCTAACCATTTTTCGTAATCTGTATCTATATCTAAACTAATCTGTGTCTATAAAAACTATATGCCAGTGGTAAGGAACATGAGAAGGAAAATGTCTTTAGTAGTAACAAAGTGAGGGTAATATGTTAAATTTACATCCAGATAATCTTATCTGACAAGCCAAACTGACACAATGTCTTTCTGCTGCAAATGACCCTCACTCGCATTTCCAAGATAGGCCTTTAATTCTAAAGACTTATCCATGAATTGAAAAGTAACAAGGAATAGATGAAGCCAAGTAAGTGCAGAATCTCCCCACATTAAAAAAAAAAGAAAAAAAAGAAAAAATTTACTGTCAAATCCTCATATTTTAGCGAAGATGAATTCTGTGATTTTCATTAATTTACCAAAGGGAGAAGACTGAGCAGGATCTGTAGTTTCTGGTTCTGTAACTCTTCAGAGACATCCAGAAACTGAACTTTGGGTTAAGTGTGATTTTCAGTCACCAGTAAAGAGTCTTACTGTATTCAAATATGTCACTGAACTGAACCATCTTTCACCCCACATAAAGTCACTTGTGAATATAACTTTAAAAGAACAAAAAAAAACCACAGAAAAGCACAACTTGCTTTTCCTCATCCTGGTGTATTCTTGCTCTGTCTGTGAAGCAAACATTGCAGACAGCACGGACAAAATAGAGGCCAATACAGTCTTCTGCTCCTGCACAATGATCGGTGGATCATCTGGCTGGCAAAGTTCCTGGCAAACGAGGTCATAAAGCAAACTCCAAGTCTCTTTTCCTCCATCAGGAGCCTGCACTTGAGAAACAAAAAAGAGAACCCACCAAACCAACAAATTTAATCTTTCTATGTGAATTATTTCTCTCCCCATTAAATATCTGATGATCCAGAAGTTATGGCCCCCCTCAGTCCCACCACAGGTAGCAAGTCAAGTGTCTTACCAATAGCCTGGATACCCTCATCCACCGTGGTCAGGAGCTGCAGGATATGCATATAAACATCAAGTCCTTCCGGGTTATCTGATCTACACAGAACAAACGAAAAACAAACACACATTAAAGAGCCAGTTACTGAGTTTGCGTGTCTTGGACACAGACAACCCTATCAGCAATCACTGCCATTCTCTTTGTTAACAAACTAGCTAATTTATTTCAAATTTTAAGTACAGGAAAACAAATTCTAGTGATCTCTCAAACTGTATTGTTCCCACTAAAGCCTTACAAGGTTATAAGGAACCTCCCCAGCCATGAAACTCAAAAGAAATCTCACATACCGGACTTGCTTGGCTGCTTCAAGTATACAAGGCACAATCTTAAAATCTGGAAGTTCTTCAGGGGAATCATCTACAGATGGTCCCACAGACTGGCAAGTGCCATTTTTAATCCAGTTTAACATTAGCTCTTCATCAAGATCAAAGAGTTTGTCCACCACTTCACCCACTTTTACCAGCAAGTCAACTGTACAAGAGAGAATGTATAAATTTCAACAAGAGTAAAAATGAAGAGCAAAAATTAGCTCACAAAATGTTAATATATACAAGTATTCAGAGTAAATTCAGTACTGAAATATATTCATTTTCTTCATGACTTACTATGGGTTGCTATGTTTAATTCCTTTATATGATATAAACCAGGTAAAGAGCCTGATAAATAGGGATGGTTGGAAAGCCCATTGACATCTTCAACCTTGTCTTGCCATATGTGAAGAAGTAATATTGTTCTGCAAAGAGACTTCACATTCCTGAAAAGTCCTAACTTCTGCTTCTGAAGTAAAACTTTCCAAGATTTATCCCTAGATATGCAGTTTGATGCTAATATTCCACCTGCCAATGTGCATTTTACTTATGTAGATCTGTGATTTTAACTGGATGGAGCAGGATTAAAAATAAAAAAATTGAAAAAGATAAATTATTAGGATTCCTTGACAAATCGTAACTGCTGTTACAATTGCGCTGGATGTGAAACATAACTGCTATTCAAAGTATTTGCATTTTTAGGTGCTGGGTATGGTTTTTAATAAATTAGTTCTAACAGGGATTTGCACACTACTGACTGCATACCCAAAGCCTGTGCATTTTTCAGCTGCCATTCAGAGTAACTGAATCACTCCTCCAGTTCAAGTATGGCAGTTTTTAAAATGGTAAATATATATATCTGATTTGAAAAAAAGTAATTAAATGAGGTCTTGTTTCAAGGCTCAAAAATTACATAACTCTATTGCTGATCAAGGACTGTCCTTTCCTTTCTTGTGTCAAGTAACAATTTCTTCTATCACACTTATTTTGATTCCCCACAGAGCTTTCTTCTTCCTCTATGCCTTCTTTTTAGATTGGTTTTATATATATTTATAAACCTGCAAAGGCAGGAAAAGTTTGTTTTGGTTTCCTTTAAATTCATGAGGTTTCCGTTATTTTCAAGAAATTCTCCCAACTGAAAATATTTGTCTTTGAATTTGCAAACTTCAGTTCTCGTTTTTCTTCTGCAAACTCCCACTAATTCCCAACTTGTTTTGGCAACTTACCGTTTGTAGAGCTGGACATGATAAAGCAAACACAGTCATACACGGAAGGGTTTTCTCGGATTCTCTCAACCCAGACATTGGCCACCTCAGGCTGGGACAGGCAAGTTAACAGCAACCTAGACAGGAATTCCCCATTTAACAAATTAGAAGCCAATTCAGTTCATTTTCGTTGTACAAGTGTAAATCCAAAATAATGACAATGATGTGACAGAAACCAGAATCTAGATCACAGCAAACTGATTCCAGGACAATGCAGAAACAAGAAAAGATGAGAGGATGAGAGGATAATAAAACAGTGAACCCCCTTGTCAGTTTTCTTCCCAGGCCTCAGAACATAGCACAACTACACTAATGATGCATTAGTTTCTGAGATGTCCTACCTGCTTGTTTCCAGAAGAGTTGGGGAGTCTGAATCACACAAACGCTGCAATAGCACTTGGCTTTAAGGAGAAAATGCAAGCAAAAAAAGTTAACAAAATCTATCCTTGTTTAAAAAATAGGTATAAAAAGGTTATTTCATAGCTGCAGCCATATTCTGAGATTAACAACAGTTTTTCCTAATTATGCATGCATTTTCAGTGTTTCAAGATTGCCAAGCTTAGAAATTAAAGATGCAAGAATTTGACTGGTGATTAAAAAAGAAATAAAATAGTGGTCTGTATCCTTCTTTCCTTCAGTGACACTTCCCGCACAAAAAGGGTCAGCCAAAACAGTGTGAAGGAAGATAAGGCATAGCAGACAATCATAGATCTTTGTATAACATATATGAAGCACATACACACTTACCCAAGATTCTCATCTTTACTAATGGACATGCATATGTCCTGGAAACATGCCATATTTCCTAATATTCCCACACAGATTTCCTGAAAAGTCAAAACACAGTATAATGAGGCAGCTGCAATGTAGTTCACAATTTCACTTCCACAGCAGTAAGACAAAAGTAAGAGAAATTCAAAGATGGTGGTAGCACCTGTTGGATAACATGTTTAAGAAAGGGAAAAAGCTGCAGCATGACAGCAACTGCAGATGAAGGGAGGAGTGAAAATATGTGAGAGAAACAGCCCTGCAGGCACTGAGGTTAGTGCAGAAGCAGGAGGAGATGTTCCAGGTGCCAGAGTAGAGATTCCCCTGCTGCCCATGGTGGGTCAGTTGTGCCCCTGCAGCCCATGGAGGTCTGTGGGGATGCAGAGATCCACCTGCAGCCTGTGGAGGATGCCACAATGGAGCACGTGGATGCTTGAAGGAGGCTGTGACCCCACAGGAAGTCTGTGCTAGAGCAGGATCCTGACAGAACCTGAGGACCTACAGAGAGGAACCCATGATGGAGCAGGATTGCTGGCAGGACTTGTGACGCTGTGGGGGACCCACACAGGAGCAGTTTGTGAAGAACTGTAGCCTGTGCGAATGACTGACATTGGAGAAGTTCATACAGAACTGTCACCCATGGGAGGGACACCACGCTGGAGCAGGGGAAGAGAGTGAGGAGTCCTGCCCCTAAGGAGAAAGGAGCAGCAGACACAATGTGTGATGAACTGACTGCAAACCACATTCCCTGTTTCCCTATGCTACCCAAGGGAAGAGGGAGAGAATCAGGAATGAAGTTGAGGCTTGGAAGAAGGAAGAGGTGGGGGAAAGGTGTTTTTGAAATTCGTTTTTATTTCTCATTATTCTGCTCTGATTTGATTAGTAAAAAATTGATTTCCCCAGTCTGAGTCTGTTTTGCCCATGATAGTCCCTGCTACGTGATCTCTCCCCATCCTTATCTCCACCCATGAGCCTTACATTATATTTTCTCCCCTATCCCTGTCCAGTTAAGGAGGGGGAGTGACAGAGCAGCTTTGGTAGGCACCTGGCATCCAGTCAGGGTTAACCCACCACGCCCTTTCAGGTCTGACTAAACAAATTCATGACCATTTCTGTTGAGTAATCATAAAACAAGTCATGAGAAAAAAAGGCCAGACTACTGGTTTTTATAACAGATCTTATAACAAGGTTCGATGAACTCAGTCCCTCATCAGTTTACACAGGTAAGGATACGTGAGCAGATGTGTATCAGCTTCAGGGTCACTGAAATACTTACTGATTAGACCACATTAAAAACACAGTGAAAAAGCATTTTAAAATTTGATTTGCCTGGTTCCAGTAATACATTCAAACATGCAAAGGGAGAAGAAGGGAGATAAGTCTAAGTGCATATACAGAGCTACTACTATTGCTTTTTGACAGCCCATACTTACAGTAAGGCGAGGGCATTTTGACTTTGCAAAAACTCCCATGAATATATCAGGGGCATTGAACTCCTGAAGAAATAATGCAACATCCTGTGGAAAAAGTGAATGGAGCAGTAGATAGACCTCTACAATTTCCAAAAGCAAAATCAAACCCTTTCTCATAGCACAAGGACTGGATCAAAGAGATTACAAACTCGCTACACAAAAAACTGTTATTTGCCAACAGTGAATACTAATAATCCTTGCTTTTCAATGAGAGAAGATCAGCAAGCCCCTCTGATGATTCAGGATGCCAGCGACTTGCTGTACAATGAGCTCAAAAGTCACATTTGCAAGAAATGTTTCTTTTGCTCCCTATCCCAACAGAGACACTAAGTCAGAATTCAGTAAACATCATGTTTTCAGGCATGACATCACCCTAACTTACAAAAAGAAACACGTGGAGGGGTTGCGTTTAGCACCTGATCAGACCATCCAAAGAGGAAATCTCCTCCTCATTTTACCACATTAAAACACAAAATAAGTTCTCTATCTGGGAGCAGTTCCATGCTTATTTAAAAAATCTGAACAAGCCAGCAAATAAAATAACAATACTTTAAAAACATATATATACATGTATCTTACTTGAGAATTTGTTCCAGCATTTGAGAATGTTGAGAAAAATACAAAGAAGCTGTGTTAGGTCGCCACTGCAAGTCTGTAGCTAAACTTTCCGAGGCTGTTTATCTGCCAGAGCAAACTGTGCTTAGCAGGAGGGCGCATTACAATTGCTAAATAAGCCTATTTAGAGAGCGGACCGAGCCTGGCTGACTCTCTGCCTTCTCCCACGTCCCGGAGGCTTCTGACGGAACACTCGGGGCAGAACATCACTCCTACCTCGTCCATCGACATGTCCCACACCTTGCAGATGTCATTCTCCATCTCCTCGTCCAGCTCCGTGCGGGCTCCGTGGGGGCTGGCGGCAGGATCGGGCTCCGCGGGGGCGATGACCTGGGACACGTCGGGGTGTGGGGGTGAGGGGAACACGGCACGGTGTGACCCCCCTGCACCCTTCGGAAGACGCTGTGTCCCCAGGTGTGCCCAGGGCGTGTCTCCGGGTGTGACCCCCGGTGTGCCCCCGGCCCCAGGAACGATCGCGCCGCACCCGCCCGGCGCTGACCGACACCGGCTCCCTCCCTCCCGGCGCCCCCGCACCTCGATGAGGCGGGTGAGGACGCTGAAGAGCCAGTGCTTGCTGTACACTGTGTTCCCCACCGCGTCCCCCTCCTCCTCCTCCGCATCGCTGCACGGCGGCGACGGATTGCGGTCCATGGCGGCCACTCAGCCGCGCGGGCACAGCGAGGCGGCGGCGCGGCCGGAGCGGCGCCCGCGGCCCCACAGCGCCCCCTGCTGCCCGGCGGCCGCTGCCTCCCCCACCCCGCACCGTGCCGGGACCGTGCGGGCATCGAGCCTGGGCTGTACCGGAACCGTGCCGGGACCGGGCCTGGGCTGTGCCAGGATCGTGCCGGGACTGCGCCATGATCACGCCTGGACCGTAGCGGAATCGCGCCATGATCGCGCCAGGACCGTAGCGGAATCGCGCCAGGACACGCCTGCCCAAGACGCCCACCCCTTGGTAGCTCCCGCAATGCCCTGACACCGTCCCGGGAGGATGGACGCTCGCAGACACGGGACTATTTTCAGGAGGATGTTTTTATTCGGCTGTACAGCAGGAGGCGTGGCAGGAGCAGAATGGGCAGCGCTAGTACTTGCGGGGCAGCCCCTTGGGGCGGTAGCGGTTCGGGTCCCCGCCGCGCCGGCCCCACTCGTTCGCCTCCTGGTCCGCACGGGTGTCCTCGGCGCCTCTGCCGCTCACGCTGCTCTGCCATCCCTCCCGAGCGTCACTGCGGGGAACGAGAAAGGCCACCTGAACCGATCGCATTTGACTCAGCCTCGTGCAGATCTCCTCACTCATGCAAAGCAAGCTTGTCCTCCGCGCTTCTCAAGGTGAGATGCAAGCACATACTCATCCTTGTCTGAGTGCCTGCATGGAACCCATAACTGGTACGTTGGGAAACGAACTAGCAAGGAAAGAGAGTTCCTTGTGATATGACCAGAAATGCAGAGGAAGGAGTCTGCCTTCTAGAAAGGACAAGAAAGGCTCACGTTCACGTGGGACGAGAGGCACCATTCCTATAGAGACAGGCTGTCCAGACAGCAACTGCAGCCCCTCCCCTCTGCTGTCCTTCTGGGTCAAAAGTGGAGTACAAGTAAAAAAGGACTTCACTCACTCCAACTGGAATGCCTGGATCCCTAGTAACTCACTGTTAACAAGGCAAACACACTCGTTACCTGATCACTCTTGCTGCCCAGGCACCACCAGGTCCTCTCCGGGCAGCGTCATAATTGCCACGAGCATGGAAGTATTTGTCAGCCCCTTTAAAATTTGCCTCACGCATGTCCCGATATGCTCTGAACATATCCCATGATCCTGCAGAAAGGGGAAAAACAGAAGTGATGTTCACTTTAAAAAGTCACACCAGAAATGGTTTAGTACCATTTCAGCCAGAAGTAGAGGCCCAAGGAGCAGTAACACAGTGAGACACTTCAGCCTTTCACACAGAGCTCTGCCCATAGAAAGCATCTGTGGGGGCTGATCAAAGCCCTCTTCCAGCAGCAGAAACCAGCTTGGATGTCCCAGCTCTACAGGCTGCCTCCATTGGTAACATGTGCTTGGGGATGGGGTTCCTGAGAGAAGGGCTCATGGTAAGAGCAGCTTACCTCCCACTGCATCCCGAACAAATTGTCCAGCTCTGCGCAGTCCAAATCCGTCAGCACTTACACACAGGGCAACGGAGAGCAACAGCAGGCACACACAGAGCCTCATGGTTCCCAGCCCAAGTCTGACACGGAGCTGTGAGACAATCAGAGATGAGCAGTTCTGAAGTACCTTTGAGAGATTGCTGGCATAGCATCCACCACACCCACAGCTGTGCCAGGGCAGCTGCCCAGGGCCTCCTTCTACCTCTGCAAGGAGTGGCGCCACAACAGAGGCAGATGCACATGAGTAATATGCATTCTAGCATTCCCTGCAGCTCCTGTCAGGCCCAACATGCTAAAGCATTAGTCCTGTTCTCAGGTACCAGCTCAAAACACTGCATATACCTCAAAAATTCAGAATGTCACTCACCACTGCAGAAAGGCAAAGCCAACGCAGATGGAGATTGTGTTCATGTGCTCTCAGAGAGGGTATTTATAAGCAATTCAAACCCCTCAAAAGAGGAAACTTTAAAGGACACACATGGCTGGGAATTCCCCACCACTCCTCTACTTTAAACACAGAAATCATTACTGGAAGCCTGCCCTTGTCCTTACTGAAAGTTCATCATTCCTGTTACACAATTTTTTAGACAGTATGTACTGCTTCTTCAGCTGTCCATGGGACTATTTGCTCCTCATAACAAGTGGACTGAGAAACTGCCTTGAAGACTGAAGTGTTCTGTGTGCTTGAAGTGTTACCCTGCACTCAAGGGTGATGCTTTTCTTTGGCCCTTATGCTGGACAGAGCTCGCAGGGGAAGGTGCCTGATTGTCTGCATGCAAAGCAAAGGGTCAGGTCTGTGTCTGTTCACAAGCAACAGTCAGCTGTGTTACCAGAAGGGCTGCAGGAACTGCAAAGTGAAATTCCCATGTATGCTGAGATGACCAGATGAATCTGAGAGCTAATGGAATGGAAAACGTGAAGTGTTGCTCTTAACTGCCTTGCAAAGCAAACCACATACACCTATGTCCCTGCTGATAATGCGCTAAGATAGCACACACACCCCCACCCCCTAAAGAGGGTCTGAATGGTTCATCCTGCCTAGCTTGCTCTCAGACCCTTCTCAAGGGACTTCCAGCCATCCTGCTGCAACAGCGGCTCTGTGGGGCTCAGGCAGGCTTAAACTAAGGAGAGTTTTTTATGCAGCAGTAAACATTTTACCTAAGGGGAAGTTCAGATCCATACAGCAACAACTCAGCTAGATTTTAAGATTTATATATTAACTGTCAAGCTCTATTGGTATGGTTCACAGTTTGAATATTCACTGTGCTCTCCCTGCTCAGGAGCCTGCTTGTTTCCCTTGGTTAACAACTGACACAACCTTTTCCCCTGCAGAAAGCTCCTAATTTGAGTGCACTTGCATTGCAGAGAGTCTCCCTAGTATGTGGTCTCACACATGATTTAACAAGCCTAAGAGAGCATTTTACATTCTCCTCAGAAGACTTAGAGGTAGTTGCCCTGTTCACAACTCTGTCACTTTCAACAATTTGCTGCTGGAGCTGCAGAGCAGAGGCATGAAAGAGGTTCAGTAAAACTAATAAAGTGCCAACAGGTAACTCCTTGGGCATCGCTGGACTTCAGCCAAGAGTTTAACTTTAAGAGGTGACATTTTCCACAGACAGGTCTGGAGCAGCAGGACAGATTCTCTGCAGTACTCTGTATCTCTGAATGGAACAATGTGCAATGAGAATCCAAGCCCTAACACAACGGACAAGGGAACCTTGCAAAAAACAGGAGACAGACATATATTTTGTTTCCTGCCACCCATGAACCCACTACTTCCCAGTGTAACAACAGCTCAGTTACTGCAGGGACTGTGTTTTGCTGCAACTCTGTTCACACCCCAGTTGCAATCTATGTCACAACCTATGTCACAATTTATGTCCTTACAGTACATGGCAGCTCAAATTCCTTTTCTGCTGGCTACAAATGGTCGTCTGTCACCTTTTCAGTTTAAAAAAATAAAACAAAAATCCCTGGAAAATGACTCCTGTAAATTGGGGTACAGGCATGTGCCATTTTCCTCTGCGACCTAGAACAGAGCACTGCCTTCAAAACTGACTTAAGGAACTTTTCCCTACAAGAGCTCAGGCATTTTGGACAATAGAGGATATTTCTGAATCTTATGCTGTGTTTCACATTCTCTCCAAACCAACATTTTCTGCAAAGAGCGAAACATGAGAATAATTACCAGAAGGTAGGTGCTGGAGGGGATCTTTAGAACATCTCAGAGTGTATCCCCTGGACTTGCCTCTGACAAGGAAAACAGCAGTGACAACAATGCTGGAGCTCCCTATGGTAACCAGCATAACGTTACAGCTTTGTACTTAGCAGGGAACAGCCTGAACTCTGCCTTCCCATATGCCCTTGGCCTGCACTCCAGGTCACAACCCTTTGCTCACAGAAGCAAGCTGCAGCCAAAACTGCTGCTTGCACAACAGAAGCAGAAAAAGCTGCCTCTGAGCACAGAGAAGGGGTTGAATGGAGCATTTATTTCCAGCCTAGCAAAAAAACTTTGGCTGCATATGCACAATGGGAAAACACCACATCAAAGGGTGCCTTGAGACCATTTCCTGGGTTTGTACATTCTGCTGTAATCAAGACAAAAAGCAACCCCATACTGGTTGTCCTTTAATTCCAAATACATACAAATGCAAGCTACATTTCACAAACATTCCAGAATTTTGCAATCTAAGAAAGTTAGATTGAGAAAAGGGATGAGGTGAATTCCCAGCTCAGGCATGACAATAACTGCAGTTATTTCTTATTTTGGGAAGGAACAGCACATTATTTAAGTTGACATGCGCAATAATTCACTTCAGAAGTTTTACCATGCTTCTGTGTAGAATATTTACTAGCATCGGCCTCAGGGTTTATAGACATATAGAACTACAAACTTGGCTCGTTTCAAGAAGAAGATTGAAAATGCAGATATTTACCTGAAATAAAATTTCTCTGTAGATTTTGATGATTATTCTAATAATGAATAATGTTTGAGGAGGTATGATGCTTTTTTCTTTAAAAAAAAAGAAAGCACACCATTGCCATAGTTTCTATTTAAAGCTGCTCCAGGCAAAGCCCCCTTTATTCATCTCTGCTTTTCAAGGGTCTCTTCCATCAGCAGTCACCCACAAAAACCAAAGATGAGGTGCAGCTCATCTGCCCCAGCAGGGACTGGCTTGAGCCATCAGTGGCATGTGCTCAGCTGCCTGACAGCACAGCTTTAGGATGAGGGCCTTGCTCTGCGCAACTACAACTTCTGAACAGACCATTTCATTTCACAGTCCCTTCACCTTACTCATATGAAATGATAACAAACTGATCCACAATAGGAAACAGTGATTTTCCAACTATTTTTCAGAGTAAACTTTTACTCTTTATTGACAGTCAAGTTAGTTGAAATCACCAACACAAGCTGACTTCAGACAAAATTTGAAAAAACACTTCCCATTATGTTACCTATATGACCACACTGACACAAAAAAAGGCTCTAAAAAGTTATGATTTATTAAAAGAAGCAAACAAAAAACACCAACTCTCACTCCAAGTGTATAAAACTCCCACAGACATAAGCAAGAGACTGATGTGTACACAAAATAGAAGCAGCAAATAAAATGGAACCATTATGTATGGAGATAAGCCAGGTACATTCTTGGACAGCCAGGAATTCCTCTAAGGCAGGCACCAGGAGCACTCAGCTACAGCTGTACCACATCATACACTGTATGAACCAAGTTAGGTAAACAACAGCCACAGAAGTAGCAGCACCTCACCTGTCAGGAAGAGAACAGGCACCAACAGCACCTGGTAGGTGTCTGGCTTCCATTCCAAACCTTACTGTAAGAGCAGTGAGTGCTTCTGATGGCACAGATCCTTCTATTTCCAATGTCAGAATCTATACCCCAAAAGATTTAAGGTTTTCTTATTGAGAAATAGTTCTGTATTGGCTTTTCCACAAGCAACACTATTAATGGATGAAAGCCTGCCACTAATTGTCTCCCTGTAACTGTGCTTTTTCTAGTGAAGTAATCAACCCTCCACACTGAAGTCTTCTTGGCATCAAAATGAAATAATCAGACTGCATCTCTCAAAAGGCTGAAAGCTGTATTACTAAGTCATATTTTGATGAAAAGCATTAGGAAGATGCTTTATAAAATATTTTCAAGTAATTACAAAACAAAATTCTAAATTTGAGTAAAATTTAGTTCCAATGAATGCATTAATTTTTTGCTAAAATGACATTGGTGAAAACCAAACACTGACCAGACACCATTGGACTTCTGCTAAAAATGTGGGTTGGATAGTGAAAAGGGTCAAAAGTAGAAGCCTAAAAGGACACTTATTCAAAGATGTATTAAATGCAAAGTGCTGGTACAAGGCATAGCTCTGTAAATGAGATATAAAACCCAAGGGATTAATCTTCATATTTTACCAGACATGTAAAAAGTTTTCTTGACAGCATCCATCTAAAAATACTCATCTAAACCATCAGCTTTTAAAGATATTATTAAAAGAAAACATGCAGTCCTCTCACTTTCCAAAATGTCAGAATTAATTGGATAAGCAAAGTTGACCTGGACCTCAATAAAACCTTTTGACACTGTTTCCCGCAGGGTTCTCCTTAAGAAATTGGCTACTCATGGTTTGGACAGGTGCACTGCTCACTGGACAAAAAACTGGCTGCATGGTTGGGCCCAGAGAGTGGTTGGAAACAGTTAAATCCAGTCCCAAATGGTGTTCCCCAGGGGTCAATACTTAAGCCAGTGCTGTTAAATGTCCTTATCAATGATCTGGATGAGGGGAGCAAGGGCAGCCTCAGTCACTTTGCAGACAACAAGAAGTTGTGTGGGAGTGTTGATCAGTTGGAGAGCAGGAAGGCTCTGCAGAGGGATCTGGACAGGCTGGATTGATGGGCTGAGGCCAAGTGGATGAGGTTCAACAAGGCCAAGTGTTAGATCCTGCCCTTGGGTCATAACAAACTCAAGTGGCACTACAGGCTGGGGGCAGAGTGGCTGGAAAGCTGCCTGGCAGCAAAGGACCTGAGAGTGCTGAACATGAGCCAGCAGTGTACCCAGGTGGCCAAGAAAGCCATGGCATCCAGGATTGTAAACAGGAATAGTGTGGCCAGCAGGACTGGGGAAATTATTGTCCCCCTGTACTTGGCACTGTTGAGGTCAGACCTCAAGTCCTGTGTTCAGTTCTGGGCTCCTCACTGCAAGAAAGATATTAAGGAACTGGAGCGAGTCCAGAGAAAGGCAATGGAACTGATGGATTTGAAGCACAAGTCATCTGAGGAGCAAACTGAGGGAGCTGGGAGTGTTTAGTCTGGAGAAAAGGACCCTCAGGGGAGACCTATCACTCTCCAAAACTACCTGAACCGAGATTATAGCTAGATGGGTCTAAGTTTCTTTTTCTTAAGTAAAAAGTGACTGGACAAGAAGAAATGGCCTCAAGTTGCTCCAGGAGAGGTTCTGTTTGGATAGTAGAAAACATTTCTTCAGCCAAAGGGTTGTCAAGCACTGGAACAGGTTGCCCAGGGAAGCAGCTGAGTAACCATCCCTGTGGAGGCATTTAAAAGTCGTAAGATGTGGCACTTACGGACATGGTCTGGTGGTGGACTTGGCAGTGTTAGGCTAACAGTTGGACCTGCAGGGTCTTCTCCAACTTAAATGACTCTAATTCCACTGTCCTGAGGTTTGTTGGAATATCACAACTGACATCTACAGTCATATTGCACAAACACATACAGGCAATATAGAAATATCGTATTTGTAGTTTAACAGTCAGCTCGTTTAACAAGTTCTTCTGTTCATCAGCATTTTTAACCATTAATCCACTACTCATAAATATTTCCCTCCCATTTTAAGACTTGGCTCAATTAATGTATTTCAAATAGACAAGATCTGTTTGTATAATTTAAGAGGGGGAAAAGCCCAAAGGGTACCATAACAAATCACTTCTACAGCAACAGTAAAGGTCAGTGCAATTTACAGGAAAGTTAAATATGGGCTTAGATATTTACCAAAAATGGTTTCTCATGTTTGCAAACAATGAAACAAAAAAATTTTATATACCATAATTTAATTAGGGGCTCATATCCCTGAACGCTTAAGTCATAGACTCAGAAAATATATTCAGGAATTTTCATCTTGGAAATCTTTGAGCTTAATTTCAAGATAAATACTGGATTGTTTTACTTGAAGTTCTACAGTTCAAAATTCATCTCCAAAGGAATAAAGAACTGTCAACAGTTCCCAGTCAGATACCTGCCAGATGGAGACTGGCTCAGTATAACTGAACTTTTAGACAGGAGTTCGTTTCTTTAAGGGCCTGTGAAGTTTAAGAGGCACTTTAATTTACAATCATTACAGTAAAAAATGTTCCCAGAGTTTTCCAAGTTGTTTTCTATGCTTGCTGAGACCACAAAAACCGGTCACACCTTTCCAACATGGACTGAATCAGCGCTCTGCAATTAAAGCAAAGGAGGGAAAAAAGGTCAAATAGTAAAAAAGCTAACGACAGAAAGAATAACAAGAGTTTGGGGTTGTTTTTTAAGGAAAAGTTGGTAGAAAAAATGTGACTGCATTTCACAAGTAGCATCCTGACATCACCATGCACACCTTCTCTGGGAAGGGATGGGTGAGATCATGTGTGCAGGACTCAGCAGGACAAATCTCCTTCAGTGAATCTACTTTATATACATCTTTAACGTATGATTTCCTCTTTCCTTATTTTCAATTTTAAAATGCCTATACTGCAAAACACATAGTTCTTAAATAACAGGAAAGCTTTCAGCTGAGTCTAAAATACAAGGTGAAAATGTGAAGCACTTGATCTTGTTAACTGAAAAGAAAGTTTAAAGCACAGAGGAGATCCAAAACAAATAGTGTGGATCTTCTGTTGACACATCTCTTACCTCTGCCTCTTCTCAGCAACTCTCAGTATCTCACACACATCAGTAAATCTCTCAGACAATTCTGCTGTCAAGCCACACTCCTGCAAGAGAGGCAAGGCACGGTTTGGGCCGATGGCCCTGGCCAGCAACAGAGCCACATTTTCCACAGTGATGCAGTCTGGGCAGCTCAGGCCACCATTGCTGACAGCACTCCCATTCTGCGGGCTGTGGTGGTGCAAGGCTGTGCTGTGATTTTGTGCAAGATGCAGAAGAAACTTCCATTCTTCTATGGTCTCTGGAATGCAACCTAAATGTAAAATGGATTTATATTATTGTAAACCAAGGATTACTCTAAGCCTACTATTTTAACTATATCTGTACATAGAAGGGGAAGGGGGCTTTTTATTCTGTTTTACTCTGTTAAGATTTAAGAAAACCAAGGATTATCAACAAGCCAATTGTGCACAGAAGTGTACTGCTCTGACTGACTCAGTGTAAAGATTTTGTGGTGAACACATAAAGCTTCACCATAGTTCAGTGTTTACAGCTTCGGATTAAGTCAAGAGGCAAAGTTTTGCCCATCTTAGGGCTACAGAGAATTTTCTTCTAGGTTCTGCCTTATGATACAATGCTTTGCTCACCCTAACTTTGGGTGTGTGCATGTGTAGTGGGGGAGTTTTGTGCAGTGCAAGAAGGCTTGCTGTCCCTCGATTTACAACACCAAGACTAGCTATTACTCCCAAATGATAAACAACCTTACATTTCTGAAATTTTAAGCATTTTCTAGCACAACTGATTTCACAGAGCACAGTGTGAAGTTCCAGGAGTGTAATGTCCATTTATGGACGTTTCAAATAAGATGCACTACAGTTAGGGCTACCAAAACACTTCAAAAAATACAGGTTCAACTCAGCCTTGGGCAAATCACTATACACAGGCAGTTCCTATATTACAGAAGTATGTTTACACAGCTTAAGAATCACTAACCATCTTCTCCATTCAACAGGCTCAAATCATCCAAATGAGCAATATTAGTAAAGGCTTCTATTCTTCTATCCAGCTCCAAACAGAGAAAAAGATATCCAGGCCAGAATCTTGAATAAGAGAGTAAAGATTTTCAGGAATCAAATACTCAATTTAAATTAAAGTCAGGAACAATTACATGCTCATTTAAATACCAGTAAAGACAGAAGCAACTAAATTTCTTGAATGTCAAAAATAGAGCTGGGACATGGGGAATACTTCTCAACCAGAAGGGGTATTTAGTATATTAAATTGGACACTCAGTATTTATCCTCGAAAAAGGAAAGTTTTTTAAATAAATCCTGTCCAATTAAGAAGCAAATGGGTAATTTTCATGTGTGTCTTTTTGGGGTCAGAATACCAACTAACCAAGCATCATTACCAAGTTTTCACCTTACCCATGTGATTTACAGATGTGAGCCATCTTCTCTTTTGTAACAAAATCAGCTGGGAGTTTAATCAAAAGCAGAATAAACTGGCTGTAGCCCCAGATAAACAAATGAGATCGTGGCCTAGAAGATGAGAAATTCAGTTTTCAAGCATTATTGACTTTCTTCAGAACATTATGGCATGTATATGAAAAGAGAGGAGGAAAATTGAATGAAACAATGTGTGCGGTTTCAGTAGAGCAGTCACTGATAAGCATTACAGATAGAAGTTATTCAACCCTTTGGTTGTTGCTACTGAAATCTGCAACATGCTCCAAGGAGCCAGTGACATCCACTGTCATACAAAGTTTAAGAGAAAAGACTGTAAACTTATTGAAGCTTTCTGCTGCACTCAGGACCTTACGTGAAATCTATTTTACCTGGGATTCCCTTCTGCATCCACAGTATCTGCTCTTTGTGGAGCATCATGAGAAACTGCCAAGCACAACCAATCCAACCGTTGAGATTCAGGCTGCAGAAGAGATCTAAGGAGAGATGGCCTAGAAAACAAAGCACACAGAAGAAAAATCCTACCAGTTTTAAATACACCAGATATGGAGAATAAGAGATTGTGTACAGAAAAACAACAAAAAGAAGATGTAAAATGAAACACAGAAAGGCATAAAATAGTTCTACAAACTAAGGGGACCACAGAAGAACCACCAAGTTTGGTTTCTTTTTTAAATGCTGTCTAACTTGAACTGTAGACAGGAACAAAAAAAAGTCAGTTCCTTTAAAAGTATTATTTAGGAAACCCCTTCTAAAACCAGAATCTAATCTAACAAACCCTCCAGTCTGAGACCAACTAAAACTGGCAAATTAATTGGAACTTAATGCTAAACACCAAGCAGGCAGATACAGAAACACTTAAAAAACTGCCAATAGCAAAAAAAAAAACCACTCAATTCCGTTGTGAAGAGAGTAGACAAATGAAAAAGATTCCAGATTCCCTTTACCTTTTATCCTCCGGCATTGATTTCACCAGACTATCTAAATATGCTAAGAAATTAGCTGGATCATTCCTGCAAAGCTGTTTAATATCAGAAGGCAAAAGAGAGGGGTAGAACTTGATCAAGGGCCGAAGAGCTGTTTCTCCAAATTTTTCATAAAGCCTGAAGAGAGAGGATAAAAACTACTTTCAGTACCAAACAGCAAAATTATCATTTTTCCAAGGTGTTTTGCAAGTTCAAGAAACTACTGAAAGGTGATCTCTCTAAGAGATTCCCAGAAATCCTCATGAAATGTTAAGAGAACCAATTCCTGATTGCAAGTTAACAACTCTGAAGAAGAGAAAAAGAGGATTCGGGCACAAACCTTTGAGCATGTATCAATAACAGTGGGCTGTCATCCCATGGCCCCAGGTCATGCAGCAGCTTCAGTATTTTCAACATCTCTTCACCCTCCATTGCTAAAGCCACTGGACTGTGACAAGTTAGTTCTGAAATCACAGCACAAGCTACTAGATAAGGGCAAGTGGTTTTTCTCTTAACACACCCCCCCCGTTGTCGTTATGCTGAATAACAGCTATCATTGCTTTCATGCAACTCTCCAGCTAACAGTAGTAAAAAGTGAGCAGATTCTACTTGGTCATTCATAGAATCAACATCACTAATCTGCACTTACAACAAATTACTGTTATAAAGTAACTTGGTAATTCTTGATACAATTAAGGCATGGAATAATACTCCTGCTGTATTTTCCTCTTCTTTAGACTTCTCAGGAGGTAATTTTTCTCTCATGTGAAAAAAACAGCCTGCAGCAGGAGTATGGCTTGCTGAATACAATGCAGATCTGCATATATTCTCATATGCTCTCATATATTCAATATACATGCAATATATATATTCTCATATATTACAATTTGATTCTATTAATAAAAACTGCAGCTTGAACACTGACTTAATAGAACACAGAATTCAACACGAACCTCGACCCTGATGAAATGCAGGTATTACTTTACAGGCACAAGTGCAGCCCAACTAAGGACAAACTGGGAATGCATACTTCACTTCTATGGCTCTCAGAGTCCAAACAGTGAAGAGACACCCAAACACCAACATACCAACCTGTTGGTTGTTTAAATACTCCCTGTTGGAGCCAAATCAATGTTAAGACTTTAATGTGCTCTTAAAAGAAATGTGTAAGGCATAAGCAGAATGCAGAGAACAGAAATGTTCTGGTTTCCAAGATAATCATGAAGCTTTGGTTCAGTAAGATTAATGAGGCATTAAAAAGATCAGAAAGTATTTCTGTGGAACAAGAAGTCCAAAGTGATCACAAGCCACTCATTTGCACGAAAACATCCTCTCCATTTAGTTTTGTTGTACATTAACCACATTCCTCCACAAACTGAATCCTCCAACACAAAATGCTGAAGCTCCTCCCCTCACCTCTGCTTTGTTCCTAGAGACATATGATACTAATTAAGATGTTTTTGCTGTTTGAGGCAGGTATATTTGTTTGTAACTAGATCTAGGCCATGATCACTACAGTGTTCAATCAACAAGGAGGCAGCAGTTTTTCCTAAATTAGTCTTTCAGGAAAAAAACAATGAACCAAACAACCCAAAAATGGAACAAACACTCCCACACTACACAAATTTGAGTGTCTTCATGTTTTTTAGCTTTTTTTTTTCCTCCCAAACAGTCTTACTTTCAGATTAAGAAGTAATACAATTTTCATTAGTTACCTTTCAATCCTGCGATGTACGTTTCCCATACATGAGGACTGGTTGTGTATGTGGTTATAATACACTGCTTTACTCTTTTTAAATCCAAAAGAAAGAAGTAGCTTCGCATAAACCTACAAGCCCAGGTCCACGGAGCTGCCAGTGGCAGACTTCCATCAGAGCTCTCCTCAGCCTCACCACTTCCACAAGAAAAGACACGCAGCTCAAAACACAGCGTTGTCAACTCCACAAGATCTTTCTGAACACCTGGTTCTATGACACATGGAGGAGACACTTGAAAACTGCAGTCTGAAGGTCCCCTCAGATCAGTACTATTTTTGCATATGGTTTTGCTTGGACAAGTTTCATCAGTATTTTCCTTTTCAATGCAGCCTTCCAAAACACTACTCTGTTCCTTGCCTGCTGGGTCTCCCTTAGCTGGATCCAGTCGCAGGTTTTCCTCCAGGACTGCCCTCTGTTCTTCAGCATACACAGCCTTGCTTTTCTTAGGAGATAACGCAGAATGCTCTTTGCTGCTGAATTTTTCTTGTAGATAGAAAAGCCATTCCTGCAGAACCCTTCTCATACTCTGAGGTTCTAATAAAACCAAGGGATCCTGGAGTTTGGCTCTGCAGCATAAAAAAAGAAGTTTTCTACATTTAACAGTTGTAAGATGCCATGAGTGAAGTATACAGGCTATGTGCAACCCCAAGTACACTCTTACACCTAGTGTCAGTTGTTTTGTGATTTTGAGTGCATTAAACAGAATTTAGGCTACTTAGCACTGTCTTCATTTGATCTCAGCACGTTTTGAGTTCCTCAAGACTTCTTTCAGAATGGATTTTTGTTTGTTGGGTGGTTTTCATTTTTTTAAACTGTGCTTATCATTAGGACAAAAGGATAATGCTAGATTACCTAAATAAGCTTGTAGGGGGTTTTGCTTGGTTTTAAACAGAGGAATCAAATCATTCACCAAGTAAGATCCTTTCAGGTTATGTTAATAGACACTTAGAGCATTCATGTAATGAATGAAAAACCCCAGAATTTAAAAAAAACAGTAATTTTTTCCTACCAAAGCCTAATATATCTATAATCTAAAATGTTTCCCTGCTTACAGAGCTTCTGCTGTTGCAGCCTTGAGATCTCTCAGACGGTCCTCTTCAGGAAGCTGGCAGCTCTGTGGTTCTAACCTAGAAAAACACAATCATTTCAGTCTTATCTGAAGTATTATCTTTAATAATTTGAGGATTTCCTCACAGATTTCCTCAATCATATTAATTCCTTTATTAAATACAAAGCTTTAATTTCTAAAGAAGGAAGAGCTCAACAGAAATTATACATAAATTGGGCATGAAGAACAACAGGTAACACAATTTTTGTGGCCTTCTATACTGGCTTCAACTACAGTAAATTTCTGCAAGTACTGAATGAAAACCAGTACCATAACACTACAGGAAAGTCAATCCAAAATGGTTCATTAGCACTGAAATATGAAATAACTTAGCTCTGTATTAAAAAGAAATCAACACCAAATAAACAAAACCCATACATACCAAAAGTGAAATATGTTTTTAGGGAGCTAAAAATGCTTACTTGTCACTCAAGGACAGAAAATGAACTGTTGGACTCATGTCCATAACTATAACAAGCATCACAGATGTATGATACAAGAATTGCTGAACAGACTACACTCATGTCCTTCAGCCATTGCAGCACTGTGCAGACTGCATGACCCAACACCCACCAGTGTTCACTGCCTCATCAACGTCTAAGAGAAGTGTCTGGGAGAACCACTGAAACCCACTGTAATTAATTATGCCAGTAATGAATGCAGCTAGAAAAATCTAATGCTGAGTTCCTCATTGTGCTTGAAACAGGAGTTTTTCCTTAGGTTGCTCTCCTAAGGACATTCAGCAAAAGCAACTGCTAAGAAAATGTGATTTTGCACTCACTCTTTCTCCTCCTGGGGAGATGGCACCAGGTTAACAGTCAACTCTGACAGCTGCTCGTCATCCTTGGCTTCTTGCCTCCCTCTACCATCAGGACTTATATGAAGTGTGCCAATCTTCTCCGTAGTTTTGCGTACAAAGCTGGAAACACTAGGAATCAGAAGTTCAAACATTTAAAATTGGAAGGTCAAAAGTGAACAAACCAAGCACTTCCTTTTCATGCAAATCATCACTTCAGAAAAGTTTATAATCTGAAGAACACTCAAAAAAAGGACAAGAACAGTGACAACTAACAGGAATAAAATGCACTAAGAACCTGGTCAAAATCTGTATTTTAGTGATTATCTATACTTTCAGCACTGAAGTATTCAGTTCTTGGTATTTTTTCTGGTGGAGAAACCGGACCATGTACTAACATTAGCATACAGATTTTGACATGTATTTGTATGCAAATAAACACAGAGTGACTGCACTGCATTATAAAGCTTATAAACAGAAAGCACCATTAGAAAATTATGTCCCTCTTAGTGGTAAGAAATCATTTTACAACGCTTCAAATCAATTCTTCAAATTACAAGGCTCATAAAAAATGTCCTTTACACATCATCAGGTCCTGTCCCTGTTATTTTATTGAAGAGAAAGCTCAGTGAACATACCAGAACCCAATTACTTCTACCACTGCCATAAAGAGAACGATGTCATCAAGATTTAAACAGAAAAATTAGAGTTTTCTGCTTTCTGGTCCACAACCAGTTTAAGAACAGAAGGGAAAAAAAAAAGGCATCTTTTACTATTACAAGGTAAAACAAAAGTTGAAAGTTGCTGCAGAACACAGAAAAGATTCAAATGCAGCATGGCAAACGGACTTTAATGTATAGAACAATTAAAGGTAAACTTTCAAAAATTAACTGTAAATATGGTAATATTTTATTTAATTATAAATTGAATGCAGTGAATACTTGAAAACTTAGCTCTCATTATTAGTACAAAAACACTTATTACTAGTGAAGTCCTAAAAACCACTTATGGTTTGGAAAGAATTCAAAACACTGCTTGTATTTGTGATAGTCATTCTGAAATCCTCACACTGTTGGTATCAGCTACGATTTTTTTGTTGCAGAACACAATTCACATACCAAGTAATCAAGGGAGGACTGTGCATTTTTTCAGACCATCACTATGGGCCAGAGACATTCTAGCTAAGTAATTAACATACAGCACTTTAATCAAAATTATGTATTCAACGTTATGTCCTTTATATTTGTACACACATCCCCATTTTTTAAAGCAAGTTTTAAACTAGAAGATGGATTTCATTATAAAATGGACACTACCACATTTACTTGTACCAGGTATAAGCTACTATTATTACATAAATGTTTGGCGCATTGATTAGATTCACTGAGAGTGTGTGGGGAAATGACAGACTACTTTGTAAGTGTGTTTTAGCAATATCTATCTGCTTTGAATATTTTAATGTTTGCCCCCAAGCAACACGGGAAGCCTTCACTCATTATTCAGAAATCTCAGTTGCAGGAAAGCAAGTTTCCTTTGAATACAATCCACAGCCACAGTTTACAGGATAATGTTAAACATTCTCAGATATTTCATTATTAACTGCTTAAAAACTGAGGTTGAAATCTTGGCTCCACTGAAGTCAACAGGAGCTCTTTGTATCTTCATTAGAGCCAAGATGCAAGATTTAAACTGCCTGGCAAACCCGACTGCATGTCCCAGTTCAGGTGTTACATGTTTGCACAACAGAACATGAACTAAACCACACAGTGCTACAAATTCAGAGGACAGAAAAGGGAAAGATGTAATGGATGAGTGAACCTGCTGCATGCTTTACCTTTCTTTGACAGCTTGGACGAGAGGAGATGGGGAACGAAATGACAAAGGAATACTGAATGGGAGAAATGTCTCATTCCGGTCAGTCTCAACCACCACTGATGCATGAGATACGTTGTCTGACAAATGGAATGGAAATAAAAAGTCATGAAACAGTGGCTTGGCAAAAAATGGAACAATGAAATGAACTGCAAGTCACTAATTCATTAATGGATAATCCGCATGCAGTACTTTTCTACTTAGTATTACAAAATGTGGGGAGCCAGGTTTCAAGGACCATTTTACTACTGACTTTAAACCTACTAAGTCTGATTTATTAAAAGTGTTTTGGCTTTGTAACAAGGCAAATGATGATCAACAACTGTACAAAAACTGTCTTCCAAAAGTAGACTTACAGTCCACTTAAGGGACAAAATCTTACATTTATACACCCAGGAGAATTAAGTATTGTGGCATACATCAATTTCACCTTGCATGATTTCCAAAATCTAAGTCACATATGAACAGAGAGACACACATAAGCCATGGTTGAGATATAAATCACCCTCTTATTTGAATGGACGTACAAAAATGTAAGTGAGCCCACAGCTCTCTGGCTTTTGATAAGAATCGAGGAAATACAGAATCACTGACTATTTCCTTTTCACTCTTGTATCACTAACAGCCTCTACAATGTGTTTTAATAGGTTCCTGGTATAAACATACACTGTATCTTTAAGTGATGTAAATAAGAAAAATGGTAATTTCAAGCAAGGATGAAACTGCATTTTGCAGCAGTCAGCAGTAACCTCGGTGCAGAGATGAGAAGATGCTATGCTGTCACAGAAATTCTACCATCAGAATCCAGTCCCTCTCAACAATGCCTAAAGGTCAAAACTGATTTTACAACTGCTTGTAAATAAGGCTGCTTTTGTTCTTTATGCAGACTAGAAACCTAAAAACTTATGACATCTTACGTCAATGCCAACACAGAAACACTAAGTCCATTTCTCTGAAATACCAACTCAAGTACACGTGCCTCAGTAAGCATCCAGGACTTCTCTATTTGGAAATAATCTACAAATTTGTTATCTCTTGTGGACACGTAGAATTTTTCTATCTTCTGACATTTGAAAACTAAGTCCCTTCATTTTCGAGTTTTAATATTGGAAATGATGATACACTTCCAGGTTTTCTCATTTGTTTGCCTGCTGATTTACGTAAAGAGGCACATGTAAACAGAAGTGCTACAAACTGTACAGCTTAGGCAGCAGGACATCACTACTGACAACTAGGGAAATAAATGCCAATTTCTATACTCTCCCTCCCCCACCTGTGTATTTTCCTCACAAAGCACCCAAATTCTCTCCATCCTCCACTGGCACCCACTCTGCAAAATCCTGTCTACCGTATGTGGAACTAAGCCAGCTCTTTATCATTCCAGGTTTCTGCATCCCACTCAGTCCCAACCAGGGCAGAGAAGGAGAACTCTAGCTTTAGTCCAGTGACAGACATTTGTCAGGAAATGAAAAAGTTCCCCAGATGGCCTAAATGTTAGTTATTAACAATTCTATCACCCCTACACTAATGCTTACACATGTAAGAGATGATCCCCTGCAAACAAGTTAAGAACACTTATCAGAAGCCTATTGCTTTCTCTGAAGAAATACAAAGCCAGAGCCAAGACTAAGACATTCTGTCCTGGAAAAAATATTATAGAAGAATATTGGCAGCAAACAAATCTTTTTTGAGGCTCTATTAACACTGGCATAGACATCTGAAAGAACCTTAGCACTAATGTTTGATTACACATGGAAGGGGGAGGATGTTGAAGTCAAGTTCTACCTTGGTAAAAGACCTCTGGACCTTTTGTTTTGTTTCTCTGTTTTGTTTGCTTTGGAGCCAGCTTTTTGGCCCTGTGTTTCAAGAGGATTTTGACTGGAAGGTGGGGTGACTGTGTTCCCCCTTTGGTCAAATTAGAGGACTTAACAATGAGAAACTTGATACTGGAAAACAAGAGCACAGTTAACCCAATTGAATTCCTACAGAATAAATAAAAATCACATCCAAACCCTGTATTTTTACTAAGAAACATTACCAAGGTCTACTTGCTCATCTTCCTGGTGTGCAGGAAATTCTTTAAGTCTCTCATCTTCTGAGAAGGTTTGACTGTGGAGAGAACATGAATCTTCATCTGACTGACTGCCTCTTCGACTGATAACACGGTATATTCCAGAGTCCAAGACACTGAAGCTTTCCTGTTAGGTGAGGCAGAGGAGTTAAGACATTGTGTGAGTTGTACTTTCTTGCTAACAACCTGCAGGGAACTCAACCAACCATACCCATACAAATAACATCACAGCACTTCATAATTCCCTGTCTGGAAAACTCCTATCTAAGAGCGCATTTTTACAGATCCAGAGTGAAAAAGGACACAGATGCCAATGAGTGTGCAGTTCAGTGACTTGAAAAAGATGTGTATGCTGCAATTGCTTTTAGGAAAGCAGCCTGTGGAACAACTGATGTGCTCAGTACAAGGCAAAAGCCATCTCAACCTTAGCCCTGCAGCCAAGATTGTCACTTCACCCCTCTCTGTTCCTGGGTACACAAGAGCCTGTGTTCTTTTTGCTGGCTAGCCAGACCCAGACAGTGCAGATACAGACCCTGCAAAACTATTTAGTTCTAGGACACTCACACATTCTTCTGCTCATGGTGAGTCTACATACTTTACTTTCTCATCAGCTGATGAAAAAATACCACATCAAAATGGTATTTACATTACTTGGCTTTTTAAACTTTACTTTTTAAACATTGTTAAAGTGAGATCAGCAACTGACACTCTACCAACTGTGAAATACTTCCCCTTTCTTGAAAAGCTGCTGGGAAGCCAAGACAGTACAAAGCAGCTGTATGTGTAAAAGAATATTAGCAATACGCTGTGTAAAAGAGTATTAGAAATATCCTTTGACTGTTTTCCTTAGAGTTTTCTGCTTAAGCTTCATACAATGAGCCTAGTTTCAATAAGGCTAAGATAGTTCTGAGCATTCAGACATTGAGTTTTCACCACATAAAACTTCAGTTACAACCAAGATGATCTTTACAGAGGCGTGTTAAGACACTAAACTCAGCTGTGGAAAAACCCCTCTTCGTATCAATCTTTCTTTCTATCTCAACCATTACCCTCAAAATAATATGGAAAAGTGGTAGAGGCCTGAGAGCTTACAAGGAGTTGTATTTCATACCTCTTCACCCCACCTAATTTTAGCAAGTAACGTTATAAGCTGTAGTAGAGACGGTAAAAATTAAAGCCTCATCTTCAAAGGGAGAAACGAGGTGATTTTAAGCCATAAGGATAAAACCTGAGATAACATTTTTAGCCCTATCAATACACATACATGAGATGAAATACTGCTCCTTCTACTGCTGCATGCAGAATCTAGAGGTTCCAATTTGGAAATCAGTTCTTCCAGCTGCGTAATGAGATCTTGCTGGGTTGTGGCATCCAGCTGAGACTTCAAGTGCTCCAGCTTGTCTAGAGGCAAATTTTTTCTTGCCTAGAAGCAAACAGTGAAACAGAAGCATCATTATTTGTAATGCACATGTGAAAAGCACAAGTTGCCATATATGCAGGCCAATTTTCATCCTAAAAGTATATGTTTAGACGACTTTTTAAAAACAACAAAATGAATCTCAGTAACCTATGCAACTTAATAGAAGGGGAACAGGAAAGACAGGAAAGTTGCACTGCACATTTATAAAGACATGTCTACTTACTCTGCAAGAAATAACTGTATTTTGGAAGAGACAACAGACCCTGGCAGCAAGGGTCCAGAACCCTCTTCTCATCAGACGCTCCACGCAGCGGTCGGCCAGCAGAAGGGAGAAGTGCACAACTTTTCCATTTGTGTGGAGACAGAACAACTCACTCTTGTAAACTGCAATATCCTGAATATCTGCAAAGCCAGATGTACAGAAACATCTAAAGGACTGAAATGGTTAGTAAACATTCCTTTCTGTTCCTGAAAGAAGGTGAAAGCATATTTTTTATCTGATGATTTGGAAATTAGTACAAAAGCCTAATACATCATAGCATGAGTGGCATGGGGAAAACAAACAGTGAGGAGTGCTGACAAGGCATCCAAAATATCAAAACTTTCCAGAGATGCAATTCTAGAAAACTTTCAAAAAGTACACTAAAATTACCAAAAAGTTTCCTTTTGTTCTGAGGGTAGATGAAAAACTAAAGACTGATAAAGTGAAAAATACATACTTGTTAGCTGTGAAACATAAGGAAAACATTCCCTGGTATAAAAAACCCTTGAGCAGTTTTCAAATGCAATAGTTATGCTGTATGCAAACACTCCATGACAAGGAATTGGAGACTTAACACCAAAATGAAGGGAGAGAAAGGGAAGTAAAAGACTGACTGGCTACTGTAGGACTGTGCTTATAACCATACACACAAATGTTGGTGACAGGTCACTTATTTGCCAAATAAATATATTCCCTGGATGAAATTTAGACAGATGTTAACAGAAAATAGGTTTTAGGCTTTTAACAGCCAGATTATCCTTCATAGGACATCTGACAATGAATCTAGATAAAGGTAAGGGTGGAAAGGATTCCGGAAGTTAATCACCTGTGTTTTAAAAGTCACTTTACATCATGTTTCGTTTCTCAACAAGCATGTTCTCAGAAACATGGAGGGAGAGGTTGGTTGGAGGAGGCAGGGAAAGGGTTAATATTCAAGTATACACCTGAGACAACAAGGAGAGTTTTCTGATAAATGTTCTGCAATCCAGCCACAGGAATTGAGCTTGACAAGGCTCTATATTTTAGGCAAGGACTTCAGAAGTGACCACTGTAACAGAGAGTATTACAAAGAAAAGTTTCACAAAGTTTACCTTTAACTTCACTCCAGAGTAGGACTTGAACACTTTGGGGAAGAAAAATATAAATGCCTCTTTCTGTCCAGGTCACCACACAATGCTCACTGCAAGCAAAGCAGATGTTAATGCAGAACAGTCAATTGGGGTAAAATAAAAACATAAAATCTGCAGGGATGGCATTGGCTTAAGTACAACGAGCAAAAAGTGTGACAGTTGTTTAACACAATACTTGGAAAATTCTTACACAAGAAGTTGAAGCTGGCAATATAAATTAAGAGAATATAAAATTTTTAAAAGTCTGTTTATCAAGAGGAAGCTATGCTGTCAATACTCACGTCAAATACAGCAGCTTGGGGAAAGATAAAGATTGTGGAGAGCAGCTGGAACCAGTATAATGAGGATCCTGCCTGGAAAGTAAAATTATTATCTATTACAAACATAACTACAATAACATCACTTTCTTTGTACAGTGTTCTTAACCCTGTAAATACATGGCTGGCTTAAATAAATATACTCTTACGACAGCAGCATTCATTGTGATCATACAAAAACATCTGCAGAATCAAGGTTTTGGCATTTTTGGTAACTATTGGCTTCAGTTATTAGAGAAGAATGTATTAAGATGGCAAGCAGGATTAACATTTGACTGCAGTAGTAGTTTCTTTCATCTCCTCAGCATTAATGCAGTTCTTTCCAGCTTGTCTGGAAATCCCAAACAAGTTTATTCATGATAACACTCATGTATCTACCTGAGAGTAACAACAGGGAGAGGTGGTGACGAGAGCAACTGCTTGAACTGATGTGTGCTTTGCACTTCCCCATCAAAGTTCACCTCCCACATCCTTGAGCCAGGACGAGCACAATATATTAATGACTGCTGATTCCCACTGTTTTTTCCAACAGGGAAGAAACATGCTCCAAATTCTCCATCTCTCTCTTTATTACCAATTTTCCAAAACTTCTCTCTAGTGGAAAAACAACATACTTGTTAAAGCAGCATTAAAAAAGGTTCTAATTAATTTTATGTTTTTCTTGAAGAGTGAAAATACTAAGTCCCAGTTGCAGAATTGCTTTGGTGCTTAAAAAATATCTGTAATGAATATTATAAAGTTTGCATGAAGTTTATACAGGACAGGGTACAGAAATATCCAGTAGTTTAAATGAATGCTTAGACTGCAAAGGTGGGTTTTTTTCAGCAGAACCAGTCAGTCAACCTGGTGATGGAAAGGTGATGGTGCAAATGTTCCCAGAAACCACTTCCAACTACAGGAAAGGTAAGATAATTATTATCAATAGTTAGCATGAATCTGTGAAGGGGAAATCATGCTAACAGCCCTGTACAGCAGAATGACTGCCTTGACAGATGAGAGGGAGAACAGTGGATGTTGTTTATCTTGCATTCACTAAGGCACTGCCCCTGCCAACATCTCCACAGACACACTGAGGGAGCACAGGCTCCGTAATTAGCCATCAGGGAATGAGAAGTTCTGTCATGGGGAAGGAATAACCCTAGGCACCAGCACAGCTGGCTGGAAAGCAGCTTGGTAGAGAAAGGCCTGGTGGTCCTGGGGAACAATGAGCTGTCCAAAGGAGATGATCTTTCTCCTCTTCTCAGCACTGGTGAAACACATCTGGAGCACTGGGTCCAGTTCCAGGGTCTCCAGTACAAGAGAGACAGCAATGTACTGCAGAAAGCCCAGCAATGGGCCACAGAGTCAACTAAGGGATTGCAGTACCTGCCTTGTAAGAGGCTGATCAGACTGGAACAGAGGAGGCTTGGGAGGAACTCTTCTATTTCACATGTATAAATACCTGATGGGGGAGCAAAGAAGACAGAGCCAGATTGCTCCGAGTGGTGCCCAGTTAATGAACAAGAGGCAACAGGCAAAAATAGAAATCCAGGAAATCCCATTTCAACATAAGAGAAAGGTCAGTTATTTGTGAGGGTGGTGAAACACTGGTAAATGTTGCCAAGAAAGCTTGTGGAGTCTCAATTCTTGAAGATGCTCAAAACCTAAGCGGATACAGTCCCACAAAATCCACCCTACCTGACTCTGCTTTGATCCAGAAAATTTGACTAGATAATTTCCAGATGTCATTTCAGAAAGTGTGTGTGACTCTGTAAAGTCCAGTATTTCACAAATAAAATATAACTTGCCTCTCGGTATCACACAAATAAGTGCGGGTAAGTGAAGATATGAGCAGTCTTCCATCCAAATAATCAAGCTGAACAACCCGAGAATCTACTGTGGTTATAATCTGAACAGGAAACATCACAAAAGTAGCAGCAGCCTACAGTTGAAAGAAAAAAAGAAAGAAAACATACTGGTCTTCAGTTCAAAGTAAATACTATTTCATTAAGTTAAAATTGCAGAATTCAGAAAAGAACCATGTATGTTATGAATACACAGCATAAGACAAGAGCAATTCCTTTCTTCTCTATCCTTTACAAAATGAGGTTTCTATACCCAGAGGCACAAAAGTCTAAATCCTCCTTTTTCCAAAACCATTACTGAAGATTTACGAAAAAAAGAATGTATCTCTGCAGCATCCTGACATTTCTTGATAGTCTTTTTTCCTGTAACAGGAAGAGAGGTTTTTATTCTTGCTATTCTAGGCTTTGTGCTGTTTTTCCAATTCTCCCCACACATATTTCAAGCCAGCAAACAGTTTTATGGAAGCAGACCTGAGGGCTTAATTGATACAAAAAAAACAACTTCTATTGTATTAGGTTGTTTACACAAACTCTCTTCTCTATGATCCTGCAGCAAATTACTCCAACAGTATCATACAAGTGTCTCAGTTTGTATGGGCAGCAAATAGTCTCAAATAGGCTTCTTACCAGTAAGAAACTACTGGGAACTGCACTCGATTTTTCTAGAAGCCATTCACCATTTCTGTCATCTTAAAGTTGTTTTTCGTGTTAGAAATGTGACAAAGTGCATTACATGAGAGATCCAACAGTCCCATTCCTCTAACAGGCATGAGCAGACACATTTCTGTGGGCCTTGCCTTTCTGTTCTCTCCCCTTCTCTCTTTTCACAGCTCATTTTTTCCCTCTTCCTGTAAATACAACGAATGGTCTTACTACTTTTAAGTCAGTTTTCCATGAAAATCTTCCATGAGGGCTAGAAAGGACCTGGAGTAGTGCAACTATTTGCAGGTTCTGTTTCTTTTTACAGACTAAAAGGAGACAGAAGAGACCCAGTAGTGGTCAAACCTAAAGAACGCACAAGGAGTAGAAATGAGGCTGCTGTTGTTAAGGTGTGTGCCCTCTGCACCAAACGTAATGGGTGTAGGCTCCATGTCCATCTAACATTTATTTTATCTAATTCATGTTTAAGAATGAGAGTATCTAGAAAGAGCCAAGCAAACTCAGAGTTTGAGACTGCCCTTTCTCAGACCAACAGCTGAGTTGAGGACAAAAACAAACAGGTAAACCTACAGCTGGACTCAGAAACACCAAGACCTTTAGCATACTTGTAAATTCCAAGAACTAGCAGCTAATCCAGTTTTTAAATCTGAATATTTGAAAGCATTTTCATGTTACATTACTAAAATAGACAGAAGGAGCATGGGGGAAATTCATGGGTCAGGCTTTCTACTGTTGTCTCAAGAGACTAGTTCTTCATCCCAATAATTAAAGCAACCAGAGCTTCCATCAGCTGGCAAATCCTGCTGTGTTCTACTGTATTAAAATAAACAAAAAGATTCTGCACATCACCCCCTGCGGATTAATCTCAATTAAAGTAGGCAACATTTTACCTTCCCTTGTTTTGATGTGTTAATCTTGATGGCTGATACTTTTCCCACATGATCTCCTACAAAAACTCGAAGGGCAGCTGTATCCCAACACAGAGCTGTGACTTTTCTGCCCTTGTGCTCAGAGGAAACATAAATCCGTTCTGGTTTCCCACGACGTTCCTGATTCAGCTCCCAGACTACTACAAGACCTTGGCTACAACAATTTAAAAAGAAAATACAATTTGAGAGTAAGTCCTCCAATTTTTTATCAGTGATAAAGATGCATTTTTCCAAAGAAACAGAAAACCTAAGTGAAGCAGCTGGTTCTGTCTGAAGCTGCACGCTTCCAGGAAATGTCCTTCATTGCACTAGAATGCATCAGCAGCTTTGGAGAGCTACTCTCACATTTATAAGAATTGCCAGGAAAAATATTTAAGTTTAAATGGATTTTAAGCAATATAAGTGTCATTAACTACAAATCTCACTCTGCCAAGTTAATGAAGATGCTTCTTTTGATGCTGAAAGGTCTCAGAGAGACATTTACCATCATTACTTGACATGCATGAGCTCTCCCACAGATGTTCTGTTACATATTAAATACCTATTCTGGAACAATTACTCCAGAAAAAAAATATTAAATAAACTGTCTGTGCAGAGAATCATTCTGTAGGGCCCTCTACCAGTTAATTCCTTGCTCCCCTCCAAGTTCTCAGCACCCATCCAAGCCTGAAACTTAGAAGCTACTTAGAAGTATTTATCCAGCACTCAGGTTTGTAAGTACATCACTCACCTGGTGGCAACAGCAATATAGTCTTCATCATGCAAACAGCAAGCCACCCGGGAAATGGCACCTTCCTGAAAGCAAGTATGGAAGTAAGTGCAAGTAAAGTTGCTCCTATGTTGCATTTACCACAGTGCAATTTAATTATCTTTAAGACGTAAACTAAAACCATGTCAGCAGATGCTACCAGTCTGTCATGATGTACTTGGGGATTTTTGTTTGGGTTTTGTTTGCAAACACTGAGCTTACTCCAAAAGGATGTAGCTGACAACATGAGAACATCAAGAGCTCTGTAGTGCATTCTCTGATTTGGAAAACACAGAAATCAGTCTCCTCTCCTTGCACCTTTTGAAGTTGTTTTGCCAGAGCTCAGTGAGATGCTCCCAACCCTAAAAAAAATGGCTGCATTCAATGGCTGTTACACTGGAAGCAGCAGTGGCTCCTGGAAACAACAATCCCTGTTTCGTGACCTCTTCCAGCAAAAGCAAGCCAGCCTACCTTTTCTTATGCCTGTATCTCACGTTTTGGACATGAAAACATTGCAAGTTATCTGCACATGAGTTGTTCTAGTTTCATATTCGAAGTTTTCTTCAAATTATTAAGTATTCAGGCGACTAAGTAAGAACTTGAAAAAACAAGTGTCTTAAGTAATTTCATTCACACCTCATGAAATCTCTTACACCATACGCTCCAGGGATACACTCCAGAACCATAACCTATTTTAAACAAGGCAGTCCAAAACGTCACCTTATCTGGACAATTCAGCAAGCTGAAGATTCCTGTTGACTTAAATATTAACTTGAAATAATGTATTTTTCCCAGCCCCATTTTCATAAATTTTTGTTTAGCATTCTTTACTCTTACCTTATGAGTCAGAAAGAGTCTTTGCTTCCAACCATCTTTCTGGATAAGGTTCAGTCCTCCTCCTGAACTGCCCAGAGCCAGCCATCTCTTTGACACGTCTATACATGTGCACTGAAGGAATAAAAACCATAATGCACAACCTGGCTGCTCGTAAGTGCTAATCACAGCATTATTATTTTTGTAAAGGCTTCCTTGTTTGCCAGCTGTGTGCACCACTCCTGAAACACTGGCAGCAAAGATGTTAGAGTAGCACACTCTGCAGTTGGAACAAACAGTGTAAGGCAGCAGCCCTGTCAGGCTGTGTTACGTACCCCACAGCTGCATCAGAAAACACACACAGAGTAACAGGATTCCTTGTCCTCACTCCTTCCTCTTCTAAAAGTGATCCCTCCCACAAGGTAGCATGCACACACCCAAAAAAGAGTGAGATGAATCCTGTGGCTTAAGCAAATAATTAACCAAATAATGTCATTATTTGAATTAAAAAAACATAAAATCAACACACACCACAAACTCACCTTCAGACGACTGGAATCCAGCCTGAGTGCAGAAAGCAATGGATCCAAACATTCTAACTCAGCCAACACATGGTTGTAAGAGTCTGGAATTACTGGCACAGAGGCCATTGACACACACGACTAGTGCTACTCACTCATGGGTAGTTACAGCATCAGCTTTTAGCTCTACCTGCCAAAAATAAAGTTCTTTATTAGTTCACTTTTTAGTATTGTATCTGGTTTTCTACACTTAAAAGACCAACTGAACACCTTCCCACTCAAAAAGCATCAAGTTTCAGTTTGCCAAGAAGGCACAAGGAATGGAAAATTAGGCCCCTGCTTCGTTTATGAGAAGGTTTCATTGATTTCTGAACTTATACTATCGGATACCAACTTTCAACATACTTAAAATTGCAGTTGCATTGACATCCACAAGTGAAATAACTTCCAACTATGGAAAAAGCTTTGTTTCAGAGAAAAATGGGCTTCCCCTTACAGCATCCCTCCCTGATTTGAAACTTCCTCAAGGAAAACATTTAGCATGGCATTTTACACCTACATCACCTTCTCCCTCAAAACTAAATTTAAGGAGTATTACCCTCAACCGATACCAAATTTAGAATTACCTGCATCTGTACATTTGTATACAACTATAAAGTATTCTCTCCAGGGCACCTCTTTTCCAGCATACAGGATAGACAACAGAGAGTGAAAACCAATGAACCAAGTATCTATTAAAGTTGTAACCTTACACACTTTTTCTAAATAGCACATCCTTTAAAAGAACCTCTTGTTGAGTTTAAACTTTAGAGCTGTACGTTGCTTAACAAACCTCCAAACTTGTTAGTCTGCCTAGTCTGACTTTAAGTCATGTTTAGTGGGCAATCCCATAAATTATCTCCCTCCCAGAAAAGCCATCGTGTAACCTCACATTTCCCTTACAAGAAAAGTGAGCATTCTCACAGGAACTAGGAAAAGGGAAGAGACACATTTAGCCAGAGAAAACGAAAGTTACTTCTTCAGAATTCTCAAAACGTCATACAAAGCCTTAATGTTCCCTTTTCCCTGCCCTGTTCTTCCCCCACCCCGCGGGGGAAGAGGAGCGGCTGCGATCGTGGGACAGGGACTGGGGCTGAGCCCGACGCTGCCTCACCTCCGCTCGCCACACAGAGCGGGGCGAAGCATCGCAGAAGCCCAGGGGAACCGCAGGGCAAGGGCGAGAGCAGAGCCCCGATGGGGGGCGCGGCACAGACCCCTTCGCCCGCGGGGACGCTCAGCCAGGAAGCACGGCTGAATCCCGGCTGGGCCCCTCCCGGGATACCCTCTCTCCCTCACCGCTCTCCCGGTCCCTCTCCCGGTGCCGCCTCCGGAATCCGCGGTCACGTGACGAGAGTGGGCGAGGAGGAGAAGGAGGAGAAGGAGGAGAAGGAGGAGAAGGCGGAGGAGGAGGAGGGGGGAGGAGGAGGAGGAGGAGGAGGAGGAGGAGGAGGAGGAGGAAGCCGCGTCACGCGCGCGTCCGCCCCTTCCCCTCGGGCCACGTGACGCCGTGACGCGCGTGCCGCCCCCGCCCTCCCTCCCGCGGCGCGGGCCGGGGCCGAGGGGACGCCCCTCCCCCGCAGCGCGGCGGCGGCGCGGCCGACCCGGGAGCGGAGCAGAACGGGCCGACGGGGCCGATGGACGGGGACGAGCGGGGCCCACGGACCGCGGGAACGGGTGACGGCGGGGACCGGGCCGGGGCCGGGCGCAGCGGGGAGGGAGAGGAATGGCGGTGTTGCCGCTTTACCGCCGCGTCACTGCCCCCTCCGCCATCATGGCGGCGGGGGAGCGGCCGCCACGTGACCGGGGCGGGGGGCGGGAGGGGCACGCGCACCACGTGACCGCCCGGGCCTCGCGGTGACGGCGCCGCTCCCGCGTCACGTGGCGCGCAGGCCCCGCCCCCGGCGCCCCGCGGCCCGTTCCGGTCACGTGCCCGCCCCGCCCGCCCCATGGCCCCGGCGGCGGCCGCGGCCCGACCCCCGTAGTGCCGCTCCCGCCCGGAGCAGCCCCGCCACCGCCCGCACGGTAAGAGTCGCCCGCGCGGGGGACGGGGAGGGCCGGCCCCAGGGCCCGATGCGCTTCCTGGCCGCGCTGCCCCGGCTCCGGCAGGTCCGTCCCCGGGGGCGTCGGGGCCGCGGCGGCCTTTGGCCTCCCGCGCTTCCTCGCTGCCCGGCGAACGTGCGACGGGGCCGGGGCTGCCTTGAGGGGAGAGACGAGACGGACGGCGGTACCGCCAGTGTGCGTCCCCCGGGGCCGGGGTGGCGGCGGGGAGGTCGCAGCGCTGCGCCAGCGGCACCGCAGTCCCATGGCTGGCCCCGCTGTTCGGCCCCGGGGGCGGACAAAGAGCTGTCCTGGCAGCGCCTCTCCCCCAGGCTGCCGGGGCACCGGCGGACAGGCAGGTCCCGCTGGGGCCGTGCGGGTGCCCTGGGGCTCGTTTCGCCTCAGACTGACATCCCTCCCGGTGCATGGGGATGCAGATCGGGGAAGGCCGGCCCGGTTCTTCACGTGGGTTCAGGACCACAGATCCCCCCACGCCATGACCGGGACAGGCGGCATTGCTGGCATGTCCCTGTCCAGCTGAGCCAGGTCCCTCTGACGGGGCCCTGCTGTCCCTCGGGTGCTGCTGAGCTGCTCCCCGCCCCACATGGAGGTCCCTGGGGTGTCCCCAGGCGAGGCTGGATCCATCCCCGTGCCTGGCTGGGTCACTGGCACAGATACCTCGTGATTCTGCTGCTCCACGAGAGGAGCAGAAGCCCAGCAGCAAGGCCTGCATCAGATCTGTCAGCTGGCCTGCCAGCCGGTGCCCACCCTGACCAAGTTAGGATTATTAAAATGTGTAAACATTTCCTTTATTTCTGCTCAGAACTCGACAAAACCACATGGGCAGAGACTGCAGTGAAATGCTGGTAATGGAGAGCATTGAGAACAGGTGTTGTAAGGAACAGAGATGAGGTACCTAGTCTTAAAACAGTGGGTAGGAAGAGTCACTGTCATAGAGGAAGGATGGTTGTTGGAATTTGACTGTATTTCCAGAAGCTGTGTTCGCTCCCACAGAGCTAAGAGGGGTGGGGTTGGAGGTGGGTAAGCAAACAGAACCTTTTTTTGCTCTGTGCCAACACTGAAGCTTCCTGATAGACCTTGCCAATTGTAAACTGCAGCTGCAATTAACATTTTCAAAATAGGCTTGATGACAAGTCATACCTGGGGGGTTAGGGCTGCTGATTGATCTGAGTGCTTTTAAAACTATTGACCATCAGTTCAAAAACTCTGCTGCTGGAGAATTTAAACTGTCTCATCTTCCTGTTCTGGAAGATACTTTAACCAGAGAAAGGTCTGTCTTCCCAGATCTGTAGCTGAAGAACTTTAATGCTGCAGCAGATTAAAATTTTCACCTAAAGCTGTAAAATACCAGCATTTCTCTGCATGCATGTTGCAGTCCTTGCCCCTCTGAGCAGCAGTGTCATCATCCGCAGTACTGATTCCTGGAAACTTCAGCTGTTAAATGCAGAGGTTGAGATTTGGGCAGGCACAAGTAGAGCATTGATGGCACTCACCCTGTTGGATAGCAAGCCTTATGTGTCCAAAAAAAAAAGGAAAATGAGTTTTGCACTGTGTGTGCTTAGCGAGGATGTCGCCTTCCCCATAGGAGACCATCCTCATGCAAGATTTCTATTTTAGAATATTCTCTGTACTTCTTCTAACAAGAAGCCATTTTGTTTTCATTAATGACAGACGGTAACCTTCTTAAATCCTGCTTATTAATAGGATATTTTTATTCTTTCTGATGTACTGTTCAAAAGACAGCTTAGGGTTTTCTCCATTTTGGGTAATGCTTACTGTGCTCGTGAGTTGTATCATCCCACTGCCACTGCAGGAAAAAGGAAGCACAGCAATGACTGAAAGAACAGCAGTGAGCCAGTGTGCTCACCTTCCAGAAGGTGGAATGAGCCACTTGTGGGATAATTGTGTGTTCACAGATTGCACACTGCAGGGTACTGTTCTAGAATGGCTGTAAAGGAGAAGCTGGTAGCTGCTGATCCTTTGCTTCTGTAGTTGAAAGACTGATTGTAGGTGTGTGAAATGGCATGGTAGAAAAGCATCAGAATGAGCCTAACTCTGGAAATGGTTTCCTTTTTCTTGCCATTCAGTACAGGTTTAATTCCTTTGCATTCTGTGGATTTCCTGTGCATTCTACGCTGCATTGGATAATAATGACCTTAAAGGACTGCAAAGTAACAAAAGGAGAAAAATGTCAAAATCCCTAGTCTTGCATATGTTGAGGTTTCCAGTTTCTTAAAATCTGTGGCCAGCTGCCTTTTTCCAGTAAGGATAAGGTGCTAATGAGAGACTGCAGACCTGCAATAGGAAACTACATAAAATGGTTGTGTGAATAGCACTGAAAGGGAATAATGCTGCTGGGGAGGCTGTAATGGATAATGCTCCAGAATGGTCCTGCAATCATGCCATGCAGTTTTCTTTGAGAAGGAGCACTGCTCTGAATGTGGCACAGCGTGTTCTAGGGCCTTCTGCAGTGGTGCTGATATGAAACCCCACATTTATCTCAGCATCACTGAACTTTTTTGCCAAAGCTTTGGATGGTTGAAATGATGAAGGAGCGAAGCTTAAGTGCAGAGCCCTTTTGCCATGAAGTCTTTCCATGTAGTGTTTTACTTAACTCATTTGGACTTGGGCTTGTAAGACTTACACTAGTGTCCAGATTGTCAAGAGTAAAATATCCTATCTTGCTGCTGCAATTTTTTTTTAAGAAAAAAAGAAGCATGTGAATTTAAATGATTCGAATTATCATTTGTGATACCTACTAGTAGTGTGATAGCTGATGCAGGTTACAATCTCAAGTTTGATGTGGGCCCCAACAAATACTACAAGTATTCTAAAGCACATGAAATAGGCATATCAGTGTTGGAAAATACTATTTTGCATATCAGTAATAAAGTTTGTGATACACAAAACACAGCAATTGGACATACTAAACATTTTCAGCAAACTTACATTTTTGACAGGTGTACAGCAGTGTGTTGACAGAGTGCAGTAATGCTTGCAGTGTCCTTAATCTCTGGAGAAATTTAAGGCTTTAGGGTTAACCTGTAGAGCGACGTTATAGTGAGAACAATGCAGCAAATACTAAAAGGTTTGTTGGTCAGACTGGTGAGAAATTATAATTTTGTTGTAGTGTGTATAACATGAGTCCCTCAGGCCTTGGGGGAGAGGAACAGGAAACTAGCCAAATGTACAAACATTGGTGAAACCTTGGGCAAAACCCACCACAACAGGAACAGCAGTGTCACTGGGCTACCTTACCTTTAGCACAACAAACTGAAAATCCGTGATTTTTCACACCCCTTGTGTCTTTCCCTATTTTGAAATGACTTAGCATCTGCTCTTGACACTGTAGAAGCAAATTGCTGCCAATGCCAGAAATTATTTGGAATTTATGAATTTGCTTAACTTCAGTATTCTTCTGAACTTGAAAAGCCAGTAAAGGAACACTAAAACAGGAAAATTTAGTTATCTGTTTAAATGTAAGATTTGCTGATCTTTTATAGGAGCAGAAGCAGTAGCAGCATATAATTAGGTGAATTATTTAGGTAGCTGGGTGTATTTTGGTTAAATAAATCTGCTGATTGTACTGACAGAGGGGAGTGTGTTTATCTGAAATGTTTCCAAAATTTGCACGCATGAACAAGTAAATGTGGGCTGTTAATACTTCAGTATAGATAGGAGTAGTGAAAGAGTTACAGCAAAAATAGTTATAACTAATCAGCTCAACTGTATGTTTTTAATAGCTCTTTACAGCCACAATGGCAACATCATCTGAAGAAGTGTTACTGATTGTAAAGAAGGTACGTCAGAAGAAGCAGGATGGAGCTCTGTACCTCATGGCTGAACGGATAGCATGGGCACCTGAAGGCAAAGACCGCTTCACAGTCAGCCATATGTATGCAGACATAAAATGTGAGTGAACTCTTCTCCTGTTCCAGCTTCAGTAAGCAGGATTTCAACAAATATTTAAATATAACCCAAAGTTCTTTTTCCATATAACACTAGGTATAGATAAGTGAGGAAGGTTGCGAGGGGCTGGAGCTTTCACCAGGCTACTCTGTGTAGCAGCAGAGATCAGCACTGTGGTGAAGTATCACCAGTTTAAGGATGCTACTGCAGAACTTCTACAGTCTTCAGATATTTAACTTATGCTGCATTTACTATTAATGTTTGATAAACTTCTATGATAAATTGAACAGAAAAATAATCTGTGCCATATGCTTGTGGAGTGATGAGTGGGAGGAGGGCTGAGGAAGTGTATAGGATTTTCAGAGTCTTAACACAGAAACTATCTGGCATGTCATCTGTTAAACTCAGCATCTAAAGCTGTTTCAATTTCCTTATAAAATGAACTCCTGTTTTATTTTCATCCAGCAGACCATAGCTTCAGAAGTGTCAGCTTCTGTAGTTTGGCCTAGCTGGTAACATTCTGAATAAGCATTTGCTGTTGCAATAGCAGAGTACTTGCAAGTCAAAACTAAACAGTAAATGTCTATAGCATGCTGCCTTTCTGGCTGCAGTTAGTGCTCATATTTCATGTGCTGTAATGCCAAAGAAGGAAAAAAAAGTAAGTTGTGTGCGTCACTTGGTAATGGTTTAGTGATTATTGCAGTTTAAAGTCACATAGAAGTACTGCAACATGATCAAAAGTGTGTGATGAATCAGAACTAAGATTCTATTTTCTTAAATATGAATGTAATAAGGAGTTAAAAAACCCTGTTCACCTAAAATATTCAACTTTGTGAAGATTTTATTTAGCTATGAACTTACACTTTAGCAGCTTGTGTTTTAAATACATACACATATGGGCATTGAAGTATTTTTAACAGATGAAAGATGCTCTTTTTATTATCTAAAATAAAAAGGTGAGATGTATATGTAAATTTGTAATAGAGAGGATGATTTAGTATTGACATCTGGTTTCTGTCTCCTACTTGCACTGGAGAAGGGGATAATATTGAGTTAGGTCAGTGCCCTTTGCAGTGCTATACTGAAGTCAGGATAGCCCAGCAGTCTGTAAGAGTAGCTGCTCCCTCTGGTTATGAGGATGGAAGCAGGAATCAGGTTTTTCTTATGAGTCATGGGGGTGTAGTAGTACCTTGGAGGCACTGGTGATCATCTTGGGGTTAATGGCTGACTCTGCTTACCTCGCCACTGGAAACTGGGATCCAGGTGTGCTGCTACCCACCCTGTCTCTGCTTTCCTACCGCTGTCCTGCGGGAGTTGGTCCAAGTGGAAAAATGAAAGGGGGTACTTTTCTGTTCCTTGGTTCAGCTTGCTTCACAAACACTAACAGTCATACAAGAAAGACTGCAGGAAGAAGTGGAAAGGGGGAATGAGGTTGTCAGCTTTCAGCAGCAGCCTGGATTGACTCCAGGTTAACATGGCCGGGTGATGAAAATTGCATTTGCAGCATTTTTCTAATGGAGAACTGTGGGGAATGCAAAGGTGAATCAGGGCTCCTGGGCAGGAGCTGAAGGATACTGAGCCACAGGCTTCTGGTGTCCGTGTCTTGTATTTTAGAGGGAACAAGGTGCAGGGTTCAAACTAATTCAAGGGGAACACTGACTGTTCCATTTTCATGGCTGGTATTTCACACACAGGGTAATGGTATTTAATTGGATGATGAGGGTAACTGCTTATTAGCAAATACTCTAGGGAAGACGGAAGCTTACTGTTTGTCTCTCTGCAATCTAGGCCAGAAAATCAGTCCAGAAGGCAAAGCTAAAATTCAGCTTCAGCTGGTATTGCATGCAGGGGACACAACCAATTTCCACTTCTCCAATGAGAGCACAGCAGTGAAAGAGCGAGATGCGGTAAAGGATCTTCTTCAACAACTGTTGCCCAAGTTCAAAAGGAAAGCTAATAAAGAACTCGAGGAGAAGAACAGGTAAAGGAGCCTAAAAGTTTGTTGGGTTTTTGTTAGCTAACTGTTTCGTATTTCTGTTTAACAGTGGTTGTTATTTCAACATGAGTGATAGAGCATTTGTTTCCCTAGTGAAAATCTCCCTGCTTCAAATTTAGAGGCAGTTCCTTGGACTTGTGTACCTGTCACATGTTGAGACTACACTCGTGTTCTTAGTGACATGTTCTTGAGGTATATATGCAGCCAGTCTGCTTGCTTGCTTGCTTGCTTTCTCATGGCTGTGAGATGAGAGCACCCTTTTGGCAGTTGCTGTCTTTAGTCTTCTTGAATAAGTATGTATCAGTTAGAACAGCTGCTTGAAAGATACTTTTTTTTTCCTTTTCCAGAAGTTTTCTGGAACTTTTGTGATTTTTTTTTTCTCCCTTTATAACCTTTTCCCTCTCAAATCTTCTTTTCTGGTGTTTTATAGACTACTGAATTGTGACGTATTTTCATGTCTCTCACTGGCGATGTCAAAGTTTGTTATTTGGCATACAGGATGTTTATTCTAAAAATAAGAAGACATTGAGGAGACATTCAGGACCTAAGTCCTTTTCCCAAAAGGGCTTTTAAGATGAATTTCCGTTCCTTTAAACTGTTTGTGTTAAACCAGTCCTTGTGACTATGGAGGTCCCTTCTCTGTAACTCCCCTGAGTTTCACCTCATTCTAGTGTCTGCTGTGAATCCTGTATCTACAAGCTTCCATTTCAAAGCTAGAATAGTCTTTAGAACTTACATAAGTTAAAGCTAGATCTTTCAAAACATGGGGGCATTGCCTCATGGGGCAGATTGGATCTTTAAAAGATTGCCCAGCAGAAGGGCCAGAGTCCTGGTGCTGGAGCCATGACGCATGCAGGACCAACTGGATCCAGTACTGCAGCAGCCACTAGGGTCTGCAGCAGAGCAGCCTGCTCTGGTACTATTCCCATAATTTTTTCTTTATGCTATGTGCCTCATTTCTAACAGTACTAGTACTGAGAACACAGGCAGTCTTAGCTCCAAATCTTTGTGTCCTTAAATGGAGTTTTACAGTATCACACCATGCAGCATCAGGAGCTTTTCTAGTTACTGAAAAGTCAGAATCTCTGCTCATACTCAGCCAAAGTGTGTTCTCTTGAGGATTAGAAGTCCAAGTCTAGTGGTGGGGCTTCATAAGCTTAGTTTGCAACAGATAAGGCAAAAAAGTTTCCACCTGGAAGTATAGTACATCCAGATCCTCTGCAGCACTTCCTTCATTTGTTGATACATGGGAGTTGGGTACATACCAAAATTCCAAGATGTAATGAAGTAATGAGAATAACAGACTGCTTTCTGCTGCACTAATTTGTAAGAATTGCCACTGATCCATATTTGTACCAAGAACAACTGGAGAAACCTTGGTGGTTAAAACAAAATAAGGATGTCCTGCCACAGAGCTTTCACTTCCACCTCATCCTACTTCATCCTTAAAACAGCTAGACTTTCATTCTGTCTAGATTGCAGTTTGTCTGTATTCTTCCCTAGACCCTGTACTATGTATTCATAGGATTCCTGGTTTTTGGTTTGCAATTGATCAAGACCCTGAGGTACATAGTAAAGATTGGTGAGGTTATTGGCTGATTCCCTGAAAATAGCCCAGAGAGTTTCAAATAAGGTACACAGCTGTATGAAAATCTGCTTAAATGTGAGTTTACTGAAGATTCAGGTGCATATACAGTCTTTGCATTTTGGGTAGTAAGGGTGATACTTGATATTGGGATGATAACTTTTATAAACATTGCTCCCTGGTGGAAGTAGTGACACTGAATGTTTCTGTAGCACTTGTGCTGTGTGTGATAGTTAAGTGATGAAGATCCTACTGTCACCACAGAAACGTAAGTGAACAAAACTTGGCTTAACGTGTGTTTTAAGGTTTCTTATCCCATGCATGTTTTGTAATCTATACTCTTGCACTAGAACAGTCATCTGTAAGTACTGACTTTTAAGATCTTAAACCAAGAACTGGACAGTGCTGAAATCTCCTTTCCCCTCACCTCCATTGTACTTCTATTATGAAAGATAAAGAAAATTCATTGTACGGAAGATCAAGAAAATTCATTGTGTTTTACAGGTCAGGAGACTCCAGTCCTGGATATGTAGACACAAGAGCATCAGGATATTTTAGGGCAAAACTTTAATACCATATTAACTTTTTCTTAGGCATTACTATTTTCTAGCATTCAGTGCTATTCCTTAAACATTTTTCCAGTCCTTTCTTAAGTCTTTTGAGACAAATAACTGCTATTGAGGTTGGTTGTTTACGCAGTCTTGTTAAGAAATGCACAGCATTTTGAAAGAGAAGTTGGTTTCTGTTCCTTTTGTGAACTCTTGATAGTTATGGAAATACTAGTGGTTCATTCTGCAGCGTTTAAATTCTATTCAATACATTCTTTTACCAGAATGCTGCAAGAAGATCCTGTTTTGTTTCAGCTCTATAAAGACCTTGTTGTGAGCCAAGTAATCAGTGCTGAAGAATTCTGGGCCAACCGTTTAAGCCTGAATGCAGGGGATAATTCTGCAGCACCTAGTAAGCAGGATGTGGGCATCTCTGCAGCATTCCTGGTATGTTGAACCTCTAACTTAAAGGATTTTATAGCAAACAGATTTGGGAAAGTGAGAGTTCTGCTCATGTACTTTATTCCCATATACTTTAGTGTTGTTCTTTCCTGTTTCCTCAGCCTCATATCTCTCTACATAATAGGCTATTGCAAGTGTAAAGGAGAAAAAAGTGTAGAAGTTTTGTACAAACCTCCAACCTCAAAATTTTGTCAGTTTAAGATGCCCAATTTGAACTTCAAATTGCCAGTGGGCAGATGTTGTTTGTAGAATGGGAGTAATGGTGAATATACAGTCACTAGATTACAGTGTATTAGCTCAATAAATTAGAAAGTGTATTTGCAGCAGCAGTGACATGCATAAATGAACCTTTCTGCACAAGGGCTTTATTCCCTCCCCAATTTTTTAAACCAGTACATGCTTTCAGCTACTTGAAGAACCACTTGTATATCTGAAAGCTCATTTTCTCTCTTCTTTCCCTAACTTTCAGTTATTTTACCCATTTGTAGAAGCCATGCTTCAGTAATCCCAATGCAGTTTAAAAATAATCTAGGAACAACTTCAGGCTCCTCACACAGAGACATGTTTGTGCTTCTGCAACACATCGCATTGATACGACTCTTTAGCTGGAATCCCATTTCCAGCTCTGTAATGCACACAGTGAGTTTGGGAGGGAAAGAGGAGGTAAAAGTTGTTTTATAATTCAGCTGCTGTACAAACACCTGTGTTTTCCCTCCTGGAAATACCTGAATCAGTTGCCAAATGAATTTGATGGCTCTAATTTCCTGTCTCCCATTTTTCTTACAGATTAACATGAATAATAATAAGAATAATTTTTTAAAAATCACAACCAAAAATTTTAAAAACCACCAAACCTTCAAAACTGAAGCTCTCTTAAAACAACTGGTTGGTTTTATGTTCTCTGCATTTCTGAAGAAGAAAACTTCAGATATTTGTGTGTCCTGGTCCAGGTTAAAGTAACTACCTGCCTCTGCTCAGAATGAGCGTTTCCCTAGGAAGAAGAGGATACAAAAACTAGACTTTAGGTGCACAGGAACAGGAGGAAAAAGCAGCAGCACATGCAACCATGTACTTTTCTTGTTACAGAGAACTGGATGGAGCGCTTGGCTTGCTCCAGAACTTCCTAAAGAGATCATTGAGATCTCAGTTGAAAGCTCTGACTGAGGCTAACCCTCATTTTTAAATGCAATATTATTTATCAGTTACATTAAGATGCTAGTAGTGTGTAAGGAAATAAGGTTTAAGACCCTTAAACCCTTTTCTGTCACTTCATTATTGTCACTGATTATTCAATAGCTGAATTGCTGAGTAAACAATAAAAGATGAGGAATATACAGTAAACATACCTCTTTTTACTTTGAAACAAAGATATATTAAATTAAGCACACCTTCTTTTGACTGATGGAATGCTCTTTGCTTTCTAAAGACTGCAATTTGCTTGTTGAATAGTCCCTTAAGTGTCAAGTATAATAATTAATGCCTGCCCCTTCATTTATCATTCTAAAATACCTATTACAATCAAATACGTTATGGATTATTTGAGGAACAAGATTATTTTATCTGCAGCAGAGCTTGCTTGCCAAATGCCAAGTTTTTGCAGTTATAGAGGGCATCCAGACATGACTCTTTTCTCCCTGTGTGCTTTTCCTTAGGCTGATGTACGGCCTCAGACTGATGGCTGCAATGGTCTGAGGTACAATTTGACTTCAGATATTATTGAATCCATATTTCGAACATACCCGGCAGGTAAGAACAATACCAAACACGTGCATTTAGAAATTGGCTTTTTTACTGTCTTACTGTGGAAAGACTAAATGTTAATCTGAGCCTGAAGTGTAAGGGCCCATATTGTCAGTCTTCTGGATGATTTTCCCTGCCTCATTAGAGGGATGGGAAGAAGCATACTCATATGTTTCTGGAAATTACTAGAACTCTGGCAAATCAGACTTGCTGTGTGTGGGCAATTCAGCAGTGTTCATGTCACTGTTACCTGCATTTCCTTTCAAAGCATCAGCAAGCAGTGCAGGGCATGAAGGACTACCTGTTTGCTCGTGCTTAACTACTGCAGTCCCTTCCATTTAATGGGCATGAATGGAGGCAGGGATGGCCAGAGAGCAAGGACACCAGCAAGGAAATTCAACATAAAATGCTATATTAAGATTTGTGGAAGAGTTTGTAATCATTCTTGGTTTTGTTCACAGTAAAAATGAAATATGCAGAAAATGTTCCACATAACATGACTGAGAGGGAATTCTGGACACGATTTTTTCAGTCTCATTATTTTCATCGGGACAGGCTCAATACAGGCTCAAAAGACCTCTTTGCAGAATGTGCCAAACTGGACGAGAAAGGTAAGCTGTTTGTTTCTGCAGTGGCTGCCATAGTCATAGAGCACAGCACTGGAAAGGTGTGTTTAGTAAACCTATCAAAGCAGAGGGCAGTAGTTTTCTTGTGTTCAAAAGCATCTTGTTTGATGAACCAGGAAACAAAGGCACAGATTGTCATTATAAGTTAGCTACAGCTTTGCTATTCTGAGAATTTTCACAGTGAGAGCATTTCTTGAAACAAATTAGCTTTTGGAAAGTGGCAACACTAGAAATAAGCTTTAGTGCAAATTATGCAACAGTGAAGTCAGTGGGAGGTTCCATAATATGCCATCCTAGTAGACTGATTATGCTGTGCCATTCAGTTACTATGGAATAATTGTACATAGGGTTTGTTTTGTTGTATGTGCATAATTTACAAAAGCCTTTCTTATAGATGGGGTTTTAGTAAACAAGATCCATATTTGTCCAGATTTTCCACAGAAATTGCCATCCCTGTTCTCTGTCAGTCTTTTTAATGTGAAATCCTAAAATATTATCTGGCTTAAATTTTTAGTGAACTTTTGAGATCCGTTTGTGGTGATACAGAAACGTGGAGAGTTGGGATCACTTCACACCATTCCTTAATATGTATTCTAGCTAATGAAAGCATTCTATTAGTAAGGCAAAACCCCTCACCTATTACCAGACATAGGTCTTTCTACCTAGGCAGGCCAGCCAAACAGTTCCAAAATTAGAATAAACATAATTGAGGCTTCCCAGTTCCCACTACTATAACTGCATCTCAGTTTATTTTTTTAATCAAACAGTATTCAGTGATGTGTAGAAGTTGGTGAAAACTGGGCTAATTAGTAGGAGGCTCTCTTAACAGTAACTTCTCACAATTATTCCTTATTTTACATAAACCTTGAAAAGGGTTTAAAGTTTTAGCCACAGTGTTTCTTGGTCCTTTGCAGTACCTTTGTCGTCTCCTTTTAAATATTAAGTATAATCTGATAATCCCACAAGTATTTTTATTCATTTAGATACGTTTTTTTTTGTTTGTTTCACACAGAGTTAAAAGCAATGGTATCTCAAGGAGTGAAAAATCCTCTGATAGATTTAACGGCTTTGGAAGATAAATCATTAGATGAAGTAAGTAGCTGGGGAAATAAACAAAAAACCCAAAAGAAAACCACACCCTCTCCTCAGTTTCATTTAAGGAGTAGGTGGGTCCTTCTTTTAAAATAACTCCAAATGCTAGTTCTAAGTCAAATCATCTATTAGGCAGTTGCAATGGTTGGGTAGTCAACATCTCTGCTGTTCTGTTTGTAAAGAAGTGTACGCTGTGCCCATGGGCGCGTATGCCTCACCTCTGCCTTGGTCTGCAGGCTGTAAATGCAGAATTATTCTTCCACTTGGCTTTTTTGTCTAAAGTCTGCCCTTTGTTTTTTTCCTATGTTTTAGAAGCTGTGGCAATGTACAGAAGAGTCGCACAAAACAGGGAGAAGTCTTTTGATTTGTTGCCACTTTGAACATTGCTATTTTATTTGGCCTAATGTTAAGGACACTTTATACAGTTTTCTTTGTTTAGCTTTAAATATTGTTTTTTTCTAAAAATATGAGTAACTTGAACTATTACCTGCCTCCAAGTACAAGTTAAAACAATTGATTTCAGTGGTGTACCACAATGTGAGATAACTTAAAGATCCACTCTTCTGCAGTTGATTTAACTGAAACTATTGAGTTGTAATTAATAACATTGCTGCATTTCTAAGTTTTTTAGTTGTTTTTTTTCTTTCTCACTTTTTTTTTGTGAGAGTTGTTCAAAGCTAACACTCTGAAACCGTGAGTTCAGGATAGGTGTGTTTGAAGTGCTCTGCAAACTGCCCTAGTTTGCTTTTGAGGCAGGTTAACTGTGAGCCTGAAACTACCCATGGGGTGAAGCAAGTTGCCTTCAGCCACCTGGTAACTGGGGAACTCTGCCAACATTAAGGCTTGAGCTTTTTTGAATTCTAGTGGTATCACATCCTCCTGACAGGTGTCATTTAGCCTGTGGGCTGCTGGTGTCCCACTAGATGTTGAAAATAGGTCAGTAAAACAATTGCTAGCTCTTTCTTGCCATCAGTGCCTGTGTTTTGTATGGGTGATCCTTACTTTTTTTAAGCTAGTTCTGTTTTTACTTATAACAAATCATGGTCTTAAAAAATTACCTGTTCAAGACTTTTCTTTCTGACACCTCTGAGTTGCCAGGCATTAGCAGAACAAAATGGTCCCTGGAGACTTTTCAAAGTACGTAAAGTGATGGTGGGGCAAAGGTAGGGAAATGATGCTTCAGATGGTGATGCAGTATCACTGAGGGGAGTGCAGAGGAGTGGCATGCAGATGTCCTGCCTCAAGGGAAGACAGAATTGTCCGTCTGCACTGGGGGCAGGAGGTAATTAATGTTGTTTCCTTTGTAGGGCTATGGTGTTGCTTCTGTGGCCTCTACATCAAATGCCTCAAAGTCTGCTAGAGAAAGTAGCAATGCTGCCATCATAAAACGCTTTAATCATCATAGTGCCATGGTCCTTGCAGCTGGCCTCAGGAAACAGTAAGTTTCAGTGTTGTGTAAAAGATTTTTTTTGTAGCAAATTTTAAGGAATTTTCTAAACAAAATTATGGCTTCTATTATTTTTATTTTATTTTATTTTAATTTTTATCAATTAATTATTTTGCTCTAGAAACAAAAATACCTTTAGGTTCCATTTTACTTTACAGAAGTTTTTCAGAGCTGTTTGAAATTACAAATTCTATTTTTAGCTGAACTGTCATATAAAGCAGATTAAAAAGGAAAGAATGTTTCCCCCTTAAATCGCTAGTCCTGGTGAAGGCTGCACAAGTAGTGTTCTGTTTGCTGTGTGGAGGTGAGGGCTGGTGCAGGAAGTTCCTATTGCCTGTCAGGAGCGGGTCTGCTGGGTCTTCCTGTATTAGGGTGCAGGGGATGTAAGTAAATGAGGAAGCAGAAGAACAGTGTGAGACAGGTGGGATCAGATTAAAGGTTCCTCTGGTGCAGTACCCTGCCCCTGACCAAAAACGTGTCAGGTGGTTACATATATTTACAGTGAACTTAACAAATTAAACTTCTTAACAGAGGCATGAGATGGGTTTGATGTGGTCTGTTCTGCAGCTGGTTTATGGACAACCAGCAAGGCATTACTTCTCTACCCGAATCCTACAGACCTTAATTGTGAGAGCTCTTAGTTAAATACTTCAGTCTGGTAGCAGGGCTCCCTCATGTTGTTTTTTTATCTTGCACAAGTGGAACACTGGACCTTAAACAATCTCTTCTGGGCAATGTGTGTTTCTGTTTCTCAGTTCCAGAAAGGGACAAAAGAATGGCTCTCCTTCTGGAACACAGTAGTATCTCAGGACTCCCAGAGCTCTGCTAATACCTGGTTGCATAAGTGCGTATGCAAAGTGTTTCTGATTTAGCCATGATTTTGCTGTGTCCCACATGCACTAACTGGCATGATGCTGCTGTTTCTGAGGAGAGGGACAAGCATCTTCCCCTGCTGTTGAATTTCCCCTGTGACAAATAGGGTTAATTTGAGGAGTTGGATCCTTCTGCCTACATCAACTGCTAGAAATGAACATATAAGGGGGCAAAAAGTTGACATACAATATGTGAACAGGTATATAAAGTTTTTGAAACATGTATTTACTTTGTCTTTAGCTTGTATCTTAAGTTTCCTGTGAGGTGAATTCTTCTTAATGCTGTTTCTCTATTTTAAGAGAAGCACAAAATGACCATTACAGTGAGACCAGCAGTACGGATGGAAACTCCAGGGATTCAGATTTCTTTCAGCCACCACTGAAAAAGGTATAAAGTTAGTTGATGTCATTCTAATTGAATGAAACTGGAGGCTCTGTGTCTCAAAAGATTAACTTCTTTAGCCTTGTTTAGAAGCATGTAGAGTAAGAACCTGACAGCCTGTAAGAAGCCTTGTACCTCTGTTAGTAAAAATAAATAAATTACACCTTAAAGTATTGCTCCGTTTATCTTTTCAGTAGTGCACAATGAAAGTAAAAAATTCCAACATGCTTCTGATTGGACCCAGAAATCTGGTTATTTCCATTTGCTGCAGTTCTATTTTTGGCCTGCTCCCTTGTTTTTCCAAATGCCTGAAAACTTCTAGAGAACATCCATCAGAAAGGGATATTGGTGTTCAAGTACCAATATTAACCTATGAAACATGTTTTTTATAGAGGGGATGATTAAACTGGCACGTGGCAGCCTTCATCCAAAAGTCAGAAGCTGAAGTGAGGTGGAACGGAAAGAGCAGTGATGCCTGGTGTAATGAAATGGAAGGCAACAGCCTGACTTACACTAACCATAGCAGCTCACACAGTGGAAGGGAGTACTGTAATTGCTACAAAACTTCCTGGAGTTGACAGCCTAAACAGAAAATGCCAGAGGGACTCAAAACTTTGCTGTGTTGTGAGAAAATGTAGAATACATGTGTTGTTAAATGTTGGGGTAGTCAACAGCTTTGACTTTCCCCAAAAGCTGCAGTTTTTACTGGGCACAAAATGAGCCACCAGGACTAGAATAGATGTGATGAAAAGGGAAGTGAAAAAGTAGCGAGAGAGTAGGAGACTTCAAAAATAGTTTACTCATTCTACAAAATCAGGTATCACTGTGCTGTTACCTCTCACCATTAATGCTCCATCCTGCCATCACCGGGTAGCTCAGACAATTACTGTGGTTCTAGTCTTACGCTCTTGTAAATCATTACAATTTCTGCTAATTTGGAGTTCAGTGGGCTTAAATACCATGAATTACCTGTATAGCAGAACACTTTTTGGAAGTGACAGGAACTGACAAGTTTTGGCCACAATCTGCAGAGAATCAGCAGTGCCAAGATATCCAAATGGCACGATCTAAATAATATTGGGTTCCCTCTGGAGAGTAGACAGGATTCATTCCACACTTTGGTTTTCTTTAAGGTTTTTAGTAACCCTTCTGCTCAAACTCGGTGGACTAGAAGAAAGCACTAGATGTATGGAATTCTGTCTCTATTAGTAATGTGTATAATTATTTGGCTTGTTTTAGATGAAACTGCAGGAAGCCATTGAATATGAAGATTTATCAAAGAATAATGGCGTTAAAACTATTGCACTAAACTTAAAGAAGTCTGATAGGTGAGTTAAAATATGTACAGTTATTTCAGCATAGTCAGTCTAGCTGGTCTGTCATCACAGCCTGCACAGAACCAGCTGATTTAGTCTCTGCTGTACCACACTCACGCATTTTTAGGCTGAGTTTAGAAACCTAATGTAAGCTCTTGCATAAACCAGTTTCCAAGTAGTTCCCTTTCAAATCTATATTTTCTTTTCACGGAGCAGTTGGAAGGGACCTCTTGAGATCATGTAGTCCAACCCCTGGCTAAATTACATCTTGCTTTTCAGAGTGTTGAGTCTCTATAAGCCTCCCCAGGTGGCTTTGACATGTAATTTCAGTGAAAGTCTAACAGACCTCCATTTACAGTTCAGCACTTTGTTGCCGCTTTCAGTGCAAAAATGTATGTGTTACGTGTGAAAATATATACGATTCCAAAGAAAATCCATTCCCAGGCAAAAAAGTGCAATTGGGGTAGTTTGGATTGCTCACTAGGCCAGGATTTTTCCAGTAGTAGTCCTCTTGTTTTCTAGACTTTTGAGTCTGAGAACCATAGAGATAACTTCTTCAGAAAAGGAGTAATACTACAGAAAAGTGAACAGTTCCAAATGTGCACCTAACTTCATTTAGCTCAGTTTTAGTCAAAAATTACGTGAATTGCTCTAATGATATTCCCAGAATTAGGTAGCGCGGGTGGATTTTCATTAGCAGGATGATCACAAATTTAACAATGGAAGCTCTTGCTTTGCTGCAATACCATCCCTAAGTCAGTGTCTTTCTATGTGGCAATGTATTGTTCTGTGTAAATAAATAAGGTTTAAGTACTAGTGTCAACAGTTACAAAGCATCTAAAAGCAGAAACATTAGAAGAACTGTCCACTGAGTTTGGCCTCTTGCTTTACAAACACTCTTCATAACACTTTTTCCTTTTCTCACCACACAGGTATTATCATGGTCCAACTCCAATTCAATCACAGCAATATGCAACCAGTCAGGATATAATTAATTCTTTTAATAGTATTAGACAAGAAATGGAAGCATATGTACCTAAACTAACTCAGGTATGGAATAATACTAAAAAAATTCCCTTTGACATTAGCATCTTGCTTTCTGTATAGCTTTGTGTCTCATGTTTACTGCAATTTTAATTTTTCAGGGTAGACTTAAATAATCTCCAGTAGTTTTATGTTACCTGATTCAGTTTACAGCTTTAGGTGATACCACTTGAGCTACTGTGTTTAAGATCTACAGAATAGGAAACGGAGTCATTGCTTATGCTTGTATTCTACTGTTCCTGCTTTCTTTTAAGGAAGTGGCAGAGGTATGAGGTAGTAAAGCAGGAGAGTCGTGCACAGGCCAGTATACTGAACCGCCTTCTGAAGTTTAGGGTGAGATGGTCTTGGAAGATTTACTAAGCAGGTTTCTAACTGTACCGGCCGGTCTTTTGCTCCTAAATGCCCTTGGTAGGCTGTTGATCTCACCATGGGTTGCACAGAAACTCTGTCCTGGCACCTGGAGGGCAGCACAGCCCTGTGGCCAATCTTCCCAGCCAGGATCTGAACTTCCTCCATTAGTAAAGCAGCCACAACTGCTGATGTATCACACTTCTGTGTAGCAGTTCTCTGTCTTATCTCAAAGTAGCTGCACAGCTGCTTCAAGTGCTAGGCAAAGAAAAGTTTGGGTTTTTTCTGTAACTAACTGGGGAATTTTCACTGCAAACGAGCTCTAGCACATAAAGGCACTGTGACTGATTCTGGAGAAGAATAGACTCTTCACCTGGACTTCAAGTGTATCTGTGCAACCAATTTTGGCCATTTGGGTACACATAAAACCTATTCTAAAAAGATTTTGTTGGAAAATGTGAACTGAAATATTTCTTCCCGCTCCCTCCAGGTTCTTTCAAGTGGTGATGCTGCCAGCACTATTGCAGTCCTGTCACCTGGAGGAGCACTTATGCAGGGTGGAACACAGCAAGCCATAAACCGTAAGGATTTAGGATGTCTAATAATGTACAGTATCTTACTGCATTGCACAGCAGTAGCTGCGTTGCTGTTTCATCTCTCCCTTAGAATATGTTACAGTGATAAAGGAAATTATGGAAATGTGTAGCTGGAGTAGTAGTGGGTTACAGCACCAAAAGAAAAGCAACAACCCAGCCACACCATGAGGGTGGTGCTGGCTACACCGGTGCTGAGGCAAGTGAATGAGAAGAAAACTTTACAGAGCAAGTAATAAAGGATTCCCTTCATAGATACTAAGTCCTCTTACAGACACTGGGTTTTATTTGTTCAGCATTTCTTTTCTGATTTTTGTTTCAGGATTATAGAAAACACAGGCATACTCTGAAAGCTCTAAGGAAGCAAGGTCTAGATAATTGTCTGAAACTATTTTTTTTGCAACCTGCATTTAAGATCCACAGCTTGCTGTGAAAAAAGGCAACTTGCATACTGCAAGGGCAAATCAGTCAATCGCCCCTTCTCACACCTCCATTCAACCATGCCTTTTCCTGAGGTCACATTCCTGCCAGTTTGAGTTCCTGTCTCTGTAGTCTAACATCAGATGAATCCCTGGTCTCAGGATTTATAATAGTTTTCCAGTTTGTCTTGTGGTCTGAAGAGCAACAGAAACGCAATCAGACAGCTGAAAAAGCAAGTATTGAGTTCTTCATGGTACTGAAAGAAAAGGACTCAGCAAGCAGTGGTGAGGCTTTCTTGCCCATTCCAGTTGACATTCTGGCTGCTACACTTCACTTTGAGCCTGACCACCACCTCATTTTAAGTCATCCTGGAGTTTGCAATTCACTGTTCTGTTCACTGTGCTCCTCATCTTCAGTGACTGCTTGTCCTTTTTGTTTGCATTTTTATGAACCCTGTTGCCCCTTATTCTTTAAGAGTACAGTTCCTTTTCCTGTCTGGATTTTTCATCTTTCACGTGCTGTGACCTTATTCTCATTGCCAATGTAAGACAGAGAGGAAAATTTGTGGTATCTGCCACATGGTACTTCGCACTGTGCTGTGAGCACAAGGTACTGGTCCCAGAAGTACTGCCATGCTCTTAGAACAATACAATATACTACTACTAATCCGGGATTAAGTTAGGTGTCCATTCTTTGCCTGGCAAGGATCTGCCTGTGTTTATATACAAGCTTCCAAGTATAGAGCTGTAAATAGTCCCTGAACCTGATCTAATAACTGCAAGTAGTCCTGATGTAAGAGCTGCTCCCAGCCAACCTTTCTGTGATTCTAGTGGGAATGTATCTTGCTGACCTCTTTGATTAGCCTAATTCTCATTTTTCATATAATAGTTTTAGTGATGTGACAAAACCTTTTTCCTGTTGCAGAGATGGTGCCAAATGACATTCAGTCTGAACTAAAACACTTGTATGTGGCAGTAGGGGAACTGCTACGACACTTCTGGTCTTGCTTCCCTGTCAACACGCCATTCCTAGAAGAAAAGGTAAGGCAGAGATTCGTAGTGTGGCCCTGGGTATGATGCATCCAGATCAGGGTTTAGAATGAGTGTCATTATTGAAGTATAGAACTAATATACGTGCCTTGAATCAGTACAGCACTTACTCATCCCTAGAACTGAAGATCACACAACAACATAAAACACGAAGTTTTTCAACAGTTCTGCTGGTGCTATTAGTTAAAATCATCCTTGTTCCTGCCTCCCTGTTAGCTCCCTTTGGGAGCAGTTGCTGTAAGCCAGTGTCAACAGGCTGCTCAGCTCTGTTGCAGTTACTGCAGGGTTCTCATTCCAGTTTAAAACACAGAAACTAAAGCCCCCTTCCCCAACTCAAGAAATAACCTCTGCAGTGACAGTTACAAGCAAGTTTTCCTTATTCTTCTGCCCACTTTAAAAATCACTGTCATACCTTCAGAACACACACTGCTTTTCAGAATTGAGGTGCTGGTAAGAAGAGATGCCTGTCTACTGCCAGGCATATATGTCTGTATTTTTCTGTTGCTATTCTCTCTTTTGACCTCACATAGAAAACAAAGATAAAAATTTGCATTCACTTATGTTTGTATGTCTGCTGCAAAACATGGCCTGAAAATCCATGGTACAGTCTTCACTTGAAGCAGAAAAGGATGTCCTTATGAATAGCTGTTTTTAGTGTTTACTGATGAAGAAATAAGGATCAGAGTGGCACACTGCACTTGGGTCATACTGCACCTGCCTCAAAAATAAATACCCACTTGCGAACTGTTAGAGGCTGATACTTGAATAACTTTCCTTTCTTAAACTGCTCATACTTGAATTAGCTCCGCAAATTAGTTACAAGGTGTTTTGTTGGAAAACAGTTTGTTCAAGGAAATGAAACTTATGTGTTGTTATACTAATGATAGATTATAATACTGGTTTCTGTCTTTCTTAGGTTGTGAAAATGAGGAGCAACTTGGAAAGATTTCAGGTTACAAAGCTCTGCCCATTCCAAGAAAAGATTCGGAGACAGTATTTAAGCACAAATGTAAGGCAAAAGTACTGTTTAATTATGTGGGTGCATATTGATAATTTCAGTCTTTACTATCAGAGGGTGGTAAATTTTTTACTTGTTATTCTAGGGCTAGGGCATTTTAAGTTTTTTAAGTAGGAAATGGGCAGAGGGAAATCGGGTACACAGTTAAGCGTGTTGTCTCTCCCTGTCTAACTTGCTGAGTGATGCCAGCAACTGTCAAGGACTGTAATATGAAATTACCCAATTGAGACAACAGAAAGAGGAAGTCATGTTTCATTTTTCACTTCCACCATGAAGTAGGACTTGAGCAACTTCAGACTGTCTGCCACCATGTCAAACGTGAACTGGTTGCAGACTAAATAAGGGAACAGACAGCACACTCAAGTGTCACTTCCCTGTGACCATCTCACCTTAGCAACTCTCTGCACTGCTTTCTCTATGGTTATGTTGTAATAGAGCCTTAACGTCTCCTCTGTTGTACCTCTGATTTTAGTGACATTATTCACGGTGAATGAAAGGAAGAATCCAATTGATTATCAAAGGGAGGAGAGGGGATCTGTTTTTCCAGTACCTGGGACAATTTTTCTTCCTCTTAATGTTTCAGTTGGTGGGTCATATAGAAGAGATGCTGCAGACGGCCTACAACAAGTTCCACACGTGGCAGTCCCGGCGCATGCTGAAGAAGACGTGAAGGCGCACGCTGTACAGGTCTGAGAGCAAAGCCTGCAATAGGGTAGGAGTACAGCCTAGGTATGTGCAGACCTTAGAGTTCTTGCAGCAAGACCTGCAAGCTGTGGACTTCTGGAAACGATGCTAAGTGAACTTGCACATTTTTGAAAAAGAACTGAAAGAAAAAACTTGAAAACTAGGGAAAAAAACAAGGAAGAACCAAAACAGAAGAGCTGAGGCGCAAAAATATTTAAAAGACACTGTTTACTGCAGTTACTCAGGAACTGCTTTTGATTTGCATAAAGAGCTGCATTCAGAAATAAAAAATTTAAAGAGGGTGTATTAATAAAATTTGTTTTTCTGTCTAATTTTTTTTTAAGAAGTGTATGGCACAGGGTAGATCTGAAAAGTTTTTCGTCACTGGATTCTGACATTTTATTGAATTCTGTTTGTACTTTCTGCAACAGTTTAACAACGATATTTTAAAACATAGCTAGACTGTTTTTGCTTCATCTGGGAGAGTGTAGCTGTCAGAAGACAAGCTCCTGCCATATGTTTCCCCACCAACTGGAAGCAAGAGGCATTGCACTGAAAGCTGTTCATGATCTGGGGTCCCTAAAGGTACAAGGGGGCAAACTTGCCTGAAGTCTTGGATTTTTATGCAGAATATTTTCAGCCATCAGTTTTGCATGTTTTCCTTTGAGTGCAAATGTGTGCTACTGCAGTCCTTTTTTGTTTATGGTGGCATTTGTTCTGAGGAGAGAATGCATTTTTAAAAATGAAGTTAAATAAAGTTTTTTACAAAAGATGTAATTTATTTTCAATTCGTAGGCAACTTTTATTTCTTCTCCTGAATCTGTTTTCCTGCATTCTTCCCTTTTGACTATTACACTGTTTTTGGCGAATTGATAATCATTGCTAAGAGAAAAATGTGTTATCACAATGTCCATAGATATTGGGAATCTGTGCCATACTGCAAATAGAATCAGTTCACAGTTTCAGACTAACTTGTCTTGCATTAAATGTGACTTAAATGCAAAGTAATCCCCTTTTTAGAATATATGCAGTTTAATGCCATCCTTGTATTTTTTTGTCATCTTGACTATAATAAGCCCAGTATGGGCTCCTGAACTGTTTTACTGAAGACTAAACATGACTGTTAAAAATACATCTACTACAAAGACAAATCAGTGACAATATGTATTCAAAGCAAGCACAGCAGTGTTCAGTACAGCAGAAGAAATTTCCATTAGCCTGCATGATGGCTTAATACTGTGTTTTGGTATGGTGCTGAAACATGGTAGTATGATGTTGGGTGGATAATTCTTGCAAATTCCTACAGAAGAAAAGATGCATTGGTGAAGCCAAGTCGGTGCTTGTTCTGTGCTGCTGCTCCATTTATGCAAAAGGGTTTTTTCTTTCACTGGTGCGTGGAAGTCAGCAGCTTCTTTTTATTTTTTTTTTCTTTCAGATTTTTGTATTATGCTATAATATTTTGGTAAAGTTGAATTTCAGTTAAATGCCATTGTCTGCACCAAAGTTCTGTTAGGAAAGGTGTGCGTATTGTTCAGCCCAGTTCCCCATCTGCCTTTCCAGATTGATGCATGATCCTTGCTCTGTGGTGTTGATGTGGTTCTGCTACAAGAAATGACTGGGCTCAACACAAGATGCCCCTCATTTTTGACAGGGTGAAAATGTCACTAGGAATAAACAGATATATGTACGGCATTTTGGGGATGAGGTGCACATCTTCTCAAGAGTTACCTCTTGTGATAACTAAACTGTTTCTCTAAAATTTAGGCTTAGGGTACGGCTTTATTAAGCCAAATCCTCTTTTACGTGCAGGCAGCTCCAGAAAGAAAGGGTAGTTTGTTCTTCCCTGACTCACAGCATTTGGTCTAGGATTCTGTGGCCAACTTCCAACTCTTGTGAAAGCTAACACACTTTTCATCATATCAGAGGTCTAGGGTCAAGAAAACATGTCTGATTTCAATTCTAACTGTGCCTGAAGCTATGAACAATGCATTTAAGTATTAGACTGCACTGAGACTTCACATAGAAGAGTTTTGAACACAGAACTAATTCACCTTTAATCGGAATCAGTATCTAGTGTTCCTGGAGAGGCTGGGCAAAATGGCTAGCACAGTGGAAAAGTTTCAGTGCATCACAAGAACATTTTACAGTCCAAAGGACTGCTGTTTATCACCATTTCATGGATGGTGTTGCAATAGCTTTAAGTTATTATAGTGATATCAGGCTATCAAAATGTACCTTAATTAACAGAACTAGGGGGAAAGAGGACTATGATACTAAATTCAACAGTTTTGCCTAAAGACTGTACAGGCAAGGCTGCTATGCACTTCATACTGCTTTTCAGGTATTGTGGCAATAAGGCACAGGCCCCTCCTCAAGGAAAGGGAGGTAAACTGAATATTCTGTCTACATTGTGTTCCCCTTTTGTGTAGCATGGTCCAAAACACAGATTCATTCCTTGAGTTTTGAAACTGAGTCATCGTGCATTTTATTACTATTGGAATCTTTATACTGACTTGTATTTTTAATGAGAATTCATAAGACTTGTATCATTGGCATTGATCTAAGATTTGTAGAATAAACCCTACTGAATTCTAAAGTGAAGTCTTCTCTAATGCTTAGGCTGTGTTTTTTGATGTTGAATTAAATCCCAAACAGGCACCATTCAGATCTAAATTGAGAAAATGGTGAGTAACTAGCTCAGCTGTCCCTTCATGATGATAGAAGAGCTCAGGAACAAAAGGGTTATGTTACAACTACTGTCAGTTGTTTCATTTTTAAGCATTGAGAATTTGGTTGGTTCAGGAGAGCTGTACAGGAGCTTTGTCAGTCATTTTAACCCAAGGTTCACAAGTAATGGAGAAAGGATAAGTTAAAGCAGATCTTGGGCCTGCTTATTTGTAGCCTGTGAATTTCAGCAGGTGAAGATACTTAGATGCCCCACAAAAAAGCCTGGCCTAGTTATCTCTCAAGAGCTCTGCCCCGGTCAAGGATAGGAGGCAGCAGTCTTTCACTACAGCCACTCCTGCAAGTAGTTTCTTACATGCTTACAGAGTAGCTCTCTCACCTATGATCTGCAGCTTCTTAATGTGATAAACCTCTGGCCAAGGCCCTGTTGTCCTTCCCCAGATGGCTGACTTTTCTCAGCATCCCCTTATTTAAGATGCCTTTTTTTTTTTTTACAGCTACAGCTGTTTTCCGGTAACTACACTGTAACTACATCCTTACAACTTCTATCATGAGATATTATTAGCTAGAAAGCTTTCTTTGCCCTTGCCAAAACTCCTATCAAACAGCTGCTTTATCCAGAAAGTCACTTGTGTGAGCTGGGAAGGTGACAAGAAAGCTTAAGACACAATTTTCCATTATCCATCCCATTTCCCTGTCTTAAGGGAAGAGCCTACTGAAGCATCTCTGCAGCTTTGGAGCCTTTGTATTGCAAGACAGTTTCGGAATGTGAGCCATGACATTCTGAACTTGCTTCCATGCTCTCCCTTGCCCTGCAGCAAGAGATGGAGCTTGATCCAAACAGAACACAGTACCTTTGGTTTGAATAGCGATCAGACATCACAGGGATCTAACACTGAGCCCACATAAACCCTCTTAGCCAGGGACAGGTGTGCTCCTGTAGCAGAGCTCCAAAGCCTGGGGAACCACTAAATTACCTAACCCGATCTTCCACATCTTTTTCAGGAAACTGCATTTTCCCTCAGCTCTCTGAACACATCTTCCCAAAAGATGGCCTGCCCTTATCCCTAACACTGAGAGCAAGGGAATTTGTTACCATCCTAAATGGAGGGTACCATATCAGGGCTCCTTTGGGCTGGAAGGGGCCAGACCCAAAGGTTGTTAGTATGGCTGACTTGGCTGAAGGAGGAGTTTGGTCAAGGGCACTGTGCCTGCCAGAGGCCACATATCAGAGCCCAGCACCTTCCTGTGCCCAGCCCTGGGCAGTGGGCCCTGTGGGCACCCCGGTGCACTTACCCAGGGAGCTCCCTATGCTTCCCTCCAGCCCACATGGTGCCAGTTCGCCTTTGTTCTGCTCTCCAGGCACCTTTAGGATCACAGCCTGATGGCAGAGTGCCACCACAGTGATGTGAAAGGGGCCTTCAGGAATGCAGCTGAGGCTGGGGCTCCTTGCTGGCAGTTTCCCAACCCACATGCCCTCAGCTACTATATTTCCCCCACAATGAACAGTACCATCCCCTCCAAAACCTGGCAGTCCCCTGGTCTTCCTCCCCCAATAAAAGTCCACACACCCATCATCATGAAAAAGCCAAACTACTGCAGTGTTCAGGTGTCAACATAACCCAAGGAAAAAGCTGTCCTGGACTCTAGACCTGTCCTCCCTGCGTGCTAAGATCCTGTTGCTTTATTATTTCACCCACAACTCTCACAAACCACAAGTCAAATCTGAACCTTTGAAAGGCAGCCTTCACCCCCCACCCCACTGCACACACTCATAAACCTGGACACGGTTTTGTTCCCCAGTGTCACCATCCACACAGCCTCCTACTCCATCCCCTTCCAACCCCAGTTCACTCACAGACACATCATGACAAACCATCACTTTATTAGAACTACTTCACGCAGCAGGAGCAGCCGACATCCCCCACTTCCTTGTACCACCCTTCCTGAGCAAGTTCCTGCCCTTAGTGTTCATCCACAGGACTCCCCATCACCTCTTTGGCACAACAGTGTCTTCACCACTCTTGGACGCCCTGCCCTGGCACCTCATAGCCTGGGAATCCCAGATCCCCTCTGTATAACCATCCCAGGACTCGGCTGCCAGCGCAATCTATGTGCACCCACAACTGTGCATTTCATCCCCTAAGCCCTAAGGGAAGGTGGTGTCCTGCTCTTTGCAGCAGTCTCATCCTCTTCTTACTCTACCACTACCTGTCTGCATCAGCTCAACAGGACCTCAACTGCAAGTTCCAGAGAAAAGAAGGAAGCATTGGACCATACCCAAGCTTAAGCTTCTGTTAAAAAGACAAGATGCAAACACTTTGAGAAATGGCCGGAGGTGACCAGACATTCTGGGGCAGGGACTGCCTCTCTCCAGGTACTGCACAGGGAGCATTGGCCTCAAATGGGACTTTCAGCCTGTCACATGAATCATGGCAGCATGTTCACTTCCTCTCTGACCTCACCTGCAGCCTCTCCACCTACAGCTGACAGGCTGATCCAGATAAAACAGCGTTGATAATAAATTTATTTGACATATCACATGTTCCCCCTGATCATAATTGACAACTCAGATGCAACAGCCCCACGGTAGCCATTTCCTCATAAGCACTCCCCCCATTTCTACCTTTGCCCTTCTCTGGAGATAGTGTGTTACAGAAATAAATGTCGAGTTTTAAAGCCATGTGCTTCCTAAGTGACAACCCCTGAGCACAGGCACGGCTCCCCAGGCTGTACCTGCGTAGGTACCACACTCTCCTCTGCTTCTGGCCACGAGCTGATCATGAAGGGAAAGAGCAGCAGTGAGGGACAGGAGGAATGCTGGCATCATGCTAGTTGACTCTGCCAGGTGTGACTCAGCAGGGCAAAGACTGCCCAGCTGGAACCAGGCAGATATCACCACTAGTCAGCACCAAACCATCCTGTTCTGCACAAACAGGCCACACAAAGCAGGTCGGTATGAAAAACGCTTCTCAGCAGCACAGCATGGGCACCTGGGAGCCCTCGGCAAGCTCTGTGTGGAGATGTTATATCACCAAAAGGAGAATGCTTTCCTCTACCTCACAGACCTGTGGAGCTCAGAAAATTACACCCTCACAGGCTTTCTGCCTTCCTCACCCTTTAGGCAAACAAACGGCTCCAGAAAACCTGGCTTCTGTAGACAGGGTTCCTGCCATGATTCCAAAGCAACAGGAATTTCAGGAGTATACTGTTCAGATGAGCATGATACCTAACACAATATTGCTAATTGAATACAAGGAACCAGCTGACTGCTTGGAAATGGTGGAATTCAGATGACTGAGATCTCATTAATAATTTCAGGAGTCACAGCAAAGGCCAGCTACCAAACTATGAGTGCCCAATGAAGACCACCCATAAGGAATAAGCTCACTCAAACTCCCAAGCTCGTCTGTCTCACTAGCACCTCTTCCATCTAAGGAAAAGGGGATTGTGAGCATAGGTACCCTTTTCGGAAGAATTTGTAATGGGAAGCTAGAACTCATTTTCACCTAGGAAGCCTTTCCTGCCTAAGACGACTTTTCTCATAAATTGCTGATGTTTTTCTTTCTCTTCTCCTTTGCATACCAGAGAAAAAACAGTATCTCTCCAGTATGAGGAGAGATACTACAGGCCGTGCTAGCAATGAGCCTGGGGGAGGGAGGCCAGAGCTGATGATAAAGCCTGGGAATGAAAAGATGTTTTTGCCTTTTCTCAGGCCCTGTGGTCAGGAAACACATTTTGCTTCATAAGATTGTTAGTGTTCTTGCCTTCAAATAAACCTTTTGAATTCTTTCCACTGCTGTGGCATTTTGGGGGATACCTGTATAGGGATCTTCAGGTTTTTCTGTATGGGACAGATGTGGACAGCAAGGGGGCAGTTGTGGGGAAAGAGAGCAATGCCTCAAAGAAAGGGACAGGAAAGAAATAGCTCAGCTGGACTCCAAAAGCACTTTGAGCAGGGATCCTGCCATAATTTAGAATTTAGAGTGGTCAAAAACACATTGGGAGCTACGGAAAATTCAGGAGAGATCAGATATTCTCTCCAGCCTAACTCCAGGCTAACTCCATCAAAATGCCACTTTGCCTACATCAAAACCTGTTACTAGCTCCTAAACTATCCTGTGCTGTTTTACAGCAGACAGTGGAGTGTTTCTTTAGGAACCTCAGTTTTGGACAGGGATCCCGAGTGCTGCAGCAATGCAACAGCCTTTCTCTATCACCTGCCACTCCCTTGGCCACAGCTCCCAAACTAGTCATAACAAAAGCAAACATATACAACAGTCCAAAGCTGAACAGGAGGGTTGCTAATAGATTTTGGGATAACACTCAGGTGATAACCACTACTTTATGCTGAGCAAATACCACCACTCTACCACAGTAAACCAGAACAAGAATCACTGTCAGAACTGTGAACTGGCCCTATTCAGCTGAAGTATTCAGGAGCTCTGTTCAGGGGGTTAGGATCCATTTCTTCCCAGGGGTATCATTTTTCCCTGGGAGGCAGGAAATCCCTCCTCTTCATCATGCTTCCTCACAGTAAGTCCTTCATGTCACAAATTCTAGACCTCACATCACAAGACTGACAACCCCTTATAGTTTTAGAAAAGGGGATGATCCCAAGTCACAGCCAGGCCAACATATTCCCATCCAGAAAGCAGTCAGAGATGGCCAGCAGTTTCATTGGTGCTGATGTCTCTCCCATGAGGAGAGACTCCAACAGCAGGTTCAAAGCCTTACTCCCCAACCACACCACTGACAGCCTGACTTGGTGCCAAGCACCCTCATAGCAAAGCACATTGTGGGCAGAAAACAAACAATCCCCTGAAAAACAGTGTTCATTCCCTTACCAGCTCTAAATTCACCAGTGCTAGCCATTACCAGCCCTGCTTGGATAAGTACTATGGCAGACACCTAAGTAGGGACAACTAGTTCTTACTGTGCTCTACCAGCAAAGGGAAACAGCTGCTTTGCTACTGCTCTGCTCCCCTTCTTGCCTCTCTTTCGCCCCTACCCTGCAGAAGCAGCTGCCTTTTGCGGGACTGAGATGGAAACACAGCCTCAGGACTACCAGCTCTGGAGGAACCATGAGACTGGACAACTGCCTTGGCAGCATGGCTGGCAGAGCCTGGCCTTGATCCCTAATCCCCATCCCCATTTAGTGTGAGCAGCCTGGTTTGAGGCCATTTTCCCACACAGACTTGCACAGGACCCCTCCCCAAGAACTTCCTGTCATGCCCAAGATGTATGAGAGCCAGGACAAACCATTGCCAGCCCTCAGGCCCCTGTCTTGATGTACAAAGCCTAGGAGTAGACACGGATGAGACAGTGAGTTTCCCTGTAATCTGGGATGGAAGCAGAAGAGACCTAAAGGCACAGCCCAGTCCATGGGGGTCAGTAGCTGTTTCACTACATTTTCAGGCAAACCAGAGGAAACCCTCTCAGTGCACAGAGCTACTTCTCATGAAGTTCACATCACACCATCCAAGCACTAAACCACCATGCAGCTGTTTGCTGTACCCAACTGCAGAATGACACAGGCTTATGAAGCACCGTCCTACATTCAGAGAGTGGATTCCTAAGGGAGACAGGCATGCAGGCAGGAAGAGTACACAACACTGACTTGGCATGCAATCCCTGGCTGCATCCCCACAGGGTGCAGCAGGAGTTCTGCGGCACAGACACTCAAACAGCTCCCACTCCTGGGGGAAACACAGGCAGTGAGGTGCGGCAGCACATGACTGCAACTTTTGCAGCCTGTTACCAGTTTTGGCTCAGCTCCACCAGGGGTGGTGGGGTGCTCTCCTCCTGACACAGGCTGCAACTGGCATTAGGCAGTCAGAACCAGGTCCCTGCCAGCAAGCGTGAGGGCTCTAATTTGTCCTCCTGCTCAGAAATATCTTTGTCCACAGAAGCATTTACTGTGTGTCAACAGCAGTAAACCTGCCTGTGCCCAGGAAATCTTCCACTGGAAGTACCAGGTAGAGGAAGATGCATGTTGCAATACAGTGTCTGATTTCCTGCCAACTTGGTTCAATCCATGGTTAAACCGTGGCTCCCAGAAAAGGAAGCACATCCTGATTCATGTCTAAGTCAGACTACCCAAAGCTTTTTCCACCACAGGAAAACCTGGACATGAGAAGAAAAAAGCTCACAAAAATGAGCAGAAGCAGTTCTGTTTCTGTCCTAGTCAGACTCCAGTTTAATTCTCCAGGACACAGCACAGCCTTGCCCAGAAACCCTACACTCAAATGTTGGCACTTCGTGCTCTGCCCCTGCAAGAATGCCTCTCCCCTCCAGCACTGACTCACAGCCCATGGTTCTCTTTATGCAACACCGCTCCATTTCCTGCATAGCTGGCGCCAGCAAGAGCTGCGGCCACATCAGTGCCCAGGCTGGAGACAGCCTGCAAGGAAGGCACCGCTGCTGCTCCTGCACTTGCACTTCTGCCTCAGTTCAAGATACATTATTTCATTATTGCTGTCCCCCAAACATCCCCTTGCCCTTTTAAATAATAAATATCGAGCTCTCCGAAATCAGAATCCGATGCTATAATTAGACACCCCCAAAGCACACATTGCTCTGTTACACAACACAGCTCAGAGCTCCTGGGTGAAGCTACATTTGCATTTTATTCACATCACGAACACACTCTTAAAGCAAAATCTCTTGAGTGTTCTTGGTTGCTTAGCTTTGGTTCAGATGACGAGGCAGTTTGAGAGAATGTACACAGGATTTCCCTGGTCTGAAACTAAATGAGAGGCGAAGTCTGGTCACTAGTGGGTGTCAGTCCACAGGATTAGACTAGAGTTAGCCAGAAGTAAAACCTCCAGCACACTTACAAAATGGATATCAGGACCTTGGTACCAACTGTTCGCCAATATGCAACCCCCTTTATTGCACACAGGTTGTTGGTTGTTACTGCAAACACAGCTGTTCACAGTTCCATGCAAACCTCAGTGCCAGGCACTACTGCCAGAACAAGAAATGTCTTTAATTCACTTAAATTATAAGCTCAAAACAAAAATCAGGCTCAAGGCTTCACAGCTCAGCCACATTTCTGCTTTCTCTTCCCAGCAGCAGCAGGGCAAGCTCCTGCCTGAATTTGATCCTACAGTTGCACCAGGAAGCACTGGACTAGCTGTGACAACTCACACTAATACACTGGATAAATAGTTCACATTAGTCACTTTCAGCTGACTAACACAGTGATAGCCTTGTCCTGTTTAAAGGACTAGGTGTGAGGGATTGCCTTGCTGCAGCAGTGCATGCCTTGCTGGAGCCCTACAGATGCTGGTAATGCAAGAGCCATATGGCACCTCCAGAGAGCAGCGCTGTGAAGCAGAGCCACAAGGCCACAAGCTCCGTGTGCAGATTCCCCACGTATCCAGTACAATTTATAACCAAGTATTTTGCACATCTAACTCCTGCTGGAATAAAATTCTTACTGGATATTTTAAAATCCAACCCCTGGGGCCATCCCTGCTGACATTGTTCGGTAAGGGGATAGCTGGGTAGCACAGGGTCCAAACCTTGCCAACTGCACACCTGACCTGAACATCTGTTTTGGAATCCCTGTCTGCCAAACATCAGCACGAGGAAAAAAACCAACCAGGATCAACATCTAAGTTATGTCATTTCCCAAGGTCACCATCAACTGTTAAGAATATTTATATAATCAAAAGGCAGTACTGGAGGTCAAAGACAGCCGTTCAGATGGCCCTAGTCAGCATCAAACTTTCTTAAAGAAAAAGAAGAGGATTACCTAATTCGGCTTAAAAGAGAGAGCATTCTCCCAAACCCAAGTTTCCTGCATTATCTGTAAGATGTGATCTGAATAATTCAAAACTTCACTGGATCTAGGTCACTGACAGATGTTTGTTTTTCAGCAAGATGTCCCAGAGGAATTGACTATTTTTTAAAAAAAATTGTTCTTGACTTCCAGCATCATACATAGGGATACCCAATAGCAGAGAGAGTGGATGAGATGAAAAGCAGGAAAGATACTGATAAAGTCTAACTTCAGCTTGTCAAAGTTGGACTCCTCCTCACTTTCAGGGAAGATAAAACCATGGCTGCAGCAGAGTCGTGCCTGTGACTGCTGGAGGTCCACAAGTTAATTGCAAGAGATGTGCAAGAAGACTCAGGCAAAGCAAGCTTCCCTTTGCAAGGGTCCACACACACGTCTCCAGAGGTTTCCAAACCACAATGGTTGAAAACCCACCTAAGGAGAGACTAATTTCAGCTCCTCCAGAGGATGAATCCATGCAATGACTTCTCTCAGTTGACTATGGAAGGAAGCCTAGTGGAAGTGCTACATGGACAGTAACCTTTCTGAGCATCTCCCAGGCCAGCCCTCAGGCTCTTTAGGTGTACACAATTCACAGAAGAATTGCAAAGGCAAGTCTTTAACCCTGAAGTACTTTTTATGTGTCTTCAGCAGTCCAGAGTCCACTGGGTGACCTTACTTCTAGGTATGATAGTTTTTTCCTCTCCTTTATTTGCATGTAATAATAGCAAGGTACACGAAGTCAGGAAATGGGATCAGGACAAAGTTCAAACTAATTTTCCTGTTAGAGGCCTTGCACAACCATTTTTACAGAAGGCCTTTAATGACATCTTTAGTCCAGTTACCAGGTTGAGATTACAAGCATTTTCAGGTAACTTGGGCAGGTCACCAATATTTTCTGAAAAAGGAGTTTTGGTTTTCATATTTATTTGTCAAAAGGAGATAGCAGTGATTATGCTCATTTCAGAGAAACTAGAAGGTGCTATATTCTCTCTCAAAAGGACACAAATCATGTGAAAAGCGACTTGTCTCCACTTGACCTACAGATAGTTTCTCAAAGCTGCTTTATCACAAGCAAGCTACTTGCATCCTAAGTACTAGAAATGCAGCAAACTAATATGTTGGCCAATATTAAGCATCTAGCAACTTTATCATGCACCTACATTCAAGATTTCATAAGAAATAAAGAGCTTATCACTCTGCTTAAGGTTTCCAGACAGATTAAGTCAATCTTGGGACAATAAACTTCAGAGAAACTGTGCAACAGCTTTAAAAGGTTGTATTTAGAGGAAGTACTGGCTGCCCAGACATGAAGTATCCAACTTGCAAGAATCTAATCTCTGCAAAATATATGAAACTGGACATACAAACTGAGATCTTAATAAATGTTACATTTAAAAATGCTAACATTTTATTCCTCCCTCTCCAAATTCCATGTCATATTTTAGCAGAACAGCATGGGAAAAGATGACAGATTTTAGATTAGAATCACCCTACTTTTATTAGTCAAGGAGCTCCAGCCTTTTGGATCTCACAAAGAACTCTATGGGCCAAATTCATGTCATGCTGTCATATCAATGTTCGTAAAGATTTTTTTTAGTGCCCTGACTTCAATGGGCATTTTGTACCAATACTTTCTGCAAAATCAGACCTTCAATGCATTAGACACCTGATGCCTTAAGTGGTTAGAAACATCGCTGTTTGAGGTCAGAAGTCAGTATAGCCACTGACCCTATCAAACTCATTATCACCAAGATAATAATTTCTTAATCGTTAAACTTCCTATTTCTTTCTCATTTAAAACCAGATCACAGGAGCAGAGTTCTGAACTTTGGAGTGTTGATTTTTTTCTTTTAATCTATTTAACAACCTATACTCTTTGGATGCCTCCCCCACCGGTCCTGTAAATACCTTGTGACTTGATTGCTGGGCACGCTATGAGCCATATATTTGTAACATGCAGTTCCCTGAAACATACAGCCATGTCCACCTGCTCCAGCAGAAGCCAAACAATGGACCCACTGTTTCAGCCTTGCCTCCTGACTCACCTTCTCAGAGCAGATTTTTCGCTCTCTACTTCCTTTCAGTGACACTACATCTGAATAACTGCTTAAAGCTCCACTTTCTAGAGTCCTGGGACTTTGTTAACAAACAAACAGCTCCTCACTTGTAAAAAATGAGCTTGGAAATGGGAATTCAGGTTTTGGAAGCCATAAGGACAATTAGAAGTACACCAGATTGTAAATTTAGAATTTTTAAAGAAAGTCATGTCACTGAGAGTCTAATGGTGGGGAAGCAGGGGGAGAAAAGGACATGTAGGCATTTATTTGTGTGTGCATATATATATATATATATACATATATGCTGTATCAGAGAAGTGTAGAAAAAGCCTCCTGTTAACCTGCAAACAATTTATGATAGGTGCTCTTTGGATCATGCTGTTACAGATTCCTCTGTGTTTGGGTGAGCCTCCAGGCTGCCTCATTGTGCACCATCCTCCTCCTCCTCCCTGCAGAAACCCAGCAGCTTCCCATGAGCCAGCCCAGCCCTGCAGCTCTGGCACTGCCAACCATCTGTTCCAGCAGTCCTCCCACACACAGCCTGGCGAGGCAGACTCCTGCCTAGTGCAGATCTGATCCAAAGCAGCTCATCACGCACCTCAGAGCTCTCCCCTCCCTCCCTCCCTCCCTCACATTCAACTGTCACTGCTGTGGGACAGAAAGCGCTGTGACCATCCCCTCCCTCCTACTGCACTGAAACCAAACAGCAGATCTGGGGAGCAACTCGGTCATCCTGCTGCCCACCGCTGCAAAGGACTGCACAGAGGATGCCAAGCAAAGCTGCTGCAATGGACTCACAGAGATGAACAACCCCCCCATGGCAGCGTGCTGTGTTGGGGCATTGTCAAGCTCTGGACACCGGCCACCGCACACACTTGCCAGAGGGCACTGTGCAGTGGGAACAAGGCAGCCAGGATCCCCACATGACTTGAAGACACTTGCAAGGCCTGTCTCTGCCACAACGCAAGGCTTGCTATGCCTTGCTTCTTTCACAGTTCTCATCTGCCAAGGACTGGTTTCTGGAGGTTCATTTCCTGCCTGTGTTCATTCTTGTGGAGTCTGTGGCCACCCACTTAGCACTGCTCTGTGCTGGGGAACATGTGAAATCATGTAGCAGCTCCAGGATTTACTGGCTCAGGTCTGCATTTGCTGATGCTTATGCTTTTGGAACACTCTTAAAGCATTCACCTGGTTTTGAGAAATGTTTCTGAACTGTGCTGTTAAAGAGGGGTGCTAAAACCCTCTTCTAATATAATTCTCTCAAAGAAATAGTGCATTACAATCTGATCAAAGAAGCCAGCACACAAGGCTGAATTAGGCATTGTGGCTTGGTACTTCCTGGCACAAGTGAAATGCAAGCATTGTCTGACATTCAGTTGATCCTCCTGAGCCAGGATCAGAGGGTTAGAGAAGCTGAACTACATATAAACTCTCTGAAGCTTTGTCATTTAGTGTAGAAAGGTTTGATTTTAAGCATTTGCATAAATTCACTTTAAAGCACAGAATGCAGTCCCAGTCCTGCAGATCTACATCCTTACAAATTTGCCATGCTTCCAAAATCACACAAGTCACTGCATTTAATTCATCAAGACTCACCCTATTTTACTAAGACTGAGCAGACCCTGACCTCAGAACAAGCAATTTTGCACATTTTAGGAACAGTTTCAGCTGTAAACTTTGGGTTTAGACACTGGCCACAGAAGAGCTTTTGACCTCAATCTCCCAGTCAGGTATTGCCCATTATGATTGGAGATAAGCGCATTTCCAAGGAATGCATCCATATGAAGAGCCACCCTAATCTCTGCACACTCAGAGCTAAACTCCAGGACCACCAGACTGAAAGGAAACTTCTACCAGCCCAGAGATCAGTGGTGTTGTCTCTGTTGATGCTGGCTCCCTGCTTGTCATCGCTATATTTGGCTTTGGTGGGTCTGTCTGTGGAAGCCACATGCCCACAGGGATGAGTGCAGCAAGGATGAAAGGCTGTGTGACTGCACAGAAGCAGGCAGCACACGCTGCTCTGTGTGTGTGCATGTGTGTGTGTGTGTGCGTGTGTGTGCCCAGAATTAACCACTGCACTTCGGGCAGCGTGTGTTCCTCCAGAGACATCAGCTACTCCCTCTCTGGGGATTGTAGCTGAAATGGACTGTTGGATGGGTGTTTGGGGAAGGAGCTGTTGCCCACAGATATTACCTCAATGCCTTCAGGTTGAATGCAGACAGACAGGCTCCCCTTCACTGTACTTTGGCACATGGCCTGGGATGAGAGACCATGCATGCCAGCGAGTGTGACAGGTCACAGAGACATGCCACAGACTGAAGGCACCCTGCTGGGATCTCGGGAATGCTGCCAAAGTGAAGCTTTCATGTTTGAAGCATCCTCTACCAGCTCTTGATTTCTGCATGCCCTTGTCCTCCTTCCCTTCCATTTGTAGCAACACTGAATTCTGCATGCTCCCTGAGAGAAATAGGGCAAACATAACCTGATTAACCAGAGGATTGGGGCAGGAAGGGGCGGGGGAGGGAGATTAATACACAGAGAAACACAGAGCCTTTCCCTCTCACGTTAGCTCTTGCCTATTCAATAATTAAAGTGTTCCACGGTGACTCTGACTTTGGGATTTGCTGTAAAAGCTTCTCGTAAACTCTGTCTCAGCATGTAGATATCAGACCAAAGAGAACATTCAGTCTGACAAGCTGAAATTTCTTTCAGACCCCAGGGTCAGTCAGAAGCTTAAAATCCCTTGGATGTGAGCCTATGGTTCCATTTTAAAACATAAGGGTCCCTCTGGCTATTGTTCACCTATTGAACCGACTGAATCCAGCCTTTATTTGGCTAGTCTGCCTTTGAAGCATGGCTTACAAGTCAATGCATGCTTTCTCTGTTTCATATATGGAAAAGTCTCCAAGGCTGGCAGAAGTTTGTACAGGCTCCTATGAAATAGGAACATGTTACACAGGCTCTGGCTGCCCTCCAAGCCCATTTTGATATTCTATTTTCTTTCTGTCCATTCTTTCTTGCTTACCATAATGTATGTAGATGTTCCAGGACAGAAATGCAAAGCTTTCCACATGCAAAAAAGACACCTTCCCTGACCTTCCAAGGAGCTATTTTTGGCTGCTCTTATACACCTAAGAACTCTTACAAGGATCATGTGTTTAACAGACTGACGCTCAGGAACTTTTGCCTAAGCAATATGAAACGTTGCAGAGAATATTTTCTAATTTCTTTTAATTCTCTCTATAACCTAACACACTACTGACTCCAAATCTCCAGATGTTGTTGCAAAGGATCATATTTTAGAAGTGGATGCAAGCCTGAGGTTATCACCTGTGGAACGTATGTTCAACATTACAGTTAGACATACAAACAGAATAATGACATATCCTTAATTCAGATTTTTCTGAAATTCATTAAGTACCCTCAGCCTTCAACTGCCTTCACTTTTCAAGACCAAACCTGGAAAGAGAAATACTAATTAGCTCCAGGAAGTTTCAGAGTAAAACATATTTCTGTTCCTTATTGTGCCCCTAGGGATGCACAGACAGTTAATGAGATTAAAAATGAAGGGACACTGGGTTAGCAGCCAAACACATGCATAGAATGATAGTCCATAAAAAAAGCAACAGACACAGCTTCTACCAGAACATGTGAATATACCACATCATATCCCAACAGTCAGGGACATGAGTTCTGGTCTGAGCCAGCTCAAAGGCTCCTTGTGTGGTAAGGAGTTAATGCTGACCCAGGGAACAGCACACCCCTGCTGCCACTCCAAACACAGAGAGTAAAAGATAAAGCAGGCTGGTATTTTTTCACTTCTGACTTCCCAGTGTTGCATGTCAAAGACCTTCAAACAAACTTACAATGAATCCTACACAGGCTATAGAATGTATAAAGTAGAAATGTTGTACAACAAGCAAAAGGCATATAGAGAATATGTGGGGGGTGAACTGTGCAGGAGACCCAGCCTGCACAAATCCAGCTCTCATGCACATGCACACACACACAGAATACATGACACTATCTCCCAGCATCTCACATTTTCATCATATTGGCATCTTTTAAAGGGTTCTTGCACTGAGATATTGCCTCCTAAGACCAGAACTGCATAAGGTCTAGGAATACAACAGAATCAGGATAAAGCCATGAGAAAAAAAAAAAGAGGTTGGAGGTGGCCAGTGAGAAATGGCATACCTTGCATTTACCACCCAGGACATAGGCATGCTGCTCCTCTTATTAGGCCCAAGTTAGAGAATCACCAGATTCTGCAAGTTATCAGGATTTCCCCCATAGGAGCTAAAAGTCAGATGCTTCTTCCCTTTGGTAACATCCACCTCCTCAAACAAGACTCACCACAGTTTGAAAAACAATAAGGTCATGCCCTGCAAATGTTTGCTAAACATTCATGCAATTTCATCCAAATACAGGAATAGAGGGACAGTCTGAAACTCCAACATTAGCATAGCACTGTGAAAACAATTAATTGGCAGTCCATAGGCAAGAAGCAACTTTTCATTTTCTGTTTAAAACTTGAGTATAAATAAAACCCCCTGAATTAATTGATGGAGAAAAGGTTCAGTATTAGTGTAATGTTCTTGGAAAACACAGTATATCAAACACCATATTTGGCAATCAGTTTGCTTTACTCTGCTTCCACTTTCACTTCCCTGGTTTGTTTTGCCTCTTTGGCTGACAAGCTCTTTGCTGCAGTGAGTTGCTGTGTACCTGTATGATGCCTGTGCTGTGAAGCTCTGCTCCTGGCAGAGATGTTCAGCTTAATATCTGCTTGAAGTTTAAAAATGATCTTACTATAGCTGCATAATGAAGCTAAGTCAAAAGACTATCACATGGTACCAATGGAGGCTGCACCTCTCTCCAGCCTTATTTTCCTTTGGAATTGCTGTCATAGTTCAGACCCTTGGTACTGAGTCATGGTGCAGCATACCACATTTCAATTAAAACACACAGGCACTTAAAAGTGGAAGAAAATTAAGACCACAAAAAATCTTTCTTGAAAAGGATTAGAAATCAATTCTTCTTCCTGCCAAGGCACACTTTGAACCTACATGTGATAGCAGGGCTCACATCTAGCTTTGCTGTGAGTAGGATGAGGTGGCCAGCATCAACCTGCAAGCTTGGGAAATATTCAGGATGGGCCACTGAATGCCCACAGTGACCAACTAACCTAGAGCTACAGCACACAGAGGTGTAAATCCCCTACAATACAAGCTATGAGAGCTTGTCACTGAGAAAATGGTGTGTGTCTTTCTTTGCCTAGCTATCTTCTGCTTATAAAATAAACAGACCAGAATTAAAAACCTTAGGGAGCAGAACTTTTGATGAGCTTAGGCAACAGCTTTCTGCTGAGGGAAACTCCATGTCCACTCCAGCAGTATGCTCTGCTGGCAGTACACAGGATATAAAGGGTATTCAAAAACTGCCTGGAAACCTCTCAGGACAGTACCTACCTTTCACAGTCTTGTCCTCTACCAAGGACTTGGTGTTCACCCTCAGAACTGCCAACAACCACCACCCCAAAAAACAAAGGTCTAAAAGAGTTGAGGTCTGTAACACAAGCTGAAATCACCCCTCAGGACTCCTGCCTTAGGGCTAAAACAGCCCAGCTGCAGCTCTATTTTAGAGAGGTCAGGAGTGGCCCAAGTGTCAGAACTCAAATGAAAGCAAAGCAGATGGTTGCACTTCCATTCTATTGCTGCATTTGTTGAACTGTAAATTAAACCTCATCTTCCCTCTCCAAGGAAGGGATAATAATTTATTATATAGTCATCTGTAGGCATGCACATTTTCTGTATTCACTGGGCACTATCAAACACCAACACGTGGAACAGACTATGAAGCTGTTGTGGTATCCAGATTTTAAAAGGACACTGCAAAGCCAAAAAGTGATTTTCTCCATCTTTGGTCTTCCCATTGCACTCCAGGCACAGAACTGGGTTTATTCACTGGAACCCACAAAGAGCTACAGAAACCAAACTGTACATTGCAAGCTCCAGAAAATGTCAGGAGCTGTAAAATTGTGCTTCATAGCACTGGTATCTTCAGTTAAAGTTTGAAAATAGGTATCCTGTGTGTTGAAGCATGATCTCCATGAAAACACAGACCCAACTGTTGTCACTGTCTAGGACTTCCTTGAGCCTGCAACTTTGTGCTGTTGAAGTGAGAGTTTCCTTTTACAGAGTTCCAACAGTGACACTCTTATCTCCAAAATAAAGAGATAAATCAACGAATTCACATCTTTCTTATGCACTGTTTCTGTTGAGCAGGCAGGGCATGAAGTTCCTCCACCAAGTCTGTGTGTCTGCAATGTTGAGATGTACTCTCAGCTTTCTTCAGTGGTTTGTATGGCCCAGCAACTTCTTAATCACAGGATGATGACTTTCAAGCAATGTAACTTGGAATTTTGATTCATAGTGTTGTAGTTTGGGATTATTATGTAAATTCTCTCCCCTGCCACTTAACTGCCCAGGCCAGCGGTTAACAAAAGAAGCAGTTAACTGTTGATCGCTGGGGTGGGGGCAGGTTTGTCTCTTTTGGGTTTCTTTTGGATATTCTCCCCAGTCTTGGCTCGGCGGAACGGGGGAGTGGGGGCTCGAAGGAGGCAGGCTGCCCTGCTGGTTACTGCTGGGGTTTTCCGGGCTGTCTTGGTGCTGCCTACCTCGGACTACTTTTCGTGCCGCGCTGCTGCTGCTGCCTGCCTTGGATTTGCTGCTGGTTGCTCGTATCTTTCTGCTTCTTGGACGGGGAACACAGGGGGAAGAGACTGAGTCCATCTGAAAGCCCACTGCTCGTTTGTCTCGCTGGAGAGGGACTGAAACTCACTCTGCAGCCAGCCGGGCTGTGACATGAACACTTAAGTATAACCTTTTTCTCACGGAGGAAAACCTGCTGGGTTTTGTTGTTGTTTTGGTTTTTTTTTCTTTCTCTTGTGGTGTTGGGGGAGTGGGTTGCACTAGTCTGTTTACATATATATATATATATATATATATATATATATATATATATATATCAGTTATCCTTCTTGTATTAAAATTCCTTTTCTTAAATTTGATAAAGAGTGGTGTGATTATCGTGGAGGAGGCCCCTCCCCTGCTTGTGGGTAAAACATTTTGGTTTTTTCCCCTCAAACCGAGACAATAGAAAGGAAGGTTTGGATAGCGATTTTCGGATGGGAGAGAATTATAATCTGCTATCACATGGGAGCATCCACAGATATGTATGGTCTGAAATGCTGGAAAAATGTCTCCCTCCAAACAGGAGGCAGCATTGTGCCATTAAGTGTACTGTGTCCCAAAAGGCCTGAATCAGTAAAAACTTGCCTTTGCAGTACTCTGTAGCTTTTTAGCCTGAGCTAACCAGCTTCTTTGCATGTGTTGTGCTGTGAACAGATCCTCGTGGAATCAAAACTGACAGCTGCAGAATGAATATGAATATTAAAATAAAGTACAAGAGGATCTGCTCTAAATGGAATGCAGGGCCCTTGTGCTGCTGAACCTGCCTGCCTCTTGGACTGGCAAGTAGCAGTGGAAGCAGTTCACAGGACTCCTCTCATATCACTTCAGCTCCCTACTGTAATTTATAGAAAGTGTCCACTTCCTGCAGCCTGCCAGGTGCTCAAGAACAAGTTGGATGACAATGACAGTAACAGTAATAGTTCTGCTGCTGCCAGTTCAGAAGGCAGCAGCAAGGGTGCATTAATGACTTACATTCCTCCAGTCAACAGGAGGCGGGGGCTGAGCTGGCTGAGGTATCAGCCCCGTCCATGGGAGTGCCTTTCCATCGCTCTCTGAGCGCGTGATTTAGCTGAGCATCCCATTTCCTGCAGTTCCTAAGTAAATAAGTAAGATTTCAGAATTGCTTCAAGGAAATGTGTTTGGCTTGGAATCCTGCACTGTGACTCATGCTTTCACAAGTAAATTCATTTCCTTAGAGAAGCAAGACAAAATTCATATTCTACTTAGTTCAGCTACCTAGAGTGTTAATTTATGAAGCCATTGCAAAAAATACAGTTTCATCTAGCTTTATACTGAATGCATAATCCACTGCAGCTGTACTTGCAAACACAGCCTTTAAGGGGAAAGGAAAAACTTGGAAGTTCTGGGTACTGAAACATGTCAGCTAGAAACCAGTTTGCAATCAAAAACATACAACTGACAAAAGGGCTTTGTGGAAGCCTTAAGCACGTTTAAAAATAGGTTGTAGAAATACATAATCATAAACACTAGGAAATGAGAATTGCATCACCTAGCCCCTCCCCCTCCCCACAATGACAGTGCAAAGAAAATGAGGGTGTGAAACAGGAAAAGTTCCAGATCTTTATTACACCAGCATCCTTACCACAACATATGAATGGAAGAAGACAAGGAGAGGGATCCAGAGGTGTACAGACCATGGCTAACCAGTTATGTGCAGAGATGCTTGTTAGTGCAAGCCAAGGTGAAACTCATCCTTTGGCTTTTAGTTTTCTTAGAGATCAGTTCAAATGATTTGATGTGGCTATACTGGCCAAACTGGAAGATCACAAAATATGGATTTTTATGGAGCATGAACCAAAATCCTGTATCTTACCCTGATAAGTATTTTGAAATTGCAAGAATTCTGGCTCTGGGAAGTTTTCTGATGTTGACAATTTAGCAGAGAACACCAAACTTTGGTGCCAAATTCCATTTTAGGGTCTGGGCCTCTCTGGTTTAGGAAAAGATCCTCCATTATTTTCACGTTGCTTTATGAAGCTGAAATATTTCATAATTAACAAATTTCTGCAGTACCACCATCAGGTTGGTAGATAAAAATACCCTCCACATTTTACAAAGGCTTTGTTTTTAACTCTTAGACTAAAAATATAAATGTTTCCACATTCAGGACCTTCTGTTGCTTTATTTTTCATGTTTTAACTGTGAAAGCCAACATGGAAAAGAGGGCAAGCAGGCTGAGGAAGGGCCAAGCTTCCCCGGGGAGACACAGTCATATTTCTGGCATTCCCATCACTCTATCAACACCACCTGCTACTGTGATAAAAGGCAGCAGCGGAAAATGAACAGGAAGAATCAAAAAGAGAAAAGTCAGCCTCATCCCTAGAATCAAAGTTAATCACTTAAAGGAAATCAAAACAGACCTGGCCTCCATCTTCCAAGTGCAAGAAAAATGCCTTTAATTTGCTCACCTCATTCTGTTTGTGTTGTTCTGAGCCTCCTCTGATTGAAGCTCTCTGAGGCAGAAAATCAGTGTCAATCATGCCAGATGACTGCTTTCCTCTGGAGCATCTCCTGCCGATAAAAAGATCACAGAGGCTGCATGGAGACAATTTGGCTGAGCCACCCTCTCAGTTCCATAACCCAGGTGAATTAACACTGGTATATAAAAAGCTGACATTATTTTTTAACCAAAAGAAAGGCTTCGGATCTGGTTATCATCATAGAAGACAAGCTGGGAGCCAGATGGTTTTGAAACATTCTGGGTGCTTGTTTTGGCCTACTCTACCTCTGTTATCTGAATAGACACCAGACTGATAAGGACAACCTGATGTCTTATATTACAGATAACAGAGATTCAGTCTTGTTTCTGTTCTTAGTAATGAGAAACACAAGCACAAGCAAGTGAAGATGTTTTTGGAACTTATGCCCTGAAAACCACATCCAATTTTATTTTGTCTGAGCCACAGGATAAGAAGAACCTTACAATACCAAGATTCTCTTAGAAGTCCTGATCTCACTGTGAGTCACAAAATACCACTTGGGTTATATTACTTACACATTTTTAAATGCTTATTAATTTATCCAGCCAGTCTTATTTAAGGAGTTTCTTATCTTACATTTAAACTCTTCAGAAGTAAAAAATTTTACAGTGAAAAAAATTTTTTTTAATCTTCCTTTATGTCAGATGTTTATTTTCTGTCTGACCAGCTCTCTGTTATCCAAATTCTGGATGAGATGTTCAGTCCCATTCATATAGAGCCACTCTAAATACAGATTCTTGGGATGCAGAAAAAAGTTTCCTAATCCATCCTTGAGGCTTCTGATAGAACAAGATGCTCAGGGAACCCAGAATAATGCAGAATGACAGAACTATGTTTCCTTTTATCCTGCATTCATGCAGCTGTAGGCCTACTCAGCACAGTTTCTTTCCTTAGTGCCAGTCTCCTCTGACACGGCACATCTCACAGGCATCACTCCTTCCTCCAGCAGCAGCAAGGAACAAAGCACATCTAGTTCAGCAGCTGATAGGCCATTCTATTTAACCTCCTTTGGTGGAAGTGCTGGTCTTTATAAAAAGAAGAATTTTGTACTTTTCTGGCTTGTTTCATGAAAATTTCCTTTTTCTATGTTTCAAGAATTTTCAGATGTTTCATCTCCTGTGTTTCTTGTTTCTTTTATTTTGCCAGTGGACGGTCAAATAAATGATGAGGCTTTGGGCTACATTCCAGTCAGATCACCCCAGCAGAAGGAAATTGTTACTGAGATGGTCTGTGACTGGGAGTGCCATAGCAAGATAAGCACCTCAAAAGGAACTCAGTACATTCTAGGAGCTGAGAAGAGAGATTGCCAAAAATCAGCTAGAGTTAAAATTCCCAAAGGAAACTCAGACAAAATCAAACACCAGAGAGGCACCATAACTACAAGAAATTAAAAAGAAAAAAGGAAGGAAAAGGATCACTGTAAAACAAGAATGGGAAAACAAAAGTAACCCAGCTACTCACACAAGATTCAATGACTGCTTCCCTGATTTTCAGTAAGGATGAACACGTTAATCCATGGGCTAAAGACAGGAGGCCCAAGAGAAGGCAAAAATGGGTACAAGATAATAAATGAACACATGCAGATGACAAGTAAAACTCAAGGAGTCTGCTGTGTTCCAGCTGGGGGAACCAGGCATTCTCAGTCCCAGAATTCTGACATACAGTGAATCACAGATCCAGGTGCAAACATTTTAAGTCTGCCTACCTGAAAGCATCCCCACAGTCCCAAAGAACAGCAAGTATTAAGAAGTGAGCTATGCTGGGAGCAGTTTGGGTCTGTGCTTTTGATGTCTGTGCAGTTCTTCAGGAAAACTTACAATGGAAAATTTAACTATAAATGTGACATTTGATGAATAAAGGGATAAAAGCATGGGTTTACTAAAACCCAGCTTTGTGGGAAGACCCACAAAATAGAATAGTATAGTATGAAAATGAAACTTCAGGCATTCAGGAAGTGGGTTTTTTTTTCTTTTTGCTGGAGCCATGATAAGAAAAGGAGGACTTAGGAAGCAGCCATGGGGTGATAGGGAGCTGACAGCGTGGCATGACTGTGAAAAAGACAAGTGTGAGTCCGGTCATGGAATTTCCAGTAACTTCAGGAAAAGGCTAATGTTGTGTTTGTGGCATCGCTGTGTAAAACACTCCGTGCAGCAGCCTCTCTCAGGAGGAAAAGCATTCCAGCTGAGAGTCTCCCAGGAAGTACGTCCCGATGACCAGCACAAAGCTTGTATCGTGCAGGGCTGAAAAGGGCTGGTTTATGTAACCTAACACAACAAATGAGTGGGAATTGGCTGTATAAATACATGGAAAGGGGAAGTAAACAAAACCCGCATACATTTATTGATTAAGCTGGAAATCAGAAGCAGGTTTCCAGTCACCTGACAAAAAGCTCCACACGGAGCGGTGGCCATAAACCCCTGGAGAGAAACACAGGGCTGGCTGGCGCTGCCCGGGCGGGGAACGAGGGCAGGAACGCACTGAATGCCCCTCGGCTCTCCAGAGCCAGAGAGCTTGCTTTCATTCATCCCGGCTAATAATACAGAGAGGTGAAGCTTCCTCGCCGACAGCCCTGAGACGAGCCCCGAGGGCAGGCGCGACCGCTCCCTCATCACCGCCCGGCCCGGCCCCCTCCCTGCGCCCGCCCCGCTCACTTCCCCCCTCTCCTCCCCTCCACTTCCCCGCTCCTTCCCACTACTCCTTCCCCCTCCTCTCCCTCCACCCCGACGTGTCGGCGGGCACGTCCCCACCGCCACAACCCGCCCACCTCACGTCAGCCGCCCGGCCGCTATTTAGGGCGGCGGCCGCGCCCGCCCCCGCCTTGCAGCCACAGCCGTGCTCGGTTGAAGACGCTCGGTAAGTGCCATCGTCGGGACAGGTCGCGACGGGTGCGGGAATGCGGGATGCAGGCGGTGTTGTACCCCCGTCTGAGATGGGATCGGGACCAGCCTTGGAGTTGAGCCCAGCCGGCGTGATTTCCACTCGCAACCCCCCAGCACCCCTCTCTCCATCCCCTTGAGTCTCCCTGGATTAACTTGCTTCCCTTAATCGGTGTGTGTGCCCCGGGGGGTGACACAGAAAAACGACGTAAGAATGCGCTCAGGGCATAATATTCCACCTACTACTCCCCCAACTTGCTTCTTTCAGGGGATCGGCACTCTAGAAAGCAAATATTTTTGAGTACTAAGTGTACCAGCAGTGCTTGAGTGGGTGCCTTTCGTTAGCCCTGCACATGAAAGGACTAATAGTGCCAAGAGAGGACGGGGCACGTGGTGAGTGTGCGGTACAGCGGCCACACTTCGGGAGGCTCCTGCAAGTGAAGACTGACGTAACTTGGTGGATTTTTCTAAATATGGGCACTGCTGGCTTCCTGTCCCTTCCCTCGGCCCAAAACGCACAGTTCTCACCTGCTCTAAACGAGCTGCCGCCTGCTCAGCACTGACCTGAGAGTCGTGTTGTGTCTGTACTCGCATCCATCTGTGCGTCCGCTCCTCCCCATGGCTCTTCAGGCTGCTCCCAGTGGAGCACCATGTCCTGGCAAAGCACGGTGCCGGGATTGCAGGGAGCCTGCCGTCCTCATTGTGGCATTTCGGCGCACCCGTGGCTGTCAGAACCCATACAACCAGGTGGCTGTGGTTGCGGGAGGGGAGAGATGGTGACACCAGCCATCTTAATTCAAAACCGTGCAGTTTCACTTTAAACCAAATGCTGTCCTTCAGAAGGGCTTGCCTAAGTGTTGCACAACTTCAGCTCTGGCAAGGCTTCAGGGCACAGAATACCAGTTTTTCAAGACGGTGAGAACAGAGAGAGCCAGATCATCCTGTGCTTAGAAGTACTAAAATGGCCTCCTGTACCAAAATGTAATATGGATGGTCATTTAGAACATTCTGCTGGAGTGCCACCAGCTATTTAATTGATGGACCTCGGGCTGTGTTTGAGGGAAAGCTATAGCAAGTTTAATGAGAGGATTTCCATCAGTAATTCATTTTTGCAATAGTTTTGTGACATACAGGCAGTGTTGCCAGATGTTTTAGGCATGTGTTTTATACCTGTTATCATCCTGGAACAAAGTCTGTCTTGCTTGATAAAAATATTCTGGTGTCAGTAAAAGCTGTAAAGCTTGGAGAAATAATGTGTTGCTTTCCTTTCAGCAGTGCACCATGTCTCTCAAGGATCAGCTCATCCACGCTCTCCACAAAGAGGAGCACAGTCATGCTGAAAATAAGATTAGCGTGGTTGGTGTGGGTGCAGTTGGAATGGCCTGTGCTATCAGCATCCTGATGAAGGTAAATGCCAAGCTTGGATGAAGCAGCAGAAGATCCTGAGGTCACAAAATAGTCTCCCTTGTTATACTAAGCACACAAGATGAACTTCTGGTTATACATTGCTTTGTTTGGGCCTGAAGTGAGGCAACAGATTGTTGAGAGAGAACAAATAACTGCAGTTCTTGGAAATCAAGTTTACCACAGTATCAGACAGAATGTACTTTCTGTATCATTTTAAGAGCTGCATATACCCTTGAGGGACTTCCACCCTCCCTTTGAAGTAGGAGTTCTCTAACACTCCCAACATACAGAGAGATTAAGACCTGAGGAGTCATTTTATCTTAAACAGAGTGGACAGTGGAATAATTCTTTGTAGTGTGGTCTGGAAGAATTGGTCATCAATGCTCTAAATGATTTGTCCTCCGTATTCCATTATCATATTGAAAATGCTGTGGTTAACACCAGGCTTGCTTTTCTTAACTGTCAAATAGGTTGCTTCTGAACCACTATTAAATTATTCTTCATTATTGTCCTGCTGAATTGTACAACTATTTCACACAGAACGTGGTTATGAAATGTACGAAACTAACTCAAGAAAGTGGATATTCTGGGAGACTAATTTAAGGACTCTGGGAAGAAGGAAAGTGTTTGGGGCAAAACAGTTGTGCAAAATTGCTGAAGTAGATCACAGCTTTTAAAATAATTGTAATTTCACAGTTTACAAATTGGGGGCTTTGCTCAAAGAGGCAGTAAACTTAGCATTTAATCTTGGTATTTTGCAGGACTTGGCTGATGAACTTGCCCTTGTTGATGTTGTGGAAGACAAGCTCAGAGGAGAGATGCTAGATCTCCAGCATGGCAGCCTCTTCCTTAAAACACCAAAGATTGTCTCTGGCAAAGGCAAGTAGTTGACTCTAATGTGCTCATTATTTCCAAATGGAGATGGTCACTTCAGGTCTCTCACTGGTCATCCAAGCTTGTTACCCTTTTAGGAGGAAAGCTCATAGAAATAGTACTCACTGACATTGTTTCAAATACCACATTAGTCAGTCCAGCTAGGAATTACCTTCCAGGATTCACCACTCGGTACAGAAAGATGAAAGTACTTCTGCACCTTTGAGAACTTTATTTCACAGCCAGTTAACCCGTGAACACATTAGTCCTTACTTGATGGCTACAAATACCAGATGGTTTTACGTTTAGTGGCAGCCTTGAGTAGGGCAAAGGTTTAACCCGCTTTATTTACTGTGTAACATGCTGTGCAGCTACAGTTGCCCACAGGTAGTATAAGGGCAGAACCTTCTTTCTCTTCTACACAGCCCTTGCACTGAATGCTATCCTAGCATCTATCCCTATTCCCATCTGTCCCTGAGAAGCATGGAATATCACTGCCTGCATCTGCATGGTAAAATGTTGATGTACCCCAAGTTTGCCACTTGTGCCTATTAAACTTTCTGTAGAGGCAAAGTCAAGGGTGAAAATTACCAGGAGAACTACTGCACCTTCAAACTTGAGAATTTTAGATCTCAGTACGAAAAGGAACCAGTAACTTACATTTCTAAACTGCATAGAAAGAGGTTATATTTGACACTGGCTTTTTTTTAATCTGCAGATTACAGCGTGACTGCACACTCCAAGCTGGTCATTGTCACTGCTGGTGCCCGTCAGCAGGAAGGGGAGAGCCGCCTTAACTTGGTCCAGCGTAACGTGAATATCTTCAAATTCATCATTCCCAATGTTGTTAAATACAGTCCTAACTGCAAGCTGCTTATTGTCTCAAACCCAGGTTTGTCTTGTGCTGCCTTAAGAGGATTTGGCTTAGAGAATGGTGTTTCTTCAGTAATGTGGCATTAGTGTACGAACATGACCAGCACAGGCTTTTAGAAAATAGTTAGGCTGGGGAAGAGAATGCTCCAGGGAGACCTTGGAGCACCTTACAGCACCTAAAGGGGGTCTGAAAGAGAGATGGACTTTCTACAAGGGCATGTAGTGATAGGACAGGGGTAATGGCTTTAACTGATAGATTTTGATTAGATATATGGAAGAAGTTCTTTATTATGAAGGTGATGAGACATGGGAACAGATGGCCCGGAGAAATTGATGAATGCCCCATCCTTGGAAGTGTTCAAGGCTAGCTTGGGAAGGGGCTTTGAGGAACCTGGTCTAGTGTACCTCCCAGCGGCAGGGGGTTGGAACTCTAGATCATCTTTAATGTTCCTTCCAACTCAGATTATTCTATGATATCCACATAGCAAAAAGTGTAATCTTCCCTCTATGGTCAGCAGTCTGGTCTGAGGACAAAAAGTTTCCTGTAACTTGGGTTTTCAATCCGAGTGATCCTTAGCATAGGACACCATAAGGGGCACTGATGCTTGCATGCATAGCATAAAGACAGAGTTGAGAGGCTGTTTTTAATAAAAACAGTCATTATATTATTTAAAACAGTGATATGTTGGCCCACTGCAGAGTCTGGCCACAGGAATTGCTCTATGCTCTTTTTCATGCATCTAGCCTGCAGATGAAATATATGAATAGAAGATAGCATTCTACTTATCAAATTGCTCATGAGTGGCACTTATCTCCCCTGTTGTGCTTACAGTGGATATTTTGACCTATGTGGCCTGGAAGATCAGTGGCTTTCCTAAACACCGTGTCATTGGTAGTGGCTGCAATCTGGACTCTGCCCGTTTCCGCCACCTCATGGGAGAAAGGCTGGGCATCCATCCTCTGAGCTGCCATGGATGGATTGTTGGAGAGCATGGAGATTCCAGTGGTAAGAATGAAATCTTTCTGATACTTTGTTTGCCAGAAACATCTCTAAAAGCTACAGCAAAACTGTTCAAAAACCTTGTAGCACCTTAAAAATGGAAGTCTTGCTTTAAGTCTTCTGCTGCATAGAGTAACCCTAGATGATCTATATTTGACCTGAGTGACTCTGCTTGGAAAAGGTCATTACAGTAACCTGACCTGGCTAAACATTTCCAGGCTAAGTTGTTCCCGTGACTTACCAAAAAAAAACCTCAGAAGCAACAAGAGGGTAAAGTTCTCTGCAAGAGACTCCAAAAGATCTCCACTAGACCTACTGGTAGTCACTCAGTTGCCTGTGCTGGCATCTCTTAATTACTATATATAGGGACTGAAGTGCAGAGCCAAGTCTGGAGGACCGGAGAAAGAGCAACTTTATCGTTGCTTAACCTGTACTTTTCCAAGCAGCACTGGAGCATTACTGTCTGCGTCCTGGCACTCAGGAGAAAGCATTTAGAATAAGTTCTTGAGAAGACTTTGCAAAATACAGAGTTACTGTCATTTTTACTTTGTTGTCCAGGTGTTTCGCTTTAATTGGGATGTATTCAAACCTTGTGATATCATATATACATGTTTATGTGCTCCTACATCCTCAGCCTGCAATTAGATTGGCCTTATAGCTCACACTACATATAAAGTCATGACTAGATGGTGATGTGTTGCAGATTAATTTAGCTAGATCTTATGTTAACTGTTACTTTAAGAAGGACAAAACTAAATGTTCGTGTGATAATAATATATATGTAACTCTCAGTACCTGTTTGGAGTGGAGTGAATGTTGCTGGCGTCTCCCTGAAGGCTCTTCATCCAGAATTGGGAACTGATGGAGACAAGGAACATTGGAAGGAGGTCCATAAGCAGGTCGTGGACAGGTAAATACTGCTTTAGCTTTTTTTTATTCCAACATGAGAACAAATCATGAAGAGCTGTAACATCTCTGAACTGCAGTACCCAGATCTGGTTTCATAAATACCAGAGTAGCCCAAAACAAATGTCAGGATGCAAACATAATAGAACTTGAAATAGTATTTTAAGGTGTAATGTAGATTTGGCAGAGTTAAGTTTTCACGATGAGTAAACTTTAAAGTAGGGAAGTGCTTTAACTTCCAGGCTTCCATTATAACTGTGGGGTGCAGTGTAAAACAGAAATAGAATTACCCACTGCTGAGTTTATTTCAGTCCTGTCAGCAAATTAGTCAAGCTTCTGATACCTCCAGATTGCTTAAGACGCCTCCAAAAGCCCTTCTTACAAGCTTTAAGCATTTCAGTTGATGTTACTTGTTTTGTAATGAGTGTTTTCTGTCTTTGCAGTGCCTATGAGGTGATCAAACTGAAGGGGTACACATCATGGGCTATTGGCCTTTCTGTGGGAGATCTAGCTGAAAGTATTATGAAGAATTTGAGAAGAGTGCACCCAATCTCTACAATTGTTAAGGTGAGCAGCCCCTTTTTGTTAACCTGTCTTATCTTACTGAGAACTAAAAACCTGGGGAATTTCAAAGAACACTGATCACTTTCTAGTTTAGTTTCAGCTAAATCTAGTTGAGTTTTCCTGATAGGGTATCTTGTGAAATATGCAGACATACACTAATTCCAGCCTATTAATCCTTACCTACTTTTCAGGGCTTACATGGAATAAAAGAAGATGTCTTCCTAAGTGTTCCTTGTGTACTGGGCAGTAATGGCATCACTGATGTAGTAAAGATGATCCTAAAACCTGAGGAAGAGGACAAATTAAGGAAGAGTGCAGATACACTCTGGGCAATCCAGAAGGAACTACAGTTTTAAATCTGCTCAAGCAGTTCTTTGGCGCTTTGCAGTTTAATGGGTTTAGTGGTTTGTCTTACGTTGCACTTTTTCAAGTAAGTCAAATCTTCCAGTGTTACGTATCTCGACTAGAACACACAAGAAGCTCAGATCTGAACAAATGAGTTTCCTGAAGATAGCACTAGGAAACTATTGTACGGTTTTCCCTGCTCACAGACACCCATGTTCTTAGAGCTAGATAACCCAGTTAGTCTTGTTCAGTGAAGTGGTATGACAGAAATCCAGCATTCAAAGCAGCACTGCCTGAAAAACCCTCTGCCTTTTCCTCATCTTGTTTCATGTTGGTTCAGAAGAATGAGTAACTAATTCCTACACAGTGTGAAACCAAAGACTATTTTCTTGCAGTTAAGGGATTGTCAAGCCAATTGACCAACCTTCTCTGCTAGGTGAATAGCTTAAATACTTCACTGTTGATAGGTCCAAGTGTATTTTCCTAACACTGCTTTGGAATTTTTGTGGATACTTTTTTTTAGAGAACCTTATTTTTGTGTACTATATCAGTTTTGTTGTAAGTTCTGTCTCCTGAGCATGTTTAAAAAATGTTAAGGTTTCTATGTGCAACAAGACAGTAACTGTCCAACTGTAGTACCAGCTCCACCACCAAATAAACCACAAACTGTTATTTCTGTCTCCTTGTTTTTCTTTATAGGGCTTGGTTTCCAAAACATAACACTGCTTGCACCCATCTAAGTCAACCAATGCTATTTTTCAAGTCACACTAACAAAAACAGCACTTGTGTAACAATATGGGCAGCTAGTCTGTTGTAGGCTCCAGATATTTATGTAGTGAACTTTCTAACAGCCTCAAGGTAGGAATAAAAAAACAGTAATAGAAGTATTTATTTAAGATGGAAATCAAGTTTAATGCAAAGAAACAGGCTTGATTGGTATGATGTTTGGGGAGTAGAGAAGTAATACAACAAAGGAAGTAATGCATGGAAGGAAGAAATCTCTCTGATTAACTACTTGACATCCACAAAAAGTCAGCTTGCTGCTTACCATAAAAAAGCATCTCTGGAATAGCAGCCATGCATAGAAACATTGAACAAAGTTACTCTTCCAGGCTCATAGTTAGAACAGAACTAATCCCCTTATCTGTCACTAATATTTCAAAACACCTCATGACAGTGAGAAGGGAAAAGCCATGGCACCTCACTGAGAGTAGATTTTTACTATGTACTGCAGCTGTTGCTACTTCTCTAAAGAAAGTATTTTACAGTAAAAGCTAAAAGTGTGAAGCAGCTTTGTTAACAAGCTGTAGCCACTGCAGTGCTTTTTCTAACATCCAAGTGACCAAAATAGCATCAAACATGACTATTCACAATCACTTTTGCTATGTAGATGACAGGAAGATGATTTGAAGCTCTTTTCAAAGCTTTCAGAAAAGATCCCCAGGACTTCATCTAGTAAAAGCTGTAAACCTTACCAAAAATCCAACCTCTTCAGACCCAAAGGTAACATGAAAAGCCGTAAGACAAAGGTTGGTTACTGTACTGAGACCAAGAAACTTAGGTGTTCAGGACAGCTTTGCTGAGGCAGCCTGCAAAAGGCAGGGGAGGACTGCAGGATGCTGCTGATAGAAGACAAGAGTGCCACCATAAATCCCTACAGCACTCCTGGTTGGGAGGTGTTTTGTACCAAGTGCTCTCTTTTGCAGCCAGTGGTGTGTTACACCACCAGACGTGTCACTGAGCTCTGCCCCAGCTCACCCTGCCAGGACACGATCCTGTGGTACTCCAGTGTGTTCCTGGCCTGGCAGGCAGCATAACACCAAATGCAGCAGCAGTGTTGTCTATTGCCTCACGTTTTCTAGTGGAGAAACCCAATACACCATAAGGTGTGCTCCACTAGGGCCATAAACTGATGGTAGAACAGGAAAGTCAGTATTGTATCTGTTACTGAGCTCATTTAAGAAAAGTGTCCTTGGATGGCAGCAGCTACTTGAAACAACAGGGCCTTGAAATTCTGATTGTTCAGTTTTCACTGGTTATACTAAATGTGGATTTGTCCTGTTTGGGACTACTGAAACATCTTCCCAATCCCAGAAGTGAAAGTATGGTTAAGCTGCCATTGCATAAGCCAGGCCTGGTTTTGTAAAGAAAGCCCATCATACACACTTATGTAGAGGAAGAAAATATGCAACAAGTTTTATTCAGCGTTAAGTCCACCAGCACAAAGATTACAGGAGATAGAAAGTGCATTAATAAAAGCTAGTCTTTACCAAAAAGAAAATATATTATTGATTCAAAATATCTTACACTTGAATGATGTAATAACTTATTCTGGGCACCTACTGATTAAGAGAAATATCAAGAAAATGGCTGCTTCATAAGGAAATCTACCTTCCCAGGTAAGTCTGAGAATTTAGTAGAGATCACTGAGTCCAGCTGTCTTCCTTGCTTTCTGCATTAGTGCTCTCAGCTGGAACTGCTTGCGAGACAGGAGACGTACATGCTGCAGAAAAAAAGAGCAAGAATACCTGGCTATTGAAAAAGAAAAGTTTTGATATAAACTTAATTATATTGCAATACAAATTTTCAAAGCCTAACAGATTCCATGATCCAAACAGGATCTTTTTCTGGAAACATTAAATGCATTATTCTGTTCAATGGCATTTTTTTGGCTTAAAATGACTGGCAGGTGGCTACCAAATGCAATTACTACAGTATGTTTTTTGTGATTTTAATTAGTAACTGCACATACATTCTTATCAAAGTAGTAGTATGTACTCCAAGGTGAAATCAGACTAATGCACTTCCCATGGGACAGAGAACAGTTCTTCTGACAGTACATAAATAGGAACTAGCAAGCCGTAGAAACAGGAAATATGTCTCTCTGTAGTACTAGCACTGTACACTGGCTGTTAGAAGCAAAGCCTAAGAGATAACTTGGGGGGAATCTCAATGGGTAGAGAAAGGACGGACTGGTCATTCTTGCTACCCAGTGGCCCCTGTACAGATTAATTTTCCAGATCCAATGGCAACATTCATTACTGACATACACATTTTGTGTTGTTTTATTCCATGTGAAAAGGTGTTTTTATTCTTTTCAAAATAACAATAGATCTATTGCATGTGCCATCACCATGCAGGCAAGTTCAAAATAAGGGAAAGTTTGTACATCAGACATTAAGAACTTCCAGCATTAAAGAGGGCAAAGAAAGGGAACAAACTGTCTAAGAAGGTCTCTGTCAGAGATGCAAAACTAGCTGGGTGTTTTTGGTTTTTTTTCCTGGGATTCTAAAACTTCACCAGCAGCCTCAACAGAGGGATCCATAGACTGCAAGTGAAAAGCTGTCTAAATATTCTAATCACCCTCAGAGTTAGTTTCTCCAGCTTTAGGATGCAAGCCCCACAGAAAGCTTATGTTGCCAGTTGCACCTGCCTAATGATAAAATACTTTATATCTACAATGCTTAGAAAATTGGTCTTTTATACAAATTCTGAAATTCCTTTTTAAAACTTGTGCTTCAACATGTAAATATTCATGTTCCTACACAATCATGTTCAGTGAAGAAATCACAAACATTAATAAGCTGAACAAAAGAGTTTAAAGTAAATGCATTTAAAATGCACATCTTAAAAACATGCCAAAAAATATACCTTTAAAAAGACATCCAGATCTATCACTCCACGTCTTAGTGCTTCCCCAAGGTAGAAGATGGTGTCTTCAATTGCATTTTCCTCTGCATATAAGTTCAGGATCTGCTTGTAAAGTGGTGCTGTAGGAATAATAACTTCATCTATGTCATTATTTTCCGACTGACTTTCCATTTTCTCTAAGGCAGAACTGAGCTCCTCATCCTTCTTTTTGAGAAGTTCAATGTTCTTGTCAACTTCAGCCTGAAAATAATTAAGATGTTTATTTACTTCTTAGGTCTCATGTCTTCTTCTGATACCACTGTCTAGATGAAAGGTTTTTAGACATATTAGTTGATTCTTTACTTCCTTGCTTATGTCTATTATGATTCTTACAAAAGAAAGAGCTATCAATGTATAGATTTCAGATTCTTTCCTTTTAAAAAAGTAACATCTGGTGTAGATAGTCAGTTCATTACCAATTTATAACTGTAGAGAAGGCATGCTAACAGTCTGTAAGTAATTTCAAGTTGCCACATAATGAAAGACAACCATTTAAATTAGCTAAAGATAATAAAAGCAAAGCCAAAGTAATTTTCTTTGGAATGTACCTTTTCAAGTAAGGTCTCATACCAGTTTGTTGAGCACTGATCAAACAAACACATAACTGTACTGCTGGGACATAAAAAATGCTGGCTTTACCCACTAATGGGGACTATATTTTAGCTGCATCTGTGTAAGATGTACCTCCTTTTGTTACTCTTGAATTTAACTCCTGATGTTCCTGATGTCCCAGTGGAACAGACCACACACCACTGTGCTTCTCCTCATATCACTCAAAACTATGCAGACTGTTAACCATATTGCACTCTTTCTGTTCCCACTGTCTCTTTTTCCAGACTGTAGTCCTAGTACACTTAGTCATGTTCTATACGGAAGCTGTCTGATACTGCTGGGTCATTCTCCTTGCCTTTGCATCAAACATCTGCAGTTCTATTATGTCCTTTCCTTCCAAGGCAGGAAAGACTAGAATTACACACTACGTTTAAAGTGGGCACATCACAGATTCATCTGGTGACATAACAGTATCCCCTGTTCTCCAGTCCTGATTAATAATTTCTAATTATTTTTAAACCATATCTGAACACTGAGCTCGTTTCAGAAACTGCTCATCAATCCCAAAATTTTACTCCCAAGCAGCAATGGAAGGAGCAGATGGACTAAGCAGAAGATGACTTAATAAAAACATTCAGGAATTTGTGAGCATACTGTGAGTAGGAGAGTCTTCTGGGAAAGGAAAAGTCGGCAGGTTATAAAAGGAGGCTGTGACCAAAATAAGTATCCTCTGTACTAAGACACTGACATGTTCTCCAGTGCTGCTGTTACATATTATTATCAAGAAACTGAGACACAAGTATGAAATAATCTCACACCACTAACAGCCTTCAGAGGAAAAATAGGCAAAAATGATACGGTTCCTCTCTTACTGAGCAGCGACATTTGTAAAATACATGCAGGACACTGCAAGTTTTGGTCACAATTTCTGATCTGCTTCAGTCTGAGCACATGCACCCCAACTGTGAAGGAGAAAAAACACAATGCACTGAAAATGTTGCTATTTCTATCGTGCTTAATAACTAATTAATTACATGCTTCTGTTCACTACTAGAAACACTCAGGTATGGAGCAGTGGTTCATCTCAGCTTACCACTTCTTGATCCAGGCGTGTTACCATCTCTTCCAGTTTCTGGTGCCCTTTCTTCAGGTCCTCTTCTGTCCGTTTCAAGGCGTTGAGTTCAGCTTGTGCACGATCCATTTCTTCTTTCATCCGCCATCTCAGTTTGTCACTTACTGCCGAAATAAGGGAAGCTCGAATGGTGTCCTCACTGATGGTTCCATCTCTGCTACCTCCTGCCCAAGAAAATTTCACAGGCATGAGATTAACTCTGTGCTGCAGTGGCTTCAGTATAAAGCCAGTTGGAATAAGAAGTGGCCAACTTGCTGTTACACTTCAGCAATGTGAGACAGTAAAATAAACTCCTTTTCCCAATAGTTTTCAGAAATAGTGAAGAAACCACAGTGAGATAGCATACATTCAAGTAAAACCAACTAAATTTAAGAGCATACATCCACTCATGCACTTTACTATTCCCATATTCACAATGTTTCTTTAATTTAAAAATGGGCTGGCCATTTCCCTGGAAGTATATAAATGTTATTAGTCTGAGTTCTTCTAAAGAAGAATAAGAGTTAATGGATACAATTAATGTAACAGCTGGATTGAGACAGTGACTTTGCCTATCTATAACTGCTTTAGTTTTCTGTTTGTTTAAGATTACCTGGTGTGGTAAGAACTTTAAACTAGGAAAGACAGAGGGAGAGACCACTCAGGCAGCTCAAATGGGGATATTTCCAGGAAGGGCATGCAGCCCCGAAAGTGATTATGGGGTATCCTCTTGCACCCTTCCTGGGAAACAGACATCCTTGAATACCTCAGTGAAGGACCTATACCCCAACACAGGCAGTGTGGGAAACAAACAGGAGGATTTGCAGATCTGTGTGCAGTTGCAAGGCTTTGGTCCCACTGTGATTGCAGAGACATGGTGGGATAGCTTGGATGATTGGAATGTTATCGGGAAGGGCTGTGTGCTTTTTAGGAAAGACAGGACAGGAAGGCAAGGTGGTGGAGTTACCCTTTATGTAGGAGAAAACATGGAATGTATGGAGCTCTGTATCTGGGAGGATGGTGACTTGAGGGTTTATGGATTAAGATTAAAGGGCAGACTAGGCAAAGGTTACACAGCTGAGGAGGAAGTAGATGAGGCCTTTCATGGACAGCAGCCTCACAGTCCCAGGCCTTGGTTCTCATGGGAAACTTTAACCACCCTGACACCTGCTGGAGGGACAAGAGAGAATCAGAGTCAGGAGGATCATGGAGAGCCTTGAGATAGTGATGGTGGAGCAGCCAACAAGGAAAGGTGTACTGCTGGACCTTATTTATCTAACGAGGATGGTCTAGTTGGAGAAGTGAAGGTTGGGGCAGTCTTGGCTACAGTAATCATGAGATCACAGAATTCAGTATCTTGCAATGAGCAAAATCACAGCGCTGGACTTCAGGAGAGCTAACTTTGACCTCAATTCAAAGACTGGTATTTTTAGAGTAAATCACACTAAGATAAATAGTGATGAATATGATGAATATATTTTTGAATGTGTTATTGACAGTACTCTAACTAAATTACTATTAGCTAGAAATCAGATTACAATAATTTCACTAGTTATTAAAAAAAAGGGTGGGCTTTTTAGTGACATTTCATCATTACAGTATTCTTGGGGTAGGTTGGATATCTTCCTGAGAATCAGCAACAATCCAAAACCATTTAAAAATCTTAACTCTGCTTTTAGAAACAAGTATCTGAAAGATTAAAAATTTTCTGTTAAGATATTAACATAATTTTAAAAAATTGTTATTTGTAGTGTCTTGGTATTGTTATACTAACAAATACAAACTGCTGTTGACAGGGCTGCACATCTCTGAATCCTTAAAACGTCCTGAGGATTTTTTGGACTTCTGCCAACAAAACGAGACTGCACAAATTTGTATCTTTTCCCTACTCTTTTCACTCTGCTCCTGTCCAAAAAGCCTACATCAGGTCAGACATGGAAAAATAAAGCTATGCAAATGGATGACAGGAACTACAGGAAAATGGACATTGTGCTTTCTAATCCACCAAAGCCTTCTAAAATTAAGAACGCATACAGATTTTGATCAGGACTTACATGAGCACTTCACTTAGAAGTTACACCAGAATATGTGTAATTTTTTTAAAAATTAAGCTAATTATTATTGAAAAAGAAAGAGACTGAACTATTAATCAAATGGTGCAAAGATAGCCTTAGGAAAGTATGAATGTCCCAACACCTGATCTGATTTACAGTTATAGCCTAAAAAATTCACCTTGTCAACAAGACAATTTGCAGTATTTTGTTAACTATTAGAACCAACAACAGAAGTTGTCAAAAAGCACCATACTCACAAACCCAGGAATCCACCACTGCTGCCTCTTATGAAAAGGAGAAACAACAGCACTTTCTATGCTGAGGACCAAGTCAGTGAAACTATCTGGGACAGGAGTTTAGGACTTCCTGTTTAAGGCAGACAATTGTTCCAAATCAAAAAAGCCTGATTTCCCTTCAGAAAACAGCATCAGCATGATTTCAGCTACTGTTTACTTTACATAATGAATTACTCTCTAACACAAAGACAGAATCAGCCAGAACCAACATCAACAGAACTGATGTTTACTTCCTTTTTCCCTGATACCCCTCACTCAGGGAGATTTTATACAAGGCTCACTTTAACAGTGTAGGACAGAAAAAATAAAATCACAATACACCTAACACAATGAAAGTTCACACAGAAATGCCAACAGATAGGAAAGAGGTCTTTGAACACATAAAGCATTATTTTATATAGCTCAATTAGATTTTATGTATCTTCTTAAAGAGCATGAACCCGTAGCATTTTATGCCACTTCCATAATTAGCCCAGCTTGGGAAAGATTTTATGGCACATGGTCTTTAAATCCACAGAGCACTGAAACCTTTACCCTTTACAAGGCAGAGTCTGGTTTCAGAAGTGACCTTACAGAATTATCAAACTAGTAACTGCATCAGAAAGGTAAGTAACGGCAGATGATTGAACAGAAAAAAAAAGGCCTATAGGACTAATTGAAAAACCAGCAATTACTGAAAACTTAAGCTACTTGGATGGAGCACTTCCATTCAAGTCAAACTAAGCTCACTATAGGAGACACCACCACCCAGACAAAACTCTGAAGTTGTAGCACCTGATGTGCTCCTAAATAAACTATTGCAATGAACCACAGACAAACAAAGTGTACAGGAAATAAACATTTTCAGTTGAAAGGAAAAAAACCCTGTATTGTCAAAAAACCCCAACAAAATACACACAACAAAACCCCTCACAGTATTGTAAATAAAATGGATGATTAAAGAGACATGTTTACCTTTCATATGGCACAAGACATAAACCACATATAACAGGTGTAAGACTTTTACTCAAATGAATCAGTCTAATGTTAATTTGCCACTATGAATTCTGGCATTACAACATGGTATCAGATGATCTAACTCAGCACTTGAAGAGCCTTCTATCTCTGGCAGATACTCCACCTCTGTTCGTCTTCAGTGGGGATGAAAACAAGGGAAAGAAACTAAACAGAACATACTTATATTTTAAATTAACTCTACTACATTAAAGCAAAACTGGATTTGCTTGGGAAAGAGTGCAGAAAGCCAGTGTTCCCTGGAAAGGTTACCAGCTCCCTACAGGAGAGCCAGTGGAGACCATTCATTCCCAAGGACCCAAGTGCAGCCCCCACAACACTGAGCACTGTTCGAGGCCCTTGTGTGGGACAGCAGCTTTCTTGCAGTGTGTGTGGCAGACACACATCACCTCAGAGGGGAGGGGACCACCGAAGCAGGCAAGAAATTTCAAGAAGACTGTTTTTAACTCAGAAGGCTGAAAGAACTTGGACATGATGGGATCAGGAATAAGAAGAATACAACATAAAGGCTACGTTTGTTTTCAAATTGTGTCATAACAGAACTCCTCAAATATTTTAATAAGAGAACAGTAGTGCCAAGCAGTGAACTTGCTTTGTACCTATCTGAAGGAAAATCTCAAAATACACTGGGCTCTGGAGAGAAGAGACATTCTGTGATTCTAACCCAGGCCATTCCACAAATGTGCAAGAGACTACAAGGGACTGATAATGTGAACATCACAAGAGATTCTACATCATCCCCATTTAACTGTGCCAAAAGTATCATCAACCAACTGGAAAGTTACTGCACCAACTTCCTACTTAACTGGATGATATTTATCACTGATTCCCAATCTCCTACACACACACTAAAAGTGAGGTGCAGAATGGAAACAAAGCCTGATTATTTTGTCAGCAAAGGGCTACAGAGCAGCAGACAGGGAAAAGACACAATATCCCAGAGCCTGCTGCTGAAGGGAAGAAAGGAGGACATGACAAGTAGGAACCAATAAGAAGCAACAGGGAAGAGGCTGGAGAAGAAACTCAGTAAAAAGGAATCGCATTCCAAATGCAGTGGAAACCTCTGCTTTAGACAGTTATTACTTTTGGAGTAAAGTAAGTATAAATAAAGAGCAAATGAAGTGAGTCCAGTAGATGTTTCAATGATGACAGAAGTATTTTTCTAAACCACAAACAGAGCAATGCAGACAATCAAAAGTCACCTACAGTTAAAGGTGAGAAAAAAACATGTAGTTATAGTTACATCCAGTGTTCCTCAAAATATTCATAGAGCACACACACAATGCATTGCACAAACCTAAGAATGTACTAAATTCCTGACTGAATAACATATAAGGAAAAAGACGTAAGATGTATTTCATTCTTCATTTGAATGACTTTCTGAATTAAAGATCAATACTTTGAAAGTTCAGAATAAGAACACATTCCTTTTCCATTTTATTTCTTTACCTATCAGTTATAGAGGGAAGCTTCACTTCAGAGAAATCCTTTCCAAAGTACTCACCAACAGTGGTCAGAGGAGGCGGAGAAGGGTAGTATTGAACACTAGTGGTTGCTGGAAATGGAACACCACCTGGATAAGGATAGCTTGGGAAGCTGCTTTGACAAAGAAAGATATGTCAGTATGACATCACCATCATCATGGCCAGGCTTCCTGAATGAAGATTTGGGAAGGGCTCTCCCCACGTGGGTGTGTCCTTCCAGTCTGTGCAGTGGATTTATTAGGTGAGGCACAGCGTGTGTGAAACTGGCCCCACCCTTTAACTCCTCAGGTTCATCTGCCACGGCTGAGCGAGCTTGGACTATGACAGTGAAGTCCTCGGGACTAGAACCTACAGCCCCCGGTATTCCCAGGAGGTCTCCCATCCAAGTACTGACCAGGGCTGACCCTGCTGAGCTTCCGAGATCTGACGGAATCACATGTCAGGGTGGCATTTAACTGTCAGGAAAACATCATCCACATATATTATGTCACCATGCTAAACGCTTGTTTATAAAATAAAATGTTTAAATTGTAGACCAAGTTGTACTTTTTCTCTTTTTCCGTCCCCACCAACATCTTTCACAATTTATATTTCTGATATGATTTGATGCCATTTTTTCAGAAACTTTATCTGGTTATTGGAGTTACATTAGAACAAATTAGAAATGCAGTTTCCTAATCTTGCTAAATGAAACCCCAGAAGTATTCACAAGAAATTATTCTAGCTACAAACTCACAAACAGCAATCTGAATTTAAGAATTTTTAATATAAGAATAGTTAACATGATGAATGCTGAACTGCCGTCCTTACAGGGGTTTAAAATTTTTATTAAGAAAAAAAGCCAAAACGGAAACAACAACAACAACAAACCAAAAAAACCCCAAAAACCAACCCAACCAACCAACCAAAAAGTAATATTAATATACGACAGTAACTCCTTATATACTCCTAATACAAAATCAGGACATAAGGACATTAATAA